>NW_027507784.1:201759183-202359183 GCF_037356315.1 Lithobates pipiens | reverse complement strand
CACCGTAGGGATACCCGTGATCGCCTCACGGGGAGGAAGAATGGGGAGTTGCTAATGTAAACAAGCATCTCCCCGTTCTGCCTAGTGACAGTGTCACTGATCTCCGCTTTGTGTGATCGGATCAGAGATCAATGACGTGTCATACACAGTCACACTGCCCCCCCCCCCCCCCACAGTTAGAAACATGCCCCTAGGACACACTTAACCCCTACACAGCCACCTAGTGGTTAACCCCTTCACTGCCAGTGTCATTTACACAGGAATCAGTGCATTTGTATAGCACTGATTGCTGTATAAATGACAATGGTTCCAAAAATGTGTCAAAAATGTCCGATGTGTCCTTCATAATGTCGCAGTCATGATAAAAATAGCTGATCGCCGCCATTTAAAAAAAAATATTAATAAAAATGCCATAAAACTTTCCCCTATTTTGTAAACACTATAACTTTTGCGCAAACCAATCAATAATCTGTAGAAGAATATGTATCGGCCTAAACTGAGGAAAAAATTGTTTCTTTATATGTTTTTGGGGGATATTTATTATAGCAAAAAGTAAAAAAAATATTTTCAATTCAAAATTGTGTTGTTTTTTTTGTCGTTTATAGAGCAAAAAAATATAAAAACTGCAGAGGTGATCAAATACCACCAAAATAAAGCTCTATTTGTGGGAAAAAAAGTACGTTAATTTTGTTTGGGTGCAACCTCACACGAACGCACAATTGTCAGTTAAAGCGACGCAGTGCCGAATCACAAAACTTGCTCTGGTCAGGAAGAGGGTAAATTCTTCTGGGGCTGAAGTGGTTAAGAACTGTCAGACAGCAGAGCAGACAGTCAGCAGTTAGCCTTCACTGTGGGCAGAGCTTATTTTTTGGGTCCAGCAATAATGGCGGGCAACATAATTGACGATGGATCTACATCAGAGGACATTGTTTTTGTTATTTTTAATAAAGGAATTGTCAAAAACTGTGTGAGTGTTTTTATTCCTTTTTGACACTTTTTTTGGTGAATGAGTAGGGGAACAATGTACCTCATACTCATTCACATAGGGGGTGGGATCTGGGGGCCCCTTGTAAAGGGGGCTTCCAGATTCCAAGCAATCCCCCTGCCTCCAGATCCTTCTACCCAGGGTTGTGGGGAAAAGGCCCTTGTCCCCATCAACATAGGGACAGGGTGCTTTGGGATATTTTTGGAGCTCCCTTGCCCCAAAGCATCCTTACATGTTACATAATCCGACTGTGTGTGGGCTCCATCCGACTGTTTCTGTCAGAATATCCGACTGACAAAGTTTTACAGCTGGGCTATAAAACTTTCCGACAACATGATCCAATCGGACTTTGTCCGATTGTGTGTAGAGAATTCCAATCGGACAAAATGCCACGCATGCTCAGATCAAATTCCTAGACCAAAGCTATTGGCTACTAGCCTGAACGTAGTCCTGTCGTAACGAAATAATGTCATCACGTTATGTACGATCGGATTTTCCGACAACTTTGTCTGAACGTGTGTATGCAGCACAAGTTTAGACAAAATCCGTCGGACAAAATCCGACAGATTTTGTTGTCGGAATGTCCGACCGTGTGTACAAGGGCTAAGACATGAATAGTGTAAACCAGCCACCCATCCAATGTGTAAACATATTAGTTGCCTATTTTAATTTAATAACTTATTTCATTTTGAAATCTGTTCAACCCTATTGCCATAATGTCAATTTAAATCCAAATTAAATGTTTTGCAATACTTTACAAGTAATGTGTTATTAAATTTAAAATAATAATCTTCCACTTCAAAAATATACATTTTAAACTTGCTTAAGGGTGTGTTTCAAAATAGTGTGACACTAGCAAGTGTACCACTTGGATGCATTCCCAAAAAAATTGCAATCAAGCAATAAACTTTTATTAGATCATCTCACAGAGGGCAAACACTTCTGACAACCAAAATCTCCAGGCTAAAACCTGATTTTTAGCCCAAAAAAGCTCTGCCATATTACCAGACTGCTGGATATAACAAGCAGAAGCAGCACCAAATTAACACTACATTGGGTCTTAGGCAGAATGATAGCAGATTGATAGCTTCAAGACTTTCTAATCAAAACCTAATTGTTAGCCTAAGAACATGCACTTCAAAGACACATTTACACATATTTCATTAAGAATATCCTGTGAGAAAGATGCTGACAAGTAGATATCCATGTGGATAAGAGAGATTAGAGGCTAGCCTGAAACACTGCTTATGTAAGGAAAGAAGTGTGAGTGCCCTTTGTGAGAGAACTACAGAGAGAGGCTGTCAACTGACTGTGTCCTGTATAAAAGTAAAGACGTTTTATGTAATAAGTGGAAAATTAGGCATCACTGGGTGGCCCGTTACACAATAATTGAGATGAAAAGCATCAGACAAAGCTACAGTGATGCTCTGAATCAGATTTTTACATCTTGATAGAATTTAAAAGGTTTCAAAATAAATGTTTTATCGGATGTGCTATCTTATGTAATTCCTTTCTACTAACACTGTTACAGAACAGAGAAGATGTAGCCTTCAAATAGGATCATCCGTGCTAAATACCAATGCTGCAAGGTATACTGTAGGTATAGTGGAATTCAAGAGGAGTAACAAGAAAGAGGGGAGGAAGAAAGAGGAAGGAAGTAGTCTTCAAAATCACTTAAAATGTTCGACCAAAAACCACCTCTTGTTCTGGTGATGACTTTAAAATTTTGGATTTACAATCCCTTCTTTTCTTGATGACAATGGCCACCAGGAAAAATAGAAAGGGTTAATCTGCCCCATTGAGGGTACAAACAACAATAACAAATTGACAGAAGTTCTAAGCCTACTCAACTCTACCCAAAATGTAAAAATTTGACTACTCATATACTTAAAGAGTTTAACAAGGACTTAGAGATACAAAAACAGTTTAGTCACAAAGGTTGTTTTCACCAACAAAAACAACTAGTAGTCATAGTGCATCATACCCAAATAACACAATATTATAATAAAATATAGTACAATATTGGTAAAAGAAGGATGAACAAAGGGAGAACCTGTGTCATCAATCCTGAAAGGATAGAGTGAGCGATATGATCACTCCAGGGTTTAATGGAGGGGGGCATGGAGAAGACACCTCTGAAGCTGGTAAAATCCTTGCAATATACTGATCCCACTTGCTATGGAAACAAGATGAGAGGTTGTTGAGAGACAAGGCTGTGTCTAATCTTTCCTACCATAGCAGACCCAGTAAATCACTTTTCACATCTGCAATGGATGGAGGAATGACAGAGGTCCAGAGGATTGCTCTCCTGGCAGACATAATATATGTGTTGAGTCGTGCTTTGTGGTGTGAGACAAATGACTTTTGATCTTTCAATTAATTTGAGAGGGTGCTGTCCAAGAAACTAAACCTTAGCCACAAAGGTTTACAAGCGCTTCCAGAAACAAGCAACGTGGTGACAGGACCACAACCTGTTTTACAAGGATGGTCTGAATGTACCACACCATGAGCACTGCTGTCTATCGGGAGAGTGTGCAGAAGACAGATGAGGTATATAGGCCCTGCGCATGATTTTAACCACTTAAGCCCCGGACCATTTTGCTGGCTTAAGACCAGACCACTTTTTGTGATTCGGCACTGTGTCCTTTAACTGAAAGTTGCGCAGTCGTGCGACGTGGCTCCCAAACAAAATTGACGTATTTTTTCCCCACACATAGAGCTTTATTTTGGTGGTATTTTATCACCCCTGCGGTTTTAATTTTTTGCGCTATAAACAAAAATAGAGCGACAATTTTGAAAAAAACGCATTATTTTTTACTTTTTGTTATAATAAATATCCCCCAAACATATATAAAAAAACATTTCATTTTTTTCCCTCAGTTTAGGCCGATGCATAGTCTTCTACATATTTTTGGTAAAAAAACGCAATAAGCGATTATTGATTGGTTTGCGCAAAAGTTATAGCGTTTACAAAATAGGGGATAGTTTTATGGCATTTTTATTAATAATTTTTTTTTACTAGTAATGGCGGTGATCAGCGATTTTTATTGTGACTGCGACATTATGGCAGACACATCGGACATTTTTGACAATGGTCCCACATTGTCATTTATACAGCAATCACTGCTATACAAATGCAGTGATTCCTGTGTAAATGACTCTGGCAGTGAAGGGGTTAACCAGTGAGTGGCAGTGTAGGGGTTAAGTGTTCCTAGGGGTGTGTTACCAACTGTTGGGGGCTGGGCTTTCTTTTAGTGAACACCGATCTCTGCTCCAATCACATGGAGCAGAGATCAGCATCACTTGTTGCTAGGCAGAACTGGGAGATGCTGTTTACAATGGCATCTCCTAGTTCAGCCGTCCCATGAGACGGTTGCGGCTTTGCCCATGGCAATCGAGTCCACGGGACCCGTGACTGGACTCACGGGGGTCCCGACCGGTGCACGCTCGTGATGGCAGGGCGGCAAATTTAAAGGGACGTACAGGTACGCCCATTTGACTGCCCGTGCCATTCTGCCGACGTACATTGGTGTGCACCGGTCAGGAAGTGGTTAAGCCCCAGAGCATTTGGCTGGCCAAAAACCAGAGCACTTTTTGCAATTCGGCACTGCGTCGCTTTAACTGACAATTGCGCGGTCGTGCGATGTGGCTGCCATACAAAATTTAAGTAATTTTTTCACACAAATAGAGTTTTCTTTTGGCGATATTTATTTTTTGCACTATAAATTAAAACTATGAATTAAAACAGAGACAATTTTGAAAAAAAGCATTTTTTACTTTTTGCTATAATAAATATCCCCCAAAAATATATAAAAATGTTTTTTTCCCTCAGTTTAGGCCAATACATATTCTTCTACATATTTATGGTAAAAAAATCGCAATAAGCATTTATTGATTGGTTTGAACAAAAGTTATAGCGTTTACAAAATAGGGGATAGTTTTATGGCATTTTTACTATTTTTTTTTTTTATTAGTAATGGCAGTGATCAGTGATTTTTATCATGACTGTGACATTATGGCGCACAGATCGGACACTTTTGGCACGATTTTGGGACCTTTCACATTTATACAGCGATCAGTGCAATTAAAAATGCATTGATTACTGTGTAAATGTGACTGGCAGTGAAGGGGTTAACCACTAGGTGGTGCTGTAGGGGTTAAGTGTGTCCTAGGGAGTGATTCTAACTGTGGCAGGGAGGGGCTACATTTGACACAACACTGATCACCGCTCCCGATTACAGGAAGCTGTAATCAGTAACAGTGTCACTAGGCAGAATGGGGAAATGCTTGTTTACATTAGCATTTCCCCGGTCCTCCTCTCTGTGAGATGATTGCGGGTATCCCCTTTGAGTCTGTGGGACCCGCGATAATGCATACGAAGCCTCCGGCAGGCAAACATACTCCCGGCGGGTGGGTGTGCTCCCGTCATGCCCGCATGCACCTGCAAGCCGCCTCTTAAAGGGCAACATACAGGTACGTGATTCTGCCTGCACGTGCCCTTCTGCCACAGTATATCTTCATGAGGCAGTTGGGAAGTGGTTAAATTGTTGTTCTCTCCAAAATTTGTTGCAAACAAAGTTACATGTAGTGTTATAGCCAACCAAAATCCAATCTAGGGCCTCTGGAAAATGGAGGTCTTTGTTCCAGGAAGCATTTAGGGAGGAGAGTATTGGTTTGGTGAGGTGGGAATTCAGAGGTCTGTAGATAATAGATATCTTGAGTCGTGGGTGGTGCAGGAGGATGTCCAGGAGTGAGGTATGGAACCACAAGTCTCTTTTGGGACATAGTCCAGCTGAAAAGTTGATGGCTTGTTTGGCATAGAGAAGGTGGTGGGCTGGTTGATTGTATGGCTCGTAAGTTGGTGAAAGGGCAAGGCTGTACCTATAGATTGGTCAAAGAGTTGTGCAATGTTAGTAAACCATTGAGAGGCCCGAGCAGTAAATGTCTCATATTGCTTCACCTGTGGAGGATGTCTTTGAATCAGGAGGTGTGTGGATATAAAAAGAGACAGGCCCTATTTCTTCCTGAGTTCCCTCTATGATACAATAGTGTCATGTAAGAGTAGATTGGGCTTTGGATGGGGGGAGAGACTGGAGTTCAGAGTGCAACAGTGTGGGTAAATTGCATGGGGCTGTGAATTTGTATTCCAGTTCAAAATTTTAATATCTAGAAGCTTGATTTATCCAATCCAAACTCACTCTCAGGAGGCAAGACAAGTTGTATACCCTGATGTTTGGCAGGCTGGCCCCTCCCTCTCACCTGGGGAGAAACAATTTTTGAAGGGAGACATGGGAGAGGCATTTTCACCATAGGAAATTGGAGAGAGCCTTATGTAGTTTCTGGAGGTCCTGGTGATGTAGTAAGAAAGATTTGAAGGTAATAAACTAGTTTGGGGAAGCTGATCATTTTAAATAAATGACACCTCCCAAAAAATGTGATGGGGAAGTCGACCCATGTGTCCAGTTAACCAATAATCTTAAAAATAACTGGGGAAAAGTTGAGATTGTAAAAGGGAAGAGGGGAGTTTACCTATCTTAATCCCGAGGTAGGTGATGTGGACCCTAGCTTTGGAAAAAAAAAAGTTGACAGCTAATGAGGAGGGCAGGCATGATATAGGGAGGGGATTTTGCTCTTAGTAAAATGTATTCTGAGTTTTGAACAAGTACGAAAGTGTGTGAAAATCTCCTGGATATGTGACATATCCAGTTGAGGGTTAGAGGTGAATATTAGGATGTCATCCACTAAAAGAGCTGTATGCAACTCGCTTTGACTGACGCAAATTCCATGGAGTTGGGAGTGGAATAATAAGTAACATGAAAGGGGTCTTAGGGCTAGATTGAATAGAAGTGGGCAAAGGGGGCATCCCTGTCTAGTTCCTTTGTGTAGCCAAATACTATTAGAAATTCGACCTGCTGCCAGTACATTAGCCAAAGGTGCAAAGTACATAGTGGAAATTGGGTGGAAAACAAGTCCTGAGAAGCCAAATCTTTTAAGAACTAACCACAGCCAGCTAAAGTTCACATTATCAAAAAACTTTTCTGCATTCAGGGTAATAATGGCTAGATCGCTGGGGGGGATAGCTCTGCCGTGCTCCAGGATGGTAAGGACTTTACAGATATTAAATTAGCATCAGCCTATTCATGATAATCTTATGCCGCGTACACACGGGCGGACTGTATGGCGTACTTAGTCTGTCGAAACACATTTCAGCGGACAGTCCGCTCGTGTGTGGGCTTCAGTGGACTTTTTCAGCGTGCAGTCTGGCGTACTAAGTATTTCGGAATTTCCGTAATTCTGTCCGTCATACTTTGGTTTCAGCGGACAATACGGTCGTCAGTGTGCTAGTTGGACGGACTAAGAATGGCGCATGCCCAGAAAGGATTTACACGGCGGAAGGGTGCTTTGCTGTGTATTGGACTTCCTATTTCTAGTCCCGTCGTACGTGCTGTACACGTCATCGCGCAAGCTTTCGAGGGACTGTTCGTGTATCCGTGTGTGGTCAAGTCCGTTCAGTGGAAAGTATGACGGACTGTCCGTCGGATTGTATGACGGACTAAGTACGCCATACAGTCCGCTCGTGTGTACGCGGCATTATGCCGCGTACACACGATCAAACAATCCGGTGGAAAAGTCCGGCAAACTCAAGTCCGCCGGACAATCCGCCCGTGTGTAGCCTCCGGCGGACTTTTTTTACCCAAAAGTCCGTCGGACTAAGAAAGTATTTTTGCACTCCAATCTGTCTGCCGGCCTAGCCTTTTGGGGGACAATCCGCCGTACTTTTGAAATGAGCGGACTTTTCCCACGCGGAGAAAAGTCCGCTCATTTTGAGCGCGTCTCCAGGTAGCCGGGACCAGCGAAGGAGGCGTCGCTGGCGTGGGGTCCCCCCTAGGTCCATATCAGACCCTTATCCGGACACGCTACCCGGCTGGCCAGGAAAGGGGGTGGGGACGAGCCGTACCAGGCCGCATGACCTCAACATGGGGGGTGCCTTGGGGAAGGGGGGCCGCACGCCCCCCACCCCAAAGCACCTTGTCCCCATGTTGATGAGGACAAGGGCCTCTTCCCGACAACCCTGGCCATTGGTTGTCAGGGTCTGTGGGCGGGGGGCTTATCGGAATCCGGGAGCCCCCTTTAATAAGGTGGCCCCCGGATACCGGCCCCCCACCCTATGTGAATAAGTATGGGGTACAATGTACCCCTACCCATTCACCTGTAAAAAAAAAAGTAAAAAAAACACAACACACAAGGGTTAAAATATATATTTTAACCCTTGTGTGTTGTGTTTTTTTTACACATATTGCACAGCTCCGGGGGTCTTCTGTCCGTCTTCGGGGGTCTTCCCGCTGGACTCTCTTCTTCTTCACCTCTTCTTCCGACTTTGGGGGTCTTGTCCCCCTCTTCAGATCACCGTGCCTTCTTCTAGCTCTTTTACAGGCGGTGGCCCGGTCTTCTGTCGCCGCTGCCGTCGTCTTCTGTTCTTCTTTTCTTCTCTTCAGATGTTGCCTCGTCGCTCTCTCCGCTCACAATGACGGGGACGCGGTGCACGGCGACTTATATAGGGACATCGCCAGATGATGTCCCCGCCCATTATGATGTCACAGTCCCAGAGGATGCTGGGACTGTGACATCATAACGAGCGGGGACATCATTCGGTAATGTCCCTATATAAGTCGCCGCGCGCCACGTCCCTGCCATTATGAGCGGAGGCAGCGACGAGGCAACATCTGAAGAGAAGAACAGAGGAACAGAAGACGGCGACAGCGGCGACAGAAGACCGGGCCATCGCCTGTAAAAGAGCTAGAAGAAGGTGCGGTGGCCCGGCAAGAAGAACCGAAGAGGGGGACAAGACCCCCGAAGTCAGAAGAAGAGGGCGGCGGCAAAGAAGAAAGCCGGGCTTCTCCGCTAGCGCAAGAGCTAGCAGAAGATAGCGGAGGAGTCCGGCGTGAAGACCCCCGAAGACGGACAGTCATCTAGCATCCCAGTTGAAGTCACGGGAAGTGACGTAATGCGTAGGATACCGGAAGTGGCGTCTACACCTGAGCGGTGCGCTCATAGTCTGTTTACTGTGCGACCTATCTTTGATAGTTTAGTGCTCATGCTGGCTTTACCCATGGAGTAACTTTATGGACGGTGGTGACGCTATAGGAGTTTGAAGTCCTCTCCATGATCCCCAGTGTTTTTTCCCCAGAGGCTATATATGCTGTATACCTTACAGCAGTAAGGTAATTACATGGTGTGCCTAGTGAACACGTGGATATCACTTGAGTGGAGAGAGTTTTGCACTGTGAATGCACAACTTCACTGTATAACTTCATCATTTTGGGGCACCCTCACTCGTAGTTTGATGCATTACCTTGGACTCACTAGCCCCACCTGCTGCCAAATGTGGACAATCTACAATCAAAGCAGCCCATAAATAGCATCACTTCCTATCTCTCAGTTCCCGTTGTGTGGACTAGCTCCCTGGGTGTTGTGACTGCTTTGTGACTCTGAATACTATATATGAAATTCTGCCTGAATTCCTGACTACTCTCTAACCTGTTGATTTTGTACTTCACTGCTAGATCATGTATGACCTTAGCCTGCCTGACCACTCTCTGGATTCCGATTGTGTACTGCTTTGCCTGATCTGTTGCCAACCTGATCTGCCTGACTACATTTTTGCCTGAATCCTCTGCACACAAGCTCCACTTTCGGACACTACCTATCATAGGTACCTTACACTTATTCCCATATTTGTGGTGCTGGAGGTCTAATAAGGATTGGCGAATTCCTATGCATATGCCCATAGGTCTAGTTGGCACTTGGCTTCTTGCCAAGCTTATCTGTGGCTAGGGGTGTTCTGGTGTGCCAGGAGTGTTTGGGCAGCCTGTAGGACATTGCTCGCCTCACAGTATTCTTTGGTGAAGCGTTTTTTTGTAGCCAACAGAGAAGACAATAATTTTACCAGGTAACACAGCCCTCCCAGCCTCCCAGCCTCCCAGAAAAAATTGGGGTTGCCACTATGACTAGACTTGGTGACAACATAGTCAGCCCAAGCTTCTTTTATGACCTTCTAAAGGTCTGGAGTATGTGCTAAATAAGAGGCAAAATGCCATGACCTGGCGGAGCTGGGTTGCAATAACTCTATCAAACAGATTGAGACTGGGGCGTGATCACAAATGGCAATATTACGAAAGTGAGAATCAGTGGTATGTTTCAGCAGAGCAGAGTTGCAGAAAAGATAATCAATCCTAGATAGGGAGTGATGTGGGGGGGAGTATATTTTGCCGACCGGATGAGTGGGCCTTCATAGGTCTATTAGGTGCAAACTGTCCACAAAGTGAGCCAAGGGGGTGGAAACTTCCGTGGGGGGACATCCAGGGAAAAATGATCTGGAGATTTATCTTCTCAAATGTGCATTACCGCCAACTAGTAAGGGGAGGTGGAGGAATGGGGATAGGTGTGAAGATAATTTTTGAAAAAAAGATTTAGTGGGGGAATTCAGGGCATAGATGTTAGAAATAGCCTAGTCCCTAGGTGATATTTTTAACTTGAGCGTCATGACGTGGCCCTAGTCATTTCCCTCTATTGAGACAACTTAACAGGGAAGGGATATATGAATAAGGTGTAGTACCCCTGCTCTCCCATTGACTGTTCCCGAACCATAAACCTGGCCAACCAGAGTTTATGCATGCAATAAAAATATTTCTGTCACATTTCTTGTAGTAGGTTTGTCTGTTTTGAGGCATTTAAAATGGTGGAGGTTTGTCATGCTCCTGTGATAGGAATGTAGCCCCTTCACAATCCATGAGACGACTCTTATATCAGGGTAGTGTCATGGGGGTCCCAAGCAAAGGTTTGACAAGCCTCTAAAGATATAAGATAAGGATTTAGTGATGCTTCGAAAGTGCCACCTATGGGTGAAGACCATAGTTGAGGGGGTGCTTCCTGGAGAGGAAGGTTTGGAGGAGAACTGTCCCAACAGGGGGGACTAACGATAACATAACAAAAATAGCACTGACTTTGCTTTCTTCCGTGTGTGTATCACTAAGATGTGGATAGCGTTACCGGAGATGCATGGGCACCAGCCTACAGACTAACCAGGTAGAAACCACCCTGGGGACGTCACAGAGGTAGAAGTGAACATGGCACATCCCGAGTGCAGGCAATAGAGACAGTGAGTGCAGGCTCCAATAAGGTCGTAAACTGAGAAATACACTAACAACAACCAGGATAAGAATGCTAACCATTAGCTGGGGTGATGTGAACAAAGAACAGTGGAAGAAAGGATCCGTTGAGTCTGCTCTGGAAAAGAGCCATTAAATGGGTGTGACAGGCAGTTATGTCAATGAGACTTGTAGCACTCTGAGTTGTTGGAGAAATCCTGGGTGGGTGGATCCTTCCTCGGGCTGTATTGGTCCCTGGATTAGAGTGTCCAGGCAGATGCAGGTGACAGGGAGGGTTCCTTGGACATATGAAGATAGGTTTCTATATAGCTCAAAGCCTCTTCTGCATGCAATAATTTTGAGTCTGCCGCCAAATTAGTGAGTCGTAATATGATGGGATAGGCCAGGGTCTGAAGGGACATTTAAAAGAAAAAAAATCTATTTATTTTTTTATTGCATTTTAGTGTAAATATTCGATCTGAGGTCTTTTTGACCCCAGAATTCATATTTAAGAGGTCCTGTCATGCTTTTTTTCTATTACAAGGGGTGCTTACATTCCTTGCAATAGGAATACAAGTGGCACTTTTTTTTTAAAGAACAGTGAAAAAAATAAAAATAAAAAGATAAATAAGAAACTTTTTTTAATGTGCCCCGTCCCGCTGAGCTTGCCTGTTCAAACCACGCACGTGAGGTATTGTCGTAATCATTAGTGTGAGAGCAATAATTCTAGATATCATCTGTAACTCAAAACATGCAACCTGTAGAATTTTTTAAACATCGCCTATGGAGATTTTTAAGGGTAAAAGTTTGTCGCCATTCCACGAGCGGGTGCAATTTTGAAGCATGACATGTTGTTTATCAATTTACTCAGTGTAACATTATCTTTCACAATATTAAAAAATTAGGTTAACTTTACTGCTGTCTTATTTTGTATTTCAAAAAAAGTGTATTTTTTCCCGAAAAAAGTGTACTTGTAAGACCCCTGCGCAAATTCAGATTACAGATACAGAAAGTATTATAACGACCGCCATTTTATTCTATAGGGTGTTAGAAAACAATATATAATGTATAACTTTCTAGCAACAAATGATTTAACTTCTAAACGCCAAATCTCAAAATTAGGCTCTGTCCTTAAGTGGTTAAATGACTACATGGCTTGTTTAGTAAGTGTACCAGATATACATTCAAATATGTTTTTCATTTTCTACATTTTTCCACCAAAGTGGAGTTACCCTTTAAGGTAAATACAACCCTGTCTATGAAAGTGTCCTTGTGAGAGAAAAGGAGACAATCCATTGAAAGTGCCATTTGTAAGAGAGATTGACCCGTGGGAGTGTCCCTTTTAGAGAGCGAGTGGCAGAAGATGACTATCCAGTTACAGAGTCTAACAAGAGTAAACATGTCCATGATGAGACTTCCCTAGCTAACTAAGCACCAGGTAGCTGTCATTCATGTTTCACAGTTAACTGTGGATAACTGACCTGGTTCTGAATTCTATATCACACTGTACTTAGTTTTCATCATCTCTTCCCATCCCTGTCAAGGTAAAGTCTTTTCATTATCATATATATTTTCAAAATATTTATGTGAACAATTTTAAAACATGTATTCAGGTTTACTGGTACCTTTTGGTTACTTCTTTTATCACTTTTGAAATCTTTAATATTTGTGGTGTAATAGATGCCTCTTATGTGTATACCAATGAAAAGTAAGGAGCTGATACTTCAAACACATTTTCTCCTGACATACAATTTAATAAGCATAACAGGCTTCAAAATTCATGCAGTTCCAGTCATTAAATTCAAATTGTTGTCACAGGACCACAAAAAACATTCTGATTGTGAAGCCGTAACCCTTTAATGATTCAGTGCATGTCATTTTTAAAAACAATGCAGAGAAATAAATCACTCAGCAAATATTCTGCAACCTGTTTATTTGTAAGGCTTCCTTTGAAACATATGCTCATTGAGTCTTTCCAGACTGCACCAATACTTCTCATGAAAGATAATATATTTTATCTTCTGCAAATGTAGTAGATGTAGTAAGGGCTTAAATTAAAGCATTCTTTTGACTAGTGAATGAAATATGTTTACTTTCATGTAACATATGTGTTTTCTTTATTTATTTTTACATAGATTTAAACCATTGCTTACTTAGAAATAAGAACTTTGGAGTACTGTCCATGAGTTTTTATTTGCACTAACATGCACGTTTTCAGGACAAGCTTTTGGTATGTACCCCCTTCTTTGAGGAGGAAGAAGGGGGTACACCTCAAACGCTTGTCTTGAAAATTTGGATGCAAGTGAAATAAAAAAGTATCATGAGCAATACTCAATTTTTCTTGTTGCAATTACACTAATACAGCCACAATCACATCAAGCATGATGGATGTTACTTAGAAACAAAATTACTAACGATATATATTTTAATTTCTTTAAAGCTAAACTTCAGGCATCAACTTCTTTACATACTTTTAATGCTGCTTTCCTACCTTGCTAGAATATGTAGTCTATCTTCTAGTTAGACAGCCTTGGAGACTCCTGGTCTACCCTGCCTCTTATGTACTTACAGGCCAAGAGTCTCTGTGTCCCTCCTCCTCCCCATATGTGATGATCCCCCAGCTGCAACTGAATAGGAAGAAAGCACCCAGGCATGTGGCCATATTTGGTTAGTGATGACAGGACCCTTTGTTTCTATTCAGTTGTGTCCAGGTGATTAGTCATGAATCATATGTGAGCAAGTCGGGATCTGCCTGTATTCTGACATCAAACCTGGAGGAGGTAAACACGTTTTATTTATTCAGTCCTGCTTTGTGTCATTGAGCAGTGGGGCTGCAAAATGTGAGGGGGAGTGACATGACTTGTACAAGTGTGCGAGTACGCTAGCAACATTTATGGGCTCAGTATACCTGCCCACATTCACTACAATTCCCTTTGAATGATGGGAACTGTAGTTTCTAATAAGTGTAGCGTGAGAGAGGAGGATGTTAAATTTCCTTGTTTTTAAACCTCCTTGACAATGCTAAAGCTGGTCATTTTTAAATTAAATGAAAAGTGTGGCATGCATTTGTATTCATCCCCCTTTACTCTGATACCCCTAACTAAAATCTAGTGGAACCAATTGCCCTCAGAATTCATCTAAATGGTAGAATCCACTTGTGTGTAATTTATTCCCAGTATAAATACAGCTGTTTCGGTGAGGCCCTCAGAGGTTTTTTAGAGAAACTTAGTGAATACATAGCATCATGAAGACGAAGGAAAGCATTAGCGAGGTCAGAGATTAAGTTGTGGAGAAGTTCAAAGCAGGGTTAGGTTATGTAGCGGATGACATTTGGGATCAAATTTCACACGCATGTAAATTTAGTTTTTGGCCTCAGAACAGTAAAGGTTCTGAGGGTTAATTGTGTAGGTAGGCCTTAACACCAGTCTGGCCAGGCTATGTTTGGAAGTTCTGCCTGGTCATGTGAACGGTGAGGTGCACATGACAGGCTAGAACCAGGTCTGGTTGTTTAGGTATAGTTAGGTATTGGCCTTCTCGGAGCCAATCAGTGGGAGTGTCGGGGCCCGCTAAGGAGTCTGGGAAGGATACTTAAAGGGGTGTGGGTCATGTGTTTTGGGGTTCCGAGAGACCCGTGTGGTCTGGTCTGGTTCTAGAACCGGGGTAGCCCCATGAGGGGTCCTGGCCACGGGGTGTTCGACACCCTGCAACATTTTCCTGTCCATGGCCCCTGATAGACCTGATGGTCTGGGGTAGGGATCTGTCCGTTCCTGAGTCTTGGAACCTGCTGGTCCGAGGCGCAGTAACTGAGGGAGGATTCAACGTGTCCAAGTGTGAATCTCAGCTTGGAGGGACACCGCAGCTCGTGGAAGTGACCGGGGGAGGACTCTTCAGAGGAGGGCTGGCAAGTGGCATCCTGAGAAGTGCCTGGTTACTGAGTTGAGAAGCACATTGACGAATTCACACTTTTCCAGTACCATTGAGGAGACGGGAAACGTTCCAGGTACGGAGGAAAAGGGTTCCTATTTACCCTTAGTTGATTGTTCAAGTTTGAGTCAACGTGCTGACTGCCATGATCTCTGGCTAGAGATCTGTTCAGCCTTGAAGTGCCCAGCTGCGAGTGGCTACTCTCTGGGTGGAAATAGAGACTTTGCTAGACCTGCAGTTCAAGGTGCCTGAGTTCTTCACCCATGCCCTCTGTTCCCTAAGAGACTGTGTTAATTGAAAGTTCTACTGCAAAATAAAACCTTTTTAAAAGGACTTCATCTGTGTCAGTGTACAAGTCATTGGGTATCAACCATGGGAACCCCTAGTAGTGGAAGAGCAGGCCAAGAGAAGGTAACTGGTAAGCCGATAAAGTCAAGGCTGCCCTGTAACGGGTTATGGCCGCTACAGTTATAAAAAATATTCCAAGCTGTGAACATGTCATGGAGCACTGTCCAATCAATCCTAATCCTAAAATGGAAAGAGCATGGCACAACCTACCAAGACATGGCTGTCCATCTAAACTGACAGGCCGGGCAAAGAGATCATTAATTAAAGAAGCAGCCAAGAGGTCCATGTTAACTCTGGAGGACCTGCAGAGATCCACAATTCAGGTGGGAGAATAAGTCAACAGGACAACTATTAAGCCCCGTACACACAATCGGATTTTCCATCTGGAATTGTGTGATGACAGACTGTTGACAGAAAATCCAACCATTTGTACGCTCCATCAGTCAGATTTTCCATGGACAAATGTTGGATGGCAGTCTTATAAATTTTCTGCGGACAACTGTCTGTTGTTGAATTTTCTTATCATGTGTACACAAGTCCCTCAGACAAAAGTCCAAAGTACAAAGACGCATGCTCAGAAGCAAGGATGAGCCAGAAGCGGTCGGTCTTGCAAACTAGTATTCGTAATGGAGAATTAACATTTGTGACGCGGAAAATTATGAAATCTCGAAATTCAGCGCACATTCTCTTTAATGGGATGATAATGAAGCTGCTTTGCTGTTGTTACTGAT
Organism: Lithobates pipiens; assembly: GCF_037356315.1. NCBI lineage: Eukaryota > Metazoa > Chordata > Amphibia > Anura > Ranidae > Lithobates > Lithobates pipiens. Next base: position 202,343,047 of record NW_027507784.1, on the reverse strand, counting down.
GGAGTTCTGCCAAACATATTTTAAAAAGCATTTATTTTCTAGTGATATCAAGAATAATATTATTATGCTTTTTTTTTCTTTTTTTTGGGCAAGTTACCACAATACCATTATCCTGTAGTTTTTAAAATCAAGGATACAACTATGTTGGTCTCCTTTGTTAATTTTACACTCTATTTTTTTAAATGTAACTGCTTACTCCCAAACTGTCATTTGAAGTAAAACACATAGCCAAGTACAAGCCAGAACCAGGTCCGTTATCCACAGTTAACTGTGAAACATGAATGACAGCTACCTGGTGCTTAGTTAGCTAGGGAAGTCTCATCATGGACATGTTTACTCTTGTTAGACTCTGTAACTGGATAGTCATCTTCTGCCACTCGCTCTCTAAAAGGGACACTCCCACGGGTCAATCTCTCTTACAAATGGCACTTTCAATGGATTGTATCCTTTTCTCTCACAAGGACACTTTCATAGACAGGGTTGTATTTACCTTAAAGGGTAACTCCACTTTGGTGGAAAAATGTAGAAAATGAAAAACATATTTGAATGTATATCTGGTACACTTACTAAACAAGTAGATACTGTTGCTCTATTCTGCTATTCTAAAAACACCCATTTAGGGCAAAAAAGTATATTTTGCAGCATTTCCTGCGTATCTGTACGTGTGAGATACACACTTTAGATACTGTTCTTCTATTCTGCTATTCCAAAAAAAAATAATTGAGTGAAAAAATATTATTTTTTGGTGCGTTTTCTGCAAAGCTGTACATGTGAGATACACCATTTAGCTACTGTTGCTCTATTCTGCTATTCTAAAAACACCCATTTAGGGCAAAACAGATATTTTGCAGTGTTTCCTGCATATCTGTACGTGTGAGATACACACTTTAGATACTGTTCTTCTATTCTGCTATTCAAAAACACCCATTTAGGGCAAGATCCTAAATTTGATGAATATGAGGAGAACGTCAAATAAGGGATGCTGCTGGTGGAGCTTCTGTTGCAGAGAGAGGACGTGGTTGATCTGTGCCAGCTACATGCACAAGTGAAACACCTTCCTCAGGTGCGAGTAGGTGACAGAGCCTGCAGCGGTATTTGGTCGGGCCTAATAAGGCTCTACGAATATTGAGGCCAGGACAAGTACAGGCGATAGTAGATTGGGTTTCTGACAGTGCCTCCAGTTCCTTCACATTTTCTCCCACCCAGTCTACTGCTGAAAGATCAGAGTTGGCCCCTGTAGCCAATGTTCATCAGTCTTTCACCTCACCCCCTTGCAAATCAGCCAAGCAGTCTCTTCTGTTTTTTGATGACTCTGTTAGCAGGGTTTCCCAGGGCCATCCACCTAGCCCTGCCCCAGAAGTGGAAGAGATTGAGTACACTGATGCCCAACCACATGTGTTTGAAGAAGAGTACATGGGAGGACCATCGCAGCATGTTGCGGATTATGATGAAACACAGGTGCCAACTGCTGCTGCTTTCGCAATTGTATGGACCGACAAGGAGGGCAGGGGTGAAGATAGGGTGGACGATTAGGTCCTCGACCCCACATGGAATCAATGTCACGCAGGTGACCTGTGTAGTTTGGAGGAAGAGGCGGTGGTCACACAGAGCCACCAGCACAGCAGTAGAGGGAGCAGGGTGCAAAAGCGTAGCGTCCATCCCCCTAGACAGTACGCCTGCTACTGCCCAATGCAGCAAGGGGCCGAGCACACCAAAACCAGGTCCAAGGAGTTCCCTAGCATGGCAGTTCTTCAGACAATGTGCTGATGACAAGACACGAGTGGTTTGCACGTTGTGCAATCAGAGCCTGAAGCAAGGCATAAATGTTCTCAACCTGAGCACAACCTGCATGACCAGGCATCTAAGTGCAAAGCACGAGCTGCAGTGGAGTAGATACCTCAAAAACCAAGAAAGGTCTTTGGCTCCTCCGGCTTCCTCTTCTGCTGCAGTCTCAGACTCTTCATCCACCTCTGTAGTGACAGTGGCACCTGCAAACAGAGGATCTGCCAGCAACACTACCACCTGGGTCACCAACCATCTCCACAATGTCCCATGGAAGCGTTCAGCTCTCTATCTCCCAAACACTGGAGCGGAAGAGAAAGTACTCCCCTACCCACCCGCGATCCCTGTCCCTGAATGCCAGCATTTCAAAATTCCTGGCCTTTGAAATGCTGTAATTCCGTCTGGTGGAGACACAGAGTTTTAAAAGCCTGATGGAATTGGCTGTCCCACAGTACGTCATCCCCAGCCGTCACTACTTGCGCACTGCACTGTGCAACGCCATTTGTGGCAAGGTCCACCTAACTATGGATACATGGACCAGTAAGCACGGTCAGGGACGTTATATCTCCCTAACAGCACACTGGGTAAATGCAGTGGCGGTTGGGCCTGAGGCGGATAGCAGTTTGGCGCATTTCCCTCCACCACCGAGGATTGCAGGTCACTTCAGTTTGCCTCCTGTTGCTAACTCCTCCTGCTCCGCTTCCTCATCCTCTACCGTCTCCTCATCTGGTCAGCGTAACACATTCACCGCCAACTTCAGCACAGCCAGGGGTAAACGACAGCAGGCATTTTTAAAACTTTCCTTGTGGAGGGACATGGAACAACAGACCGATGCGTGGTTGGTGGCAGTGAGCCCCAAGCCCGGCCTGGTGGTGTACGATAATGGCCGAAATCTCCTAGCAGCTCTGGCCCTATCTGGTTTGATGCACATCCCTTGCCTGGTGCATGTGCTGAACTTGGTGGTCCAGAGGTTCCTTAAAAATGACCCCCATATGCCAGAGCTGCTGCAGAAAATGCGGGCCATCTGTGTGCACTTACGGCATTCTCACCCTGCTGCTGCTCGTTTGCAGCTGCAGCGTAACTTCGGCCTTTCTGCTCATATGTGTCATGCCCCCAAGGTGGAACTCCACCTTGCACATGCTGGCCAGACTGTGCGAGCAGCAGCAGGCGATGGTGGAGCCTCAGCTGCAGGACGCACGCGTGAGTCGCTCTGTGGAACAGCACCACTTCACCACCAATAACTGGGCCTCCATGCATGTGACTTGTTGCTCTGTTTTGAGTACTCCACCAAAATGGCCAGTGCCGATGACACCATTCTCAGCGTTACTATCCCAGTTCTACGCCTCCTTGAAAAAACACTTTGGGCGATGATGGAAGAGGATGTGGCACAGGAGGAGGAAGAGGGATCATGTCAAAGGCTTTCAGGGCAGTCATTAAGAAGTGGCTCCGAGGGTGGGTTCCTGCACCAACAAACGCCAGGTACACAATTGTCCAACAAGGGCACAGTTCTGGAGGATGACGAGGTGGAGGATGAGGAGATGGAGGAGGAGGAGGAACCATGTTCACAGCAGGGTGGCACCCAGACCAGCTCATGGCCATCACTGGTGCATGGCGGGGGGCGATACAGAGGACACAGACGATACACCTCCCACAGAGGACAGCTTTTTCTTGCCTCTCGGCAGCCTGGCAAACATGATCGATTACATGCTGCAGTGTCTCCGCAACAACCACCGAGTTGCCCACATTCTAACTGGTGCTGATTACTGGGTGGCCACGCTGCTGGATCCCCATTACAAGGACAGCGTACCGTCCTTATGATCACTGGAGCATGATTGTAAGATGCACGAGTACAAGCGTACGCTGGTAGATGCGCTGCTGGTGGCATTCACACCTGACAGCGGGGGCACAGTGGAAGCACAAGGCAAAGGCAGAGAAGGAAGAAGAGGTCGCCAATGCAGCCGGAGCACCGCCAGCACGTCAGAGAGCAGGATTAGCATGGCCGAAATGTGGAAAAGCTTTGTCAGCACGCCACAAGAACAAGCACTACCAGCTGATATGGAACGTGTTAGCAGGAGGCAGCATTTCACCAACATGGTGGAGCAGTATGTGTGCACATGCCTACACATACTGAATTACGGGTCTGCCCCCCTTCAACTTCTGGGTCTCCAAATTGGGCACATGGCCTGAGCTTTCCCTTTATCTGAATGTGTATTTGGCATGGCAGGGGGCGTTATCACAGACGAGTGCAGCCGTCTGTCCAGAGCCAATGTGGACAAGCTCACGTTCATTAAAATGAACCAGGCATGGATCCCACAGGACATGTCCATACCTTGTGCAGAATAGACACGTATACCAGCCTTACCCAGCCATTGTTGTATTTTTGATCTTTCTCACTCTTTTGATCCTTATGAACATATTGGTTAATGAAGGAAGCTAGACGATTTGCAAGGAGTTTGGTTAGGATTTTTAAGTCGCTATTGATGAGGGAGATGGGTCTATAATTACTGACTTTGTTCGTTTTTTTATCCGGTTCCGGTATTACTGCAATGTATGCTGTGTTTAGGTAAGGATCAAGTGGGGTTCCCTGTGTCTTTGCGTTAAAAAATTGTGTCAATTTAATTTTTAAATCATTTTTTGGGGTTCCCTTTAATATTAATACCAGACCCAAAGGGCCTGGTAATGAACTGTGGGGGAATCTCATGCCATTTTTTTCAATGACTTTTATGTGTATTTTCGGGACCGACAATTCATTATGGCCGCGAGTACTCTTAAATTACTTTTTTTTCTTTATAAATGTAATTTTTTGCAGGGACTGTTGTAAACACAGGAAACATGTGCCACTTTACGGGTATACTATAGACACCCTCCAGGTATGACATTTTAAGGAATACTTCACTTTTATTGTTTCACTTTAGACATTATTAAAATCACTGCTCCCAATCAACTTTTTTTGCATTGATACATGTCCCCTGGGGCAGTAAAACACTTTTTATGACAATAACTTGCACATAAGCCTATAGAATTAGCACTTTTAATTATTCACGTTCGTGTCCCATAGACTTTAACGGTGTTTGTGTGTTTGAACCAATTTTTTGCTTGTTCGCATGTTCTGCTGTGAACCAAACTGGGAGGGTTGCAGTTGTAATTTCAGCGAAAGGTTCTACAAAGTTTTGATGCAGGGGGGCTGAATACACATTCACGCCACACTTTTCACATATTTATTTGTAAAGAAATTTTAAAAACATTTATCATTTTCCTTCCACTTCACAATTATGTCTCACTTTGTGTTGGTTTGTCAAATAAAATCCCAATAAAATACATTTATGTATTTGGTTGTAACTTGACAAAATGTGGAGAATTTTACAGGGGAAGGAAGACTGTAACTAACTCACTAACTAACTGTTTAGTGTTTTAGAGGTGAGTTTAATGATTAATAATGTTTTACTGTCATCCCAGAGTTCTTCTTTAACTTAAAAATGTACCTCCTTTAAATATGATTGGAAAAAAATGTTTTGACACACTCTTTCATGATCTGTGTATATTCATGTAAATGGGTTTGCTGGTGAGCCATTCAATCTCTTGAAAAAAAAACAAAAAAACTATTAACCAATTAACCCCTGTGATGATTTTTCTTTCTTCACGTGACTAAACCTAAGCTTTAAAAAAAATTTACTTTGCACATGATTGGATAATCTGTATGAAACAGCTTTACCATATTTATTGAGATAAATTTAAATTTCTTTGTTAAGAGAATTTTCGCTTTGATAAGTGAACAGTCTCTGATCCTTTCTTAAATCATCCACCTTTAGTAAATTAACCACACTATGGGGGTTATTTACGAAAGGAAAATCTAATTTGCACTGCAAGTGCACTTTAAAGTGCACTGAAAGTGCACTTGAAAGTAAAGTCGCTGTAGATCCGAGGGGGGGGGGGGGGGGGGGGGCTTGCAAGGAAAATAAAAACAGCATTTTAACTTGCATATGATTGGATGATAAGAGATTCCCCTCATTTCAGATCTACCCCTTAGATTTAAAGTGACTTCCAAGTGCACTTTAAGTGCACTTTCAAGTGCAAATTGGATTTGCCTTTCGTAAATAGCCCCCTATGTCGGAAATTTTGAACAATGTCACTTAATTGTAACAGTAATCAGTGATCATTTATCAGTAATTTCAGTAATATTTTCCTCATGTAATGTTGTTTTAAATATTGTGCTCCAACTTACAGACAATAAAAAACCACTTCCTGGAAATTTAAATGGGAATTACGTTGTTGGAAAGGTTATTCCTTGTCAAAGTACTATTAAGTTATTTCAATGCCATAGTGATTTGTCATATGTGTAGAAAAAACAGAATAGCATGTCTTCTTCCATATGTAACATTATTTTGCCTACAATTATGAATACCAATTTCAGATGATCCAACATTTACCAAAGATTTACCAAAATATAAAAAAAAATTTAAATCATTGTACATAGCTTGCTCTTTTTTGAGTATTGATAATGTTATTTATACAATACTGTGCTTTCAGCTTGAATATTTATCTAAATAGGTTGTTTTGTATTAGGAAAATGTTAAACATATAACTAATGATATTTTACAATACACATTTCATAGGTTCATATGATTTTCCAGCACATTTTAAACACCTTCTCTCAAACACCACTCAAAATGAGTTACAGACACCTTAGTAGTACCCTATTGCCTTTGTGTTCCAAGTCTTCAGTAGGTTACCCTGCCTTAATATTCATCCAGGAAACAGTTTTTTTGTGCAGTATGGCACTCTCATACTGTATATAAAAACATTGGGGTTGATTTGCTAAAACTGGAGCGTGCAGCTGTGAATCTGGTGCAGCTATAAATGGTAGCCAATCAGTTTCTAATGTCAGGTTGTTCAATTAAGCTCTCACAAAAAAACACGGCATCAGATTTTTTTACTCTTCAGTTTTAGTAAACCAACCCAATGGCATCTAGCAGTGAAAGACAATTCAAAAAGAGAGAAAACTTTTCCTTGTCCATGACTAAAGTATCTTCCAGGCCTAGATAAATCTTCAGAATTTCTTTTTCCAACACATTTTGTACATAAGCAAAGCATGGGAGCTATGTAGCTATGCATGTACAGTATATGTTTGAGTGCAGGACAGCACTGATGCTCAGGTTGACATCTCACAACCATGTTGTGTTGATGATAGAGGGAATGGAAATGCCTAGTCTGCTACTGAAAAACATACTGATAGCTTGCTAGGTATGTTATTTTTTTGTATCCTTAGACACACCAGGTGCAAGATGATGCTACGTATGATGTATGTACGACAATGGTCAAAATCAGTGGTGTGGGTGACAAGGAAAATGGTAAACTGTGAGGAGGAACTGGAGTAGATTGAGACACATATTTGCATGGGGCTTGGCCTGGCTATTCTCAAGAAGGCTAACGGGTCCTCCTTATAGCCTTCTGTGTGCACATCCATTTCCACTTTAGAAATTGTCACAGGCAAACATAAGTTAAGAGAAATGTCTTACAAATGTTCACATTATGATTTTTAAATTAACAAAATAGGTTTTAGATTTGTGTGGCTATTTAAAATGTATTCTCTTGTTGCCACAGTTTTACCATGCAAGAAATCCTGTTTGCAACAATTTACAAGTGGTGTTGAATAACTGTACATGTAGCAATATCATTGCATTAATACAGTGGCTATGTGATAAATGTGGCAAACTATGTGAAAAATGAGGCTTAATGTTGATAAATGTAGAGTACTTTTGGGACATCTTACCAATTCTTAGATGTGATAGCTGCATTTGTTTTCTTTTTTAGGATTTCTTCTTTTTTCATCTGGTGAAAACCAGTACATCTGTTGTTTTTTCAAAAGCACAAACTCTCCAGAAGAATGTTTCAGTTTATTAATCACTTGCCAATCACCCACCACAGTTTTACTGCAGTAGAATGTCACAGCTGGGCGAAACAAAGTTATGTAACATTCCTTCGCCCTGTGGCCCCCAGAGGCGATGCAAGTGCCCAGTGGTCGTGATGACCGCTGGGCTCCCGTGATCGCTTGTGACACACCAAGAACCAGGATCTGTGTGTGTAAACACACATATCCTGGTTCTCTGAGGGGAGAAGAGACTGTATGTTCATACAAAGTATGAACAGCGATCTGTCATCTCCCCTAGACAGTCCCACCCCCCTTAAGTTAGAACACAGAGAGGAAACACAGTTAACCCCTTGATAGCCCCCTAGTGTTAACCCCTTGATCGCCCCCTAGTGTTAACCCCTTCCCTGCCAGTGACATTTTTACAGTAATCAGTGCATTTTTATAGCACTGATCTCTGTATAAATGTCAATGGTCCCAAAAATGTGTCAAAAGTGTCCAATGTGTCCGCCATAATGTCACAGTCCTGATAAAAATTGCAGATTGCTGCCATTACTAGTAAAAAAATTAAAAAATGCTATAAATCTATCCCCTATTTTGTAGACGCTATAACTTTTGTGCAAAACAATCAATATGCACTTATTGCGATTTTTATTACCAAAAATATGTAGAATACATATCGGTCTAAAATGAGAAAAAAATAGCTTTTTTTAAAAAAATGGGGATATTTATTATAGCAAAGAGTACAAAATATTATATTTCTTTCAAAATTGTCGCTCTTTTTTGTTTATAGCGCAAAAAAAAAAAACTTCAGAGATGATCAAATACCACCAAAAGAAAGCTCTATTTGTGTGGGGGAAAAAAGGACATCAATTTTGTTTGGGTGCAGCACTGCACAATTGCGCACTTGTCAGTTAAAGCGACACAATGCTGAATCGCAAAAATTGGCTTGGTCATTCAGCAGCCAAATCTTCCGGGGCTGAAGTGGTTAAAATGAATGGCTTTAATTTATTCATGCAAAACCTTTTCCCCAAAATTAAAATAAACATTTTTGTTGTAACTAATTATAAAGTGTGACCCGGAGATTGGCTTCAATTTTTGTCCCACTCATGAGTAAGACCCTTGGGAATGTAAGTGTCCAATTTGAATAACCAAAACACCTCTCTTACATACAGTAAAATAAAGACATGATCCCCACTTCTAATGGGTCCTCTAATTGACCTTTTAAATCTGGACTCTAAAAGACAGTAAACTGGAGTCATGCATTTGTATAAACTGTTTGCTATATTTGTATCTTTAAGCATTTTAATATTGGCTATATTTTTACCTTCTTATGGATCAACTGTGGGTATAGGGTTCTATATATGGAGGGTTCCTATCTTGTATTCTCTTTTTTTTTTATATTGCTTTAACTTGAAGGACTTATGTTTTTTTTTGTTTTGTTTTTTTAACCTGACTAATCAAGGTCAGATTCTAACAACTGTTTTGTACTGCCCTATTCTCCCTGTATTCTATTCTATTCCCCTGTAGGAGTTCCCATACACACTGTAGTACTGTTGCTGCCTAAACTGACTGTATTTCCATATATGTTTCTCCAGCAAGTCATATACTGTAAAAATGCAATGCAAAAAAAATCAACTACCAAAAAAAAAATAATGCACAACAAAATCTAAAACAATAACTCCTCTCTTCTCAGCCATCAGATTAGTGTGTAAAGGGTATGCACAGGTAAAAAGACATTAACAGAAGAGTAACCTGGACACATTTCACATAAATTACTCTTGGGGTTTTTATGAATAAGCAGCGTAAAATGCATAAAGGTTCCTCTTGATGCTCTTTCCCTCAGTTTCTACTTTGCCAGTTATCAATCAAACAGCAAGGGAAGAAAAGCCCCCCAGTAGAGCACACACAGAAATGAAACTCAACAGAGTTTGTCATCCTTCACAACTCTATTGAAAACTGGAAAATGCTTGGCTGCAGTCCAGTAATATGTGGGTTTCCTTTAAGCAAACTCTTAAATCCTGTTTGCATCATTCAGAACACTAATCTTTTTTATGGTCAACCTTAGTTGCTCTATGTATTAGATCAAAGAAAACTTCTGATTGCTTGATAAGAAATACAGCCTGCTTGAAATATTTTAAATTGTGCTAATAGCTATGTGACCATAAACACTGCATCTTTTAGGAGAGCTACAGTAAAAGAAATATAGTTCTTTATATAACAATATTTCCTGTCATATTTGTGCATGATATTCTTGTGATTCTATTTCTCAGCTTTGCGACCCACCATAAAATTTGAAAGTTTTCCTGTCATCTTTACTCTAATGACAGTTCCAAAATCGCATCAAGTCATTTATTTGTAGTTATTTTAAACTTTTTATAATGTCAAGAAAGTTGATTGACATGCAGTAGTTTATATAATGTTATTGCAATTTACATTTCTTTCAAAAAGAATGATTAAAAAATATTAACTTAGGGCTTAAAGTGCATCTAAAGCCAAAACTTTTTCTGTAGGTGGATAGAGTGTAGAAGAGTTAGTACCCTCGTTCAGGCTTTTAATGCTGTCTGTGTCCCCGATGCGGAGATTCGTGCCTTTCTTTTCATCCTGGTGACCATTATCATTGAGCCTAGAAGTGAGCAAGAACACACAATTTTGAAGGCTCACTGGTAGAAAAATAGAGGGAAATAGCTTCCTGATATTTTCCTACAAGACAAAAAGCTAGAAAAATCTCCTCAGTGGGGACTCGGAATACAAAAGAATAGGAGTTTTATTAATTTCCCCCCTATCAAAAATAATGTTTTAGCTTAAGATATACTTTAACCAATATAGGTTGTGTAATGTAATTAAATGCGATATACAGTATAGGACAGTTAGAATTTTAATAATAATGTCATCATTTCCATTTTACATAAGGTAAAATGCAGAACAAAATGTTGCTAAAATTTCAAAAAGTAATAATTTTTATGGGGATAAGCATGGTGTTTGGGCCAATATATTCATCTATAAAAATACAGAATTAAGCTTTGGTGACATTTCCCAGCATTGGACACAAATTTTGCAATTTCAACTACTTAGATGACATTTTCTACAGAAAGGAATATACAAGTATTTCTATTATTTGGAAGGAGTGTTTTTTTTTTTATACAGTATGTGGGGTCTATTTTGCTTTTTTGGGGTATTTAATCATTATCTATGCACTGTTGTTTTCAATGTTCTGTTTAACATCTGCCTTTTTACATTCTGAGCCTAATGGGGGTGTGGTCTTAGGATGTAAGCAAGAAGAGGCATGCGCGCTGAGCTGCTGATATCTTTTTGGTTTACAGCTTTGGGTGGTTGAAGCATCAAGCTGGCATATTGGGGGAATGACACTCTTTTTCCAAGTTTAACTGCACATCTAAACCCAGTACAGAAGAAAGTTGAAAGTTGCTCTACTCACATACAAATGGTGCCTCTCTTCAGACTGCTGATGATAGCACCCCTGCTCCTCTCAGATACTTATGGGTTTGAGACACCAGCCATGAGAGAATAACTCTCGGTATTCTGTCTGCAGGCTTTTAACCCGATGATTTGGCTCAGACACATTAGAGTTCTGCCTACTAACATCATGTAACTTACCGATTAAGCCCCACCATGACATCTGCAAATATCAGGAACCATCATGTAAGCAATGAGATCCAAACAAGGTGTACTTTGATGGTGTCAAACTGCTGCTGTTTCCAAATCTTTCCAGGAGTATGTTAAGCGCTTTGGAAATCCTCCATCAAGAAGGTGCCACACATTCCCTTCTATTGGACTGCAACCAAGGTCAGTAAACCCCCATCCCTCTGGAACAAAACAAACCTCCCTTGTTTTCCATAACAACTTAGTCTGCCAGAGGTGGACAGCGCATATTGGCGAATCCAGGAGGGCATCCCTAAACCACAAGGCCAGGAACCCTGGCAACCATCTAACACCTGTGTGAACAGATGACAGAGGAACACACAGCAAGGAAGAATGAGGTTATTTCAATCTGTAGCTTGATCCCCACATACCAGTTCATAATCACTAACTGACCTACCACTCTTCTGTTGGGCTGGATAAGTTAATCTATCTATTTTTGTACTCTTTCTTCAATACACTAAAGTCTTTATATGTTCTGCTTTCATGTTTGGTACACTGCCATTTACTGTCCCTTGACAGAATGAAGGCCCTTACCTTAGTCCACTCCCCTAGTATTATAATATTTTGAAAAAGTGGGCTCCATGATGTTGTTTCTCTTAGGGATTACGGTCAGAATGGGTATGTGCACTGAGTGACCCCCTGTTTGTTGATACCACTGACTCTTAACAAACTACTAGCCTTACTGGCACCACCCATCATTGGCTGGATAATGCATTTCTATAGATGTTTTGCATACCTGATAATGTGCTAAGGACCCATAGTCTTCTGCTGCAGTATTCACCGCTGGGCTTTTTTCAAAATGATAAGATATACTTTATGAGTTGAGCAGGTCGGTGTGTCAGTTTGCTGAATCGCCATCACTTTAGACCAGGTATCTCCAAACTACAGCCCTCTAGCTGTTGTGGAACTACACATCCCACGAGGCATTGTAAAACTCTGACATTCACAGACATGACTAGGCATGATGGGAATTGTAGTTCCTGAACAGCTGGAGGGCCATAGTTTGGAGACCCTGCTTTAGACCATCACTATCTATCTTTCTCATAGCTGAAGTCAGAAGTATCAAATATTATCAGTCAAACTATCAGATATTATGTATCAATATTTTGATACAGTACATGGACTTGGACACCAATTTTTTAGCATTCTTTGTTACAGCTTTATTATTACTTATACAGCTGAATTGTGAATCGCCATGGGATGTGCAACCTCTTTCCCCCAATAGCCACAGTTCTCAATTATAGGCTTGAAGTGTATGGGGAGAAGTGGGTATAATTCTTTGGGCTAGAGACCAGTCTCCCCTGCATCTTACCTGAGTTATGCAAGATTTTAACTGTTACTTATTGTTATTCCTGTTTACAGATGCATTTCTTTTTCTCTTTATAATTTTGTTACCTTGATTCCTGACAGATTAACAACTCCCACAGCATAGCTTGTCAAAAGCTTTTATGCATTAACATTCTCCATACATAGACAATATTATATTTAGGCTTAAATCCTTCCATACAATGTAAATGACTATGCTTTCAACAAATGTAGAAAACTCTGGTTAGAAACCTATCATCAGGAAACTAGTCAGTATGCTTCAGGAGAGGCACTTCACTTCAAAATCCACTTGGAATCTTCCTACTTATGTTTATGAACAATGGGTTCTTAGCCCCTCTCCTGTTTCCAAGGCAATGGCCAAGGCAATGGAAGTGGAAGTACTATATATAAAAGTTGCTCTTTCGTTTTGGATGCTCTAGTAGTAAACCCAGAGAGCATACTGTATTTCTGTCAGGGTGACATCAGAAGACCATGTATACCTGAACAGAACAAGGGTCATCACCAGCAGGTTGCATGTGCAGGCATGTTTGCATGAGGCATATTTGAATGAACACAACAAAATACACTAACACTCTTATTCACGTGAAGATGCTAATTTACATGGGTACAATGCTCAGATGCAGGAGAATTTTGGTACAAGACAATCTTTTTAAATAGGGCAGAGCCAGGAATTTCTGGATGGTCTTCAGGTGTTACCCTGCTACTTGAACCCACATCAGTTCCTGTAATCTGCTTACATGCTGACTCAGCCTGCCCCTTGACTGATCACTGCTCTGATCTCTTCTCTTGTTGTGAGCCAATTTAATCCTGGCCCCTACTCATCCCTGCTTACTTCTCAGTATGCAACCTTGGCCTGTCTCCTGTCCTTGACTGTTTCTTCACTGACATTCTGATGTGAAGTTGTCTTGCCTTCTGACAATGACACTGTCTTCTGCCTTGCCTGCTGTCTGCCTTCTTGGTTGCTGCCTGCTGCCTGTCTCAAAAACTTTCAGCATATGGTGGGTTCCAATGTTCCTGCCAGCTGCTGTTCAGTCTATTTACCACAGTGACTTTTCCTGCAAACAGCTCATACTCACTGATCACCGGCTGGCTGCAGTGATCTGCTCTCCTCTCCTCACTGACAACTTCCATGTGAGAAGAGGAGAGCCAATCGCCTAGCAACCAGCTCTCTATTTACATCACAGGTGGCTGTGATTGGACACAGCTGTCATGTGATCAGGAGGGCCAATTACAAAGCTCTGCTGCCGATCGGAGATGCTCTGTGTCCAGATGATACAAGCGTATCGGGATTGTGCCACTGCGCGGGCACGCATGCTTGCGATCCTCTTCCTTCCGAGGGATGTTCCTGAATATCCACTCAGAAGGAGGAAGCGCCCACCCGGCCATATATGTGCAGTGGCCGGGTGGGAGGTGGTTAAAGGGTGTTATACAGTATACCATCTGATAATTTAATACACCTTCTCAGAAGATTTAATGCTCTTATCTTTGTAATATATTTCACAGACAACAATATGTATTTTTATATTGTATGAAATAAAAAATGATTTGTATACAAACTATATGATATAGGAAAATAATTTTTCATGCTATATGTGTCCACTGGGGTATACTCAAAGTCCCAAAATACTCTCTATCCTTTTGCTGGTAATTTAGGGGTGTACTCACTTTTGTTGCCAGTGGTTTAGAAAATAATGGCTGTGTGTTGAGTTATATTGAGGGGACAGTAAATTTACACTGTTATACAAGCTGTACACTAATTACTTTCTATTGTAGCAAAGTGTAATTTCTTCAGTGTTGCCCCATGAAAAGATATAATAAAATATTTACAAAAATGTGAGTGGTGTACTCACTTTTGTGAGATACGGTATATCAGTCTAAACTGATGAATACATTTTTTTATATATTTTTTTGGATATGTATTATAGCAAAAAGTAAAAAAAAAAAGAAAATGTTTTGTTTCCAAAATTGTTGCTCTTTGTTTGTTAATAGCGCAAAAAATAAAACCCGCAGAGGTGATCAAATACCACCAAAAGAAAGTTCTATTTGTGGGGAAAAAAGTAAAAAACTTAGCATGACCAAACAATTGTCAGCTAAAGCAACACAGTTCTGTATTGCAAAAAATAGCCTGGTCATTAAGGGGCACATTCTTACAGTCCTTAAGTGGTTAAATACTTCTAAAGAGATGCAGACACTGCAGGATTTTTATTAGGGCATTAAAAATCAAGCTGCAAAGGACATGGTAAAGCAAAACCTGTTTTCTTTAGAGCAGAAACTGGTAGCAATCTGCAACTAAGTGTCTTAAGATCCATGTACTGTACATTGATCAGAGGTATTTGCTTTTTTCCAAATAAAAATGGAGTTACACTTTAAAGTGTATTTCCACTTTTTCAGCCAAATTGGAATAAAACCTACTTTGAATATGTTACATGTTTTCATTTACATAGCATAAATAAATAAATAAATGGGGGCGCATGCGCGGTTTCCACGGGACCGACCGCATTAGTGAGTAGCTCTGCACTACTCCGCCGATTTAGCCTGCATATCGGGGCCAGAAGTGCACCAAACTTTCCACAACAGCTCCCCACACCCCCCGAACCGAGTTATGCATGCCGTCGAAGCTCAAAAAGGGAAGAGACCGTGCAGGGGTCACTTACCAACTATCTGCAGAGGAATCAGGAACACTACAGCATGTCCCAAGATGGCAGTCCTGCTTCTCCCTCACTACAGACTACACAGGACTTTGCTGCTCCTTCACAAGACTGTGAGTACTCACCCCCCCCCTTACAAAAGCAGACTTAGATAATAGTCTGGAATCTATTTACAGCAAAATAGCAACTAGGTTCCAAACGGAGCTGCACAAAAGCACTAACACCCTAAAGCAGGAGATTTCTGCCCTGGGAGACCGCACTGACCACTTAGAAACTAAGCATGTTGAACTCAGTATAGCCCACAATGATCTCTCCAGGGAATTTGAGACTCTCACTGCGACTGTCTCTCAATTACAATCCCAAGTCGAGGACCTCGACAATCGTAATCGCAGGAACAATCTCAGGATCGGAGGGGTTCCTGAAAGTACCTCTGATCACTTTTTTTTTGTTTACAAATAATTTTTATTATGTAAAAAGGTCAGGGTATAAAACAGTAACATTGATGGTACAGGTATAAATTCAATTATCGTTAATAGTGAATGTTGTACAGGAAGAGACAAAGGGTAATGGTTAGTCTGGCAAGAGGGAAAAAAACATTTTTTTGCACAGTTCTTATAATTAGGCCATTCGAGCGTAGTAGGGAAGAGACAAACAACTACTAATGCACATGAGTTATGAAGGGGAAGCAAGAGAAAAAATAAAAAAACGAAAGCTTCCCCATCCTCTCCCCCCCCCCCTCCCCCACGCATCCAACCGCATCCTAAGTCGAGAGGGTAGTATCCAATAGAATCAATTTTTTTTGATAGAGTGGCATGGAATCATATAACGTGTGGTAAATTCTTTCTGAAAGTTTAATACTTGCCATGCGGCTCAGGATTTGTGGCCATGGTACTGTAGTGGAGCGCCAATTAAAAGCTATGGCCCAATGTATAGAGCTAAGGAATGTATGGATTAGGAGTGTGTTAATCTTTGGAATATCCTGTATAGGTGAGAACAGGAGACATATCTGGGGTATAAGAGCAAACTTTCTACTGGATATTTTTTTCTATAATTGTACTGGCACTGTGCCAGATGTTTTTTATGTGGGTTCAATCCCAAAAAATATGTAAAAGTGTTCCTTGAGAGGGACAGCCCCTGAAGCAGAGTGAAGAGATTTATGGATAAAATTAATGAAAAGTTTGATGGGGGTGAGATACCATCTATATAGTAATTTAATAGCGGATTCTCTGATCGAGGTTGTTTTGGTACATTTATGTAGGTGTGTAAGAATAGAGTCCCATTGTTCAAGAGTAAATGTGGTATTTAAATCAGATTCTCATTGCAGCATGGGGTGTGTTTTCTCGGGCATGTTGGTCTCAAGTACCTCTGATCTTATCCCTGCTATGCACAAATTGTTCCAATCCCGCCTTCCAGACCATGAGATTGAATCCTTTACATGTGATTGTATACACAGGGCACTCCACCCTAAGCCTCCACCTGATAAACTTCCCAGGGATATTGTCCTCTGCCTAAAAGGACTTTCTTATTAAGGAGGAAATCCTAAGATTTGCCCGCAATTCCCACAATATTTCCCTGGACGGCACTCCAATTCAAATATACCCGGACATCTCTCCAGCAACCCTGGACAGATGTCGTAAGATGAAAGAGGTCATTACAGTGCTCGCAAACGCACCTATATGCTACAGATGGGGCTTCCCCTTTAAACTTTAAGTTCCTCACAATGGCACTACATACACAGTGACCACCCATTTGGAAGGTCAAGAAATCTTGGTAAAATTGGGCCTTATAGATGCTGAATACCTTCCTCGCCCCCCTTCTACTCCCAGATTAACCCCCATTTGGGGCAACCCGTCCCAGAGAAGAGACCGCAGACGTCAAAGACATGAAGCTGGCCAAAACGTCCAACAAAGCTGAACGCAAGCATTTTTTTTATTATCATCGTTGTGAACTTTTTCCACAGTTCTTAGTGAATTCCCACTTATCCTCCAGAATCTCCTGAAGTTTGAGCACCATCTACTGTCCTTTTTTGGAACTTCCGGAACACAGTTTCTGACAGGTTACTGCAAGACTCTATCATTTTGGTTCTGCAAGCTTAGAGCCATCATTGCAGGTTTGTTTTTTCTATGCCAGACAACTATGGTACCCCTTGGAGACACTTTTTAGATCACCTCCACACCTGGTTGTTTACGTGACGCTCCAAATGCCTGGCTGAATATCAACCATTACCCACCTCCCCCCCCCCTTTTTTTTCTCTCTCTTCTCTTCTGGGGACGTTTTTTTTTCACGCACCCGCTTATTGCAGGCAACTGTTCCCGGGACTTCCTTTACTTTTCCTGGTTGGAATTGGACCTAGGACTTTTGGATAAGGAGATATCCCAGGTCATTTTATTAATACATGCACATCTGAGCTAAACTTTTTTTGGTTTTATCTAGCAGGCTAGTTTGGTGGTTGTCGAAGCCATGCTACCCCACTCCTCTCATATCCGGTCTTCCCCTGGAATACTGGATATGACTCTAGGAGTTAAGGGAGCTTTTGCCCCTTACATATATCTTTTTACTGTTTCAGATGTTTGCTACTTGCAACCTGACCCATTGTTAGTCCAGTGCAAGTTGGTTCTACTGGCACTTTTTTTGGGTGTTTATTTGGTTGTTTTATGTTATGTTAAGTTTTTATTATTTCAGTTCTTGAAGCATTCCAGATGTCCCCTCTTTCACTATGATCATAATGCTGACTATTATCCAAGGTGTTTCCTGACTGGCATTCCCCTTGTGGTGGAGAGTTTCGGCACTGCACCTTTAAAACCTTTAAACCTCTCAGGTGAGCCTCATTTATTCTACCTTAATAAATGGTGATAACTTGTGTTACCCATAATTTGCAGGGCTTTAACTCTCCTCACAAGCAAAAAAAAAATCATTCACTGCCTATAAGAAACCGGGAGCCCAGATCATTTTACTACAGGAGACCCATTTTGCCTCTGACAAACATCCATCCTTTTTTCATAGGTCATATAAGCAAGCCTTTTATACCCTATATCAATCAAAATGCACAGGGGTAGCTATCTTTTTTTTCATAACTCCTTCCCGCTGGAGGTGAAACAGGTCTATAGGGACCCCGAAAGCAGATTTATTATCATAAAAGGTTTAGTGGCAGGACGTGAACTCACTATAGCAAATGTGTAAGCCCTCAATGGAGCAAAAGCCACTTTCTTTATTACCTTCTTTAAGATTTTGGAAAGATATTCTTCCATACACATGTTTGTTGGCGGGGACTTTAATCTAGTAGCGCACCCTCAGATGGACAGAAGCCATGCCTCCCAATCAAGCTCCGCTTTCCCCAAGTCAATGTCCAAAACACTCCAATCGTTTCAACTATCCGATGCCTGGAGAGCACATAATACAGGTGCAAAGGATTTCACCTTTTTCTCCCATCCCCATAACTCATTTGCTAGATTGGACTATATTTTTTGCCCTCCCATCTTGGCTAACTCCACACAATCCTCTATCCATCTCTGCCCCTGGTCTGACCATAATATGGTCTCCTTATCTACCTCTCTAATTGGCCTATCAGACACCCCCTACAGGTGGAGGCTGAATGATTCCCTCCTCACAGACCCTATTGTACGCCAAGAAATTTCTACATCCATCCAAGAATATTTCCCTATTAATGCCACCCTTGATATATCTCCTAGTCTGGGTCGCCCATAAGGCGGTGCTGAGAGGCCACCTTATTAGTATAGCATCACGAAAACACAAGGAACGATGGCAACAAATTTACACTTTAACTACCGAGCTGGACCAACTACATAAATTTCAAATAGGAAACCCATCAAGGTCCAACAAACACTTGGTATCTCAAAAGAGACTTGAGTTGGATACTTTGTTATCCGCTAAAACTGAAAAGGCTCTTCGTTGGTCCAAGGCCAAATTTCTCCTTCACAGCAACACGGCATCTTCTATGTTTTCCCGTAAGTTAAATCAATCACTGCATCCTCCACATCTTTATAAACTCCGTAATTCCTCAGGTAATGTAGTTTCCCACCCTCAGGATGTCCTGGATATTTTTGAAAACTTCTACTCCAAATTACTTTCTCACCCACCTCCTTTTCCTGACCAAACTGCCCATGATTGGCTATCCTACTTGCCCCTACCCACCCTTTCTGAGTCACAAACAGATGCTCTTAATGCCCCCTTCACAGAAGAAGAACTGCTAGAGGTTGTCAAATCCCTGAAGCCTCAGTGGCCCCTGGCCCGGATGGCTTCATGGCTAATTACTACAAACATTACGCCCCTATTTTAATTCCACGCCTTACTAGCATGTTTAACAAGATTCTTACAGGAGATCAGTTCCCTACTTAAATGACTTTAGCCAACATGTCTCTCCTCCCCAAACCCCTTAAAGACCATTCCCTCCCGCAAAATTATAGACCAATATCGGTCATCAACAATGACCTCAAAATCTTTAGTTGAGCCCTAGCAGATAGATTGGCCAACATTATAGAATCTCTAAACTTCTCCGACCAGTCGGGTTTCATCCCACACAGACTTATCATGGGCAACATCCGACTAACATTGAATGTTCTCCAAGATGCCAATTTACGTAAACAGGTTCTGCTATTGAGCCTGGATATTAATAAGGCATTTGATAGCGTACTATGGGCATATTTATTTGCGGTCCTACAACGGCTGGGTTTCAGGGGGGATTTTTAAGAGGGGTGCAAGCCCTATACCATCACCCTAAAACAAGAATTAGACTACCGGGTTGTAACTCTGGATTTTTCACACTGGGTAGGGGTACCCCCTAGGGATGCCCCTTATCACCCATATTATGTGCCCTAGCTTTAGAGCCCCTTACAACTGCCATCAAGCTACACCCAGACATTTCTGGATAGCCATTAGCATCCACTCCCTCACATGTCTGCATGTACGTGGATGATGTCATGCTCTTTTTAACCAAACCGCATATCTCCTTACCCAACTTGTTCGCCTTACTTTCTAAATTTGCCTCAATGTCGGGACTCAAGGTCAGTATGACTAAGTCCACAGCACTTCCCGTAAACATATCCCCTGCTCAGTGTGAGACTCTCCAGATTGCCTTCCCTATGTATTGGTCAACTGATAAAATACCCTACTTGGGCATCTATATCACACCACATTGGTCCTCAATCTTTTCAGCGAACTATCCGGCATGCGTGTCCCGGCTCCAGAGTGTGCTTAAGCTGTGGAGCACCTACCATATTTCTTTCCTTGGGAGAGTCAGGGCAGTTAAAATTACCTTCCTACCCAAACTCCTATACCTTTTCAGAGCCCTTATTATCCCTATCCCTAAACTCTTTATAAATAAGCTACAACAGGATGTCAACAGGTTTGTCTGGCAGGGCAAGCGGCCTAGATTCTCTAAACATGTTCTGTATAACCCATAAAAGTCTGGTGGGATGGGTTTGCCAAACTTCTGGTTCTATTTTTTTGGCCGCTTATTTCTCCCAGATAGCTCAATGGAATATCCCTGACTCCAAGGTTCCATGGGTCAGATTTGAATCACGGTCCATCCTACCTTATAGACTCGCTTCTATACTTTGGTCCCCCACCAAGTCTAATCTAAAAATCACCTCCCTGAATTCCCTAGTGGCACACTCTCTTTTACTATGGAACCGCTATAAGAGTAAATTTGTATTAATATCCCCTGCACCTCCAGGCTCTTCCTTTCTAGGAGAACCCGCATTCACTATAGCCTTTCAACACCCAGAAAGTTTCTCTTGGTGGACTTCTAACTCTTTGGTCACATTGGCGGACCTGCAGTTTGGTAATTCCTTCGCTACATTTGACCTTCTCTGCACACAAAAACAGATTCCACTTAGGGAATATTATCATTATTTGCAAATAAGACACTTTTATATGTCCCGCTTGGCCCTTTCACCCTCCTCTCCCTCTACTATGTTTGAACAGATCTGCTGTGACTCTCCCAGGGGAAAAGGCCTGATTTCTATCCTTTACAGATCAGGCTCTATCCACTGGATTTCCAGGGGAACCACCTTATAAATGTAAATGGGAGTTGGATTGTGGTGAATAGTTTGACCCGGGGGACTGGGACACAATGCTGGATAACCTAAGCAGAGCTTCAAAGTCCTTAGCAATCAGAGAAACGGCTTACAAGATATTAACTAGATGGTATTACACCCCATCCAGACTTCACTCTATCTTTCCTAAGGCCTCCGAATTGTGTTTTAGAGGATGTCCTGTCCCAGGTACTTTTAGGCACATATTTTGGGACTGTGACTGTGATATACCCACTCCCCACTCCGAATAGGTTATGCTCTTTTAGATACTTATGGTCTGCATCCTACCTAATTATTCCTCGGATGCTTCAAAATGTTATTTGTTTTTGTTTTGTTATTTTCTTGATTTTCACGAATGTACTTGTACTGTCATTCGACTGTATCACTATTTTCTCAATAAAAAATGTTTGTAATAAAAAATAAAAAATAAAAAATAATAATAAATAAAAATAAAATAAATAAATAATTGATGTTTACTATTTTGGATGATGTTTTTAATAGTCCCAGAACTGAAAATCCCTACTTAAATCTGTTTGTTAATGAGAGTATTAGGGAGCTGTTTACCATTATTAATCATGTCTGTACTGAGATGGCAGATTTCATTATTAGTTGTAATGGCGATTCGACTACTGTCTGTTCTAGCAAAGGCATAAAAAAACTAGAAGCTAGCCTAATGCATTGTATGTTAATGAGGAGGAATGTGGTATGTTCTTATTCTCTCTATTGGTACAGACTAACTCTGAAATTTTTCTGGAATGCTTACAGTCATGAGACCTGCTCCTAAGGTATGTAGGTATGCTGTGTAAATGGGAATACATAACAAACATAGAAATAGATTTTTTTTTCTCAGATTTAACTGAGAAAGTGAATATACATATACATGTTCTAACCACTTCACGCAAAACGATGTACCCGTACGTCAGTACTTTGATGCTAAATACTGGGGTTATGGCAGCAGGTAGCTGCCATAACTCCAGTATCTTTGGGAATGCCGTGCATTTCTCTTTAGAATAAAAGTGGTCTCCGCAGCAGATTCGCTGCATGATCAGTGACACTAGAGGTGCCCATCCCCCTTTTGCCGCTGTCCAGTTGTCTCCACCGCTTAACAGACCCGCCGGTAGTGGCGGAGATGATTGCATCCCTTTCCATGAATGTCTGGCTGCTGAGTGAGGGGAATATGGCCCCCGTTTGGCTCCATAGCATGAGATGGCAGAAGCGACGTCAAATGTCACTTCCACCCATAGTTCTTAAAGCAGAATTTTTTTTTTCAAGTGAATTTTTTTAGTTTTTTTTTTATTGCATTTTAGTGTAAATATGAGATATGAGGTATTTTTGACCCCATATCCCATATTTAAGAGGTCCTGTCATGCTTTTTTCTAATAGGAATAAAAGTGACCCAACATTTTTTTTTTATTTTTTTTTTTAAAAGACAGTGTAAAAATAAAAAGTAAGATCAATAAGCTTATGAGCAGAATGAACACATATGTGAATAGCGCCCGCATAATAAAACTGTGTTAAAATCACACATGTGAGGTATCGCCGTGATCATTATAGCAAGAGCAATAATTCCTCTGAAACTCAAAACTGGTAACCTGTAGAAATTTTTAAACATTGCCTATGGAGATTTTTAAGGGTAAAAGTTTGTCACCATTCCCAGAGCGGGTGCAATTTTGAAGCGTGACATATTGGGTATCAATTTACTCGGCATAACATTGTATTTCAAAATATAAAAACATTTGGGCTAACTTAACTGTTTTTTTGATTAAAAAAAGTATATTTTTTTTAAAATAAAGTGTGCCTGTAAGACCGCTGCCCAAATACGGTGTGACAGAAAGTATTGAAATTACCGCCATTTTATTCTCTAGGGTGTTAGAAAAATATATATAATGTTTGGGGTCATTTTCTAGCAAAAAAAATAAAAAATTAATTTGTAAACAACGAGTGTCAAAAAGAGGTTTGGTCCTTAAATGGTTAATTATAGCATATGTGCGTCACATATGAAATTGGAAGCACAACCTCAGAAAACCCCCTTGTGGTTAATAAAATTCATATTTATACTGCAATACAAAAAAAAAGTAAATAACTGTAAATATAAATGTGTCCACTAAAATCTTATCTAAGTTGTAATCTGTAATGTAATTTTAAATTTACAAAGTAAATTGTAATCCTTTATAAAACAGTATTACATTTACTTTAATTTTCATTAAAAAAATAAAATATTGACCTGCTCTTTAAATTACACAATTTTAATAGCAAGTATACATTCAGCACAACATTGGCTGGAAAAATGCTAATGGAAATGTGTTTTAACATTTTTAAAACACAAAAATGCTCATTATCAATACTTAACATAGCTAGATTATTTCATGGGCTATCTTTCTTGGCAAACAAAAGAAAGGGGAATCCCTTTTCACTGTTATATTTTTGATGCAGGAAAATTAAGTGCAACCTACTTTTTTTTCTTTATGATTCATGCAGGAAATTACAATTAAGATGCAAATATCTTTTCCACAGTGAAATGTATGGCAAGGCAAGGAACTTGCCCAAGGTCATGCAGCACAGCAGAAGAAGCAGATAATGGTCTGACAGTCCCTGTGCACCCAGCTATCAGTGTTCTATACTGTCAAGGCTTTGCTTGTCTCACTGTAGCAGTATTACATTATAATAATAATAAAAAAAAATGATAAAGAATTACATTCATATGTATTCTTTTTCATATGAGGGGACTGTAGTAACGTTAATACAAATCCAGTAATACTGAATGTCTGTAGTAAATTAAAACTGTAATTTAAATCCAATAAGTTAAAATTGGACTCATGCTTGAATATATTGAAATATAATTATATACAGTGCCTGTGACTATAATTAGTGTGGTCACAAGGTACCGTATATACTCGAGTATAAGCCGAGATTTTCAGCCTCTTTTTTGAGGCTGAAAGTGCCCCCCTCGGCTTATACTCGAGTCATCGCTGTCTGCCCGCTCGATCAGCGTGTCGAGCAGACAGACAGCGGCCATTCTATTCAAAAGCCGCGCCTCCGGCTCCGCCTTCGCCTGTGATAGGCGGAACACTGAATTTCCCAGCAGCCTGTGTTCCGCCTATCACGGACGTCGTATCATCCTCGTACTACGGACGAGGATGATACGACGTCTGTGATAGGCGGAACACAGGCTGCTGGGAAATTCAGTGTTCCGCCTATCACAGGCGAAGGCGGCGGCGCAGCTTTTGAACTTTACAATGGCCGCCGACGAAGAGGGCACGGGACGGCACGGCACGGGACGGGACGGGACGGGGGCAAGGCAAGGCACGACACGGGACGGATGCAAGGAGGCAAGGCACGGCACGGGACGGAGGCAAGGAGGCAAGGCACGGGACGGAGGCTCGGGACAAAGGTAGGCTGGACACACACACACACACACACACACACACACACACACACACACACACACACACACACACACACATGGATGGAGACACACACAGGGATGGATGGATGGATGGATGGAGACACACACACACAGGGATGGATGGATGGATGGATGGATGGAGACACACACACACAGGGATGGATGGATGGATGGATGGAGACACACACACACAGGGATGGATGGATGGATGGACACACACACACACAGGGATGTATGGACGGACACACAGGGATGGACGGACACACAGGGATGGACGGACACACAGGGATGGACGGACACACACACAGGGATGGACAGGCATGTCTCACCCTCGGCTTATACATGAGTCAATAAGTTTGCCAGTTTTTTTGGGGGTAAATTGGGGGCCTCGGCTTATATTCGGGTCGGCCTATACTCGAGTATATACGGTATGTCCCCAGCTGTCATGCATTCTCCAGATAAGTGCCCCTGATATAGCAAAGCTTGGCCATTGTAGAGTGTGTTCTATAGCACAAATTCATTGGTTTTAAGCTTGCATGATAACTGGACATGTGTCAGCAGTCATACAGTCAAAGGCTCAGCTGCATACAGTGGCATGATCTGTATAAATTTAATATGCAATGCATGTGAATGGATAATAGCTGCTATAATTGTGTAATATATATTAAAATAACAATAGGGCATACTATTTGAAGTATATTTGAGTATCTAACAATAAAACACACAGTAGCTAAGTTCTGCTTTAATTTGAAAGCAAATATATACAAAACAGCCAAACATTTCCTGAAAGGGAGATTTCTAAGAAAACTGGAAAACCTTGTTTTTGTGTGTCAATTTGCCTCACTCTAGTTTTGCAAAGAAGACAAACTGTGTCCAAATAGTCACAGCTCTATGATTAAGCACCCATTTGTGGTGTGAAACATGTAAGCTTTGCCTTGTCTTGTTCCCCTGGGATCGATGTGATCGTTTGTGACTATTTGGATTTTATCTGACTTCAATAAAGGTATCTTAATGGAGTGTGGCTGTGCACCATTTCTTGCTCTTTCTACATGACCAGGGTTAGTTATACCCATGTACAGGCAATACAAGCTAGGAAGTATTGAGTCGATCTTGTTTCAGTGATGTCCTCCAGTTTTCAGCTTACCCTCTAACCCATCAGCTACATTATGCCACATGGACTTTAAAAAATAATTCAAGGATACAGAACCTTATGTTCTACACTGTTTTGCAAGCACCTATAGTATCAGAAACGGCCACAATAATGGATGTTGGGGCTTAGTACCTCACAAGGGTACACATGTTACAATTATCCATTCAAACTCTGCTTAATCGGACAAAAAAATCAAAGCTCCAGTCTGTCTGGAATATAAATAAAAATCATTAAGTTTTAAAAAAACTTGTATTAAAAATTAGTTAACAGTTAAGGCATCAGAGCCAATATGCTAAGCTAGGACTAAAGGTATAAATATATATATATATACATATATATATATGATTCAACTACACTAATTTAGAACACTATCCCACTTTCACAATAATTTAATGTAAGGGTATTTGTGGCAGTTGCATGTCAATTGCATAACTTCCACATCACTAAGAACTTTTGAAAAATCACTCAGTAAAGGGCAATTTATGTACAAAAAAATATTGTGGCACTCATAAATAAATTAAAACACTTTTGCTAGTAAATTGCTAGTAACTAGATTACAAGGTATTAAAAAACGTAAATACTCATTTGGCAGACAAACAAAAAGAAGCATTGGAAAAGGGTTCAAGCTTTTGAAAAATGTAACAGTGCTGATCCAAAGGAATGCAGAGCAAGACAACATGGCATGTTGTTGACAGTCTAATATTAGGAAAATTATAGCTTGATTAAATTATCATCATAATCAATCAACATATTTAGAAATATTAATATATTTCCATGCAACGAATGCATCAAACCCATGTCTCTGCTTACAACAATTCATATGCCTTCACATGCCTTATTTTCCAATAAAAAGAATGTGTAGTTTAGTATAACAATATACAACTCTTTCAGACAGCATCACTCCATAAATTCTCTTTTCTACAATTTTCTCTATAAGTTACTCTTGATGAAGGCACATTTCTTGGCCCATAGATCAATTACTTTATTCTATTGTTTGCAGTTTGTATGTTAAGCATAGTGACTGATTATAGGAGAAAGAGCTATACTGGATGCGTGCTAGCTTATATCTGATGTTCACTGTTTTCTTTATATTGGAAGAACACACAACGGGATCGTGTTACAAGGCTTTCTCCTGTAGTCTTTGAATTCGTAAAATCTCATAATGACAAGTGTAAAGAAAAAGTGTATTTAAAAAGTTACAGCTATCTCACTAAAATAATAAACAATGAAAGTACATCAATCCATATTTTACAAGTATGCAACAAATTATATGCTGTATTTTTTTCTTTGTTTCACGTAAAGAATAAAAATAGTGCTAAACCTAACATCAGTCTGCATGATTACATTACCAATACATGCACTTTCATTTTATACCATATGCAAACATTTACTTTAATACATAATATAGTTGAAAAGTGTATAGACTGTACATGCAAAAAGTTGGATACAACACTTTAGACATGCACGGCCACGTCATAGCATAGCATTTGTTGTCATTAGTCACAAAATTATTGATCTGAAAAAAAAAAAAACATTTTCCAGCAACCATGAAACTATAACATGCTAGCATTACACATCATTTGAAATGAAATAGCACTTTCATAACGTGTTATTGCATAATAATCTAAATCTATGACAACAACATTCATTTAAGCAATTCCCCAATAAAGATTTCATAAAAATAAATTAAATGAATTCAAAATAGCATTTGACTTTAGTGTTCTTACCTTTCTGACACAACATGCGTCAACCACTCATGCAGTATTTTTCTTTATATTGTCAATTTTTTTTCAACGTCACAATAACAATTGTATACATTCATGCAATGCACATTAAGCAACATTCAATTGATATATACCACATGTATAAACATACATGAGCTTCCATAAATAAGCATTCTTATAATAAAACACTCAAAGGTCTTTCAAAAATCTATTAGACAAAAGCAATATTTTTTCAGATAACATAAGCAGACTGTGGCCTTGCTCAATGAAGATTTCTTAATTCTTAAGTTCAAATTTTGTAGTAACCCAGAGTCATCTTGTTCTAATCTGACTTCATTAACTCAGAGTATTAAAGATAAAGACTTAAACACACTCATAAGTGTGGCTATCTCAACAAAAATATTTTACTTGCCAAATGCAAACATTTTGGGGGCTGCTGTTATAGGATGAAGGCATGTATGCACCTTGGGTTGGAGATATAAAAAGGATAGGTGCACTTATCCTTTTTTAGGGCAAATTATATTATTTACTGCATGTATGCATTTCTTAGTTTTTATACAACCATATTAGATATTTGTTGGAAGATGTGTCACAAAGAAAGCGGCTTTTAGGAGTAAGATACATTTTGGTAATGTAAATCGTTTTTTTGGGGTTTTTTTTTTTTTTTTTTTTGTGGTACGAGAAGGTTAAGTTTAATTGTGGTTAGTAGTAGCATTAGAAAATTGTGCATGCTATATAATGTTTAATACATGTATTCAATTGTGATATATACTTGAAGTGCGTATTGAAAATGCCATAATGAATGTACCTATTTTCACAGCTATTCATGCTTGTAAAAGGAAAAGTGATGTTTAGGGGATTAACATGAACATGTCAAAAGAAAATTTGAGTTTCAAATAGATCATAATTGGTCACAGGTAATTATTGTATGATACATATGTAATGCTTTTCCCCATTAGATATGATATACAGATGCAGACCGATTAGAATGTAACCCTGTCTTGCCTTCACAAAAATGTTTGCAAGAATATGCTCTTCATTTTTATTAAACATTAAATTAATTGTATGTGCCAAATTTGAGATAATTTATAGTTTACTTATATTTATTTAAGTGAACTCTACTACTCTTTATTAATAGTAATATATTTTTTTGCAGTTTTGATCTCTTTTCAGTACTTCAGTACAATGTTGTTTTAAGTAATGTAGGCGATGAGCTACATCAGAGTACAAAATATGAAATCAAACTATTTTAATGCTTGAGTGAAAACTTTGCATTTAAATTAACTTTTCAGCAGCACAGGATCTTATATTTCTATAAACTATATCACGTACTGAGTTTCCTCTTCACTTTTTAAATAATGATGTTGACCTACTATGAACATATACAGTATATTATCAAGTAACTAGAAAATAATGTCATCACTTGAAGAGGTTAATAGGTGGAATTCCAACACAATTTTTTTGGTGATTCTATTTTTGTTTTTCCTGAAACAGCACACATGATTTAGATAACTTGTATGCTGCTTTAGCAGCCTTTGCTGTGCTATCACTGAACATTTCTATTCCTTCAAACTCTATGGCCCTGTCTGCATTTTTTTTAATACGCTGATATATTACAGATCCAAACCAATTTTCAATTCATAAAGTCTAGATGGGATTATTTAAATAATGGTGGCCCTTTCTTCCCCAGGGTAGTCACTCTACCTCATATAAGCATTGGCCAAGATAAGCAAACACAAGTGGGCTTAATCTAAGTGCGATACTAAAACACATGTTTTGTAGACAAAAGACAAATCTTCACTCTCAAGACAAGTAAGCAGAAGTGCATGCACAGTAATTCTCAATGCTTGCAAAGCTGTCTTCCATAGGGATCTGTGTGTGCTGTCTGTGTGTGCACTGATGGTATCCCCACCTGGAGCCGAGCCATTACCATTACGACCAGATAGAGATGACAGTGTGGGAAACAGAGGAGATTACATCAGATGTGGAGGATGGAAAAAAAGGCATTGCAATGCATTTTGAAGCTGCTGGCTTGATACAGAAGTCAGTAGCTCTGAAACTCATTGCCATACTTTTTTTCCACCGCAGAGTCTGAAGTCATTTCCTCTGTTTCCCATGCTGTCATGTATATCTGGTTCTAGCAGTGAGCCTGGCTTCTGGTGGGAATACGATCCAGGCAGGCATACACGGACACATGCCTTGCTCCAAAAGCATTGCTAGTCTTGAGAATTACTGTACATGCATTTCTGCTTATTTGCCTTGTGAGTGAACATTTGTCTTTTATCGACAATAAATGTGTTCTACTACTGCACTTTGATTGCACCCTCTTATATTTGCTTATCTTGTTGTTGGTTGGAGATATCCCATGGTCTCTGACAGAAGCTTCAGTCAGTGCATTCAAATAGAGTCTAATTAACCCTTCATGACCCTTTCAGTCATTTGACTAAGTAGTTTCAAAGACTTTAATATTATTATTATGGTCATTATTGTTTTAAGTCTACCTGCATATTGGTGTAAGCACATTGGCCACTTTTGTGCCATTTATGTATCTTTATGGGTATTTTACCATTGACTATGGTTGTTGGAGGGGAAAAACTTTGTCACATCCTTTCCAGTATAAGCTTCCTTATTAACTCTTGGCACATAGTGGCTGTAGTTCATAGAAGTTCACGTAGTTCACGTTCATAGGATTATCGATAACTAATGTATTCTAATCAGTGCTTGTATTAAGGGCTAGATGCAGTAGTTCAACTATACATAAGATGCTGTCAGGACCAAGATGTCTGTATAAGGTCCTAGACCTTGACCGGGGTGTAAGTGAAGAAATGCTTGGGGTGCTTGTGCTAATTCTATGTGCTATGCAATTACAATAACACAAGGAGGCCACAGAAAGGAAAAGGCTGAAAGATTACATATAGTTGATTATATATATTATATATATATATATAATGTACAGCATTGGATTTATGTTGTTAATAAAAGGCAATCTTAAATAAAAAATCTTTAAAAAAGGCTTAATATAAACATTTTTATTTACTGTTAGAATTTT
Organism: Lithobates pipiens; assembly: GCF_037356315.1. NCBI lineage: Eukaryota > Metazoa > Chordata > Amphibia > Anura > Ranidae > Lithobates > Lithobates pipiens. Next base: position 202,312,383 of record NW_027507784.1, on the reverse strand, counting down.
TCTTAGATATAATATAATTTATATAAGTCAAAAAAGAATTGTATAGTGTATACCTTTTTGCGCAAAAGTTTGAAATGTAAATATTGGCACATATGTATGTAGCAGCAAAAATTAATTTGTCATAAAGTATCCTAATATACTTTAAATAGACTATATGTGCACTTATTTTTTGTTATGTTACAAAAAATTAGTACTTTAATAGTTTAATGTCCATTTTACCTGTCACTGTAGGCAGCTGCAGTAGCCGTTGCAGGCTGTGCATATCGATAGGCTGCATAACCACCCTGAAAACAAAAATAAGATGATATAGCAAATATTTTTTAAATGTGTTACATCCACAGAAATTACTGACATCAGGGTAATATGTAATTATGTATATGAAGTTATATGCGATATAAGAAAGCATAAATCAACTATGAAGTATGAATACTAAATAAAGCATATGTAAAATATACAATAAATTACTGGACTATAAGGCCCGGTTCACCACTATGTGTTTTAGTACATTTTTATGTCTTGCAGAAATTCACTACAGTTCATTTAACATTGTTTCTTATGGGACAATTCACATCTGTGTGTTCATCAGCTGCTGCATTTTTTGAAAGGGTCAGGGGCTTTATTAAATGCAACACAGTGCATTTTTGGTTTAATAGGCTACAATGGACATGCTATAGAAATCCATGTAGTGTGTCTTTGAAATGTTTTTGATGCGTTTTGCATTTTTTAATCTGCCTAACAACAAAAACATCACCCTTTTTTTAAAAAAAAAGCATAAAAAACACAAATGCATCTAAGAAAGCCTGTAAATGCAAGAACCCCGTGCAAAAATGCAAAAAGCTCTGCAGAAATGAATCAAAAGCAAACTGCATAGGTGTCAACTAGGCGTAAGAGTTTATAAAATCCTACAATCATTTTGTTAATTTACACATGACAACATTTGGGAAATTAAAAATAAATATTTGGTTTGCACTTGACCATATTCTGCTTATGTTTAAGGCTCAGTCACACCAGCCTCACTTTGAGCAGTGTTGCCTACCATAGTTCCAATGCAAAGACAAAGCTTTGTATAGGACTAATTTATACCAGCAGGCTCCATTGGTTTGCAATTAATAAAACCATGAATGTGCACGTTTTATCGCAAGCATCAGGCTACAACCTGCACCTTGCAAGGCACCATGATGCTTAGAGGTAAATGAATTGCCATTTAATGTAAGTTTTAAAAAAATGAAAAAAAAAAAAACCGCTGTGATGTGTTTTAGTAATGCATCATAGAGCACGTGTGCAATGCATGCCAGTGCATGCATTATGCACACAATAATGAGAGCCTTCTGGTATGAATGGGCCCTTAGGGTATTAGTTTCTTCTTATGTTGGTAAGGCAAGGTACACATGCAACTCATTTTTGTTTTAAAATTCTCTTGAAAAACAAGTTTATTCACATAATATCTTTTTAATATTAGAAATGACCCATTGCCACCAAAATGCAACAGTTCAGTCTAACTAGATTACCATTTATCTAGTATTTTTGGGGTATGCACACTTTCAGAGGGCAAATACTTTTCAAAGTTTATATTATATAAAAAAAAAAATATATATATATATATATATATATATATATACACTACCGTTCAAAAGTTTGGGGTCACATTGAAATGTCCTTATTTTTGAAGGAAAAGCACTGTACTTTTCAATGAAGCTAACTTTAAACTAGTCCTAACTTTAAACAAATATACTCTATACATTGCTAATGTGGTAAATGACTATTCTAACTGCAAATGTCTAGTTTTTGGTGCAATATCTACATAGGTGTATAGAGGCCCATTTCCAGCAACTATCACTCCAGTGTTCTAATGGTACAATGTGTTTGCTCATTGGCTCAGAAGGCTAATTGATGATTAGCAAACCCTTGTGCAATCATGTTCACACATCTAAAAACAGTCTAGCTCCTTCCAGAAGCTACAAAACTGACCTTCCTGTGAGCAGATTGAGTTTCTGGAGCATCACATTTGTGGGGTCAATTAAACGCTCAAAATGGCCAGAAAAAGAGAACTTTCATCTGAAACTCGACAGTCTATTCTTGTTCTTAGAAATGAAGGCTATTCCATGCGAGAAATTGCAAAGAAATTGAAGATTTCCTACAACGGTGTGTACTACTCCCTTCAGAGGACAGCACAAACAGGCTCTAACCAGAGTAGAAAAAGAAGTGGGAGGCCGCGTTGCACAACTAAGCAAGAAGATAAGCACATTAGAGTCTCTAGTTTGAGAAACAGACGCCTCACAGGTCCCCAACTGGCATCTTCATTAAATAAATGAATAAGGAAGGCTATCACTCCCTTTTGCAACGCCATGCCATACCCAGTGGACAGCGCTTGATTGGAGCCAATTTCATCCTACAACAGGACAATGACCCTAAACACACCTCCAAATTGTGCAAGAACTATTTACAGCAGAAGCAGGCAGCTGGTATTCTATCGGTAATGGAGTGGCCAGCACAGTCACCAGATCTGAACCCCATTGAGCTGTTGTGGGAGCAGCTTGACCGTATGGTACGCCAGAAGTGCCCATCCAACCAATCCAACTTGTGGGAGCTGCTTCTAGAAGCGTGGGGTGCAATTTCTCCAGCTTACCTCAATAAATTAACAGCTAGAATGCCAAAGGTGTGCAATGCTGTAATTGCTGCAAAAGGAGGATTCTTTGACGAAAGCAAAGTTTGATGTAAAAACAATGTTATTTCAAATACAAATCATTATTTCTAACCTTGTCAATGTCTTGACTCTATTTTCTATTCATTTCACAATGTATGGTGGTGAATAAGTGTGACTTTTCATGGAAAACACAAAATTGTTTGGGTGACCCCAAACTTTTGAACGGTAGTGTATATATATATATATATATATATATATATATATATAATTTAAATTAGAATGTCCTGTTGTATTTTATTCCTTAACTCATATTTTCATTTGAAGGCTAGGACTATGTCACATCAGCAGGTATGACAGACTAAAGACAAGAAAGCAAGCATTAAAATGAATACAATCTGAACATATATCACAAATTAAAAAGTACAGTGTTTTTTGTTTTTTATGTGATGATAGCAGCTTAAACCACACTTCATTTCGGTAAAATGTTTCCATTTTATTTACAAAATAAGAACTGCAAAAATTGCAGTTTTGCTTTGTTTGTCAATTGGTATTAATATTTTTTGTTCCTTCACAAATTAAAATTCCATTGTAAGTAACAGTAATTGCAGCTACTTATTTAAGCAAAGAGGATAAACAAATGCTGTATTTCATAGAACTGTGTTCAGTGAGGCATTGATTATCAATCTTTGAAAAGAGCAGAGCTTTTTCAGTGGGCCAGAATGTTATATCAACCATTTCAAAATGATCTCAGCATGCCAATTAACAAACAGAGGCCGTTCTCCACAGATAAAACAAACACTATTTGTATTCCAATTAGAACTTCCCTTTCCCTTTTCAGAGCACCCAGTTGTCTCATAGGACCTCATGTTTTGTCATGTCTTCAAGTCTCTCATTAAGAAGTAAAAGGCTCCAGAATCTACAATATGTCTAACATGGTATGTGACATACAGCTACATTTTCCAACATTTATTTGTGAAGCGATATAATCCCCAATTGCTATGTGTAATTTCTATTATATTTTAAGCAGAGCAAAAAGAAATTACTCACATATGATGTAAGGGTTTCAAAGATAAGGTACCTAAACTGCTCCTGGCTCTTCCCTACTGTTTGCCCCCATAGCAGTCAATCTTGAGCTGTTGCTCTGTGTGTCTATTGACATGCACAGCTCATCCCCACCACCCACTCCCTCACAGGCTGTAATTGACAGCAACATAAAAGTCAATGGCTCCCGCTGCTGCCTTCATGTCCAGAAAGAGAGGATAGAAAGAGGAAAGAGCTGCTGCTGCTCTTGGGGACAGCGCTGGATCAAGATCAGACTCAGGTGGATACTTAGGGTATGCGCAAAGTATAAGGTGTAAAAGTTAATTCAACAGTGGACTAACTGCTTTGTTAACCATATTTCTATGGTTTCTATTTCATGATTACTATGAATACTTAATACACATATTTGCAGGCAGACAGGGCATGGAGTGAAAAAATAAACATGTTTATCATAAAATATCAGCAGCTACAACCTCTGTGTAGTGACACTATTAATTATCACATAAAAGGCAAATAAGGAAATAAAGGTACTCTGAGCACTTCTGAAAAGCTTGAGTCTTTTTTTTACATGAGTGAAAAGATATCTTGTATCCCTAATAATGAATTTTATTCAGTGCAAAGTGAATTTGTAAAAATGATGTCTCTTGGTAAGTGAAAGATGTTCTATTGATTGCCTACTATGGATGTTATTGAAAGCCAAACGTTTTTGTCCTTGCCTTAATTCTTTAGGGTTCATCCTCTTTACAGGGTACCCCAGTGCAGCTTAAGCATTCCAGAAAAAAACATTGCTTAGCTGTGAAAAGGTCCATTATGGAGTCGCTGCTTGTCTCTTGGCCAACAACAGAGGGTCTCAGAGAAAGCTAGTCATTGTGGTTCACTACATGTTTAACCACTTCCAAACCGCTCACCATAAATATACTATATAAACAAGGCAGACCACTGTTCTGTCAGAGAGTAAGGCTGGGTTCACACCGCTGCGGCTGGGAGACCCGGATGTGATTTGCACCGCACTGCAGTGCAAATCACATCCAATCTCTGTGCCATGCGAGTTCAGCCATACAGATAGTATGGCTGAATTTGCATCGCACCCGCCGCAAACTCGCACAGGACCCTTTTTTTGGTCCGCAGCAGAATCGGATCGCATGGGTGTTCACACCATGCAATCCGATTCCTATCCGAGTTTGCAGATCGCACTGCGATATGCAAACTGATCTGGGGGTGTCATTAAGGTTTCACTGACACTCCCAGCAGTCCGCATAGGGCAGTGTGAACTGCCGGCGGGAGGCATGCGATGCGGGAACCCGCCGCGAATTTGCGGCGTTCCCGCATCGCTTCAGTGTGAACCCAGCCTAAAGGAGAGATCTTGTGTTTCTGGCAAGCAGAAACACTGATCTCTCTTTTCATCCAGTGCATCCACTCCTCCCACAGTTATAAAGCATTACCTAGGAGCACACTTAACCCCTTGATCGCCCCTAGCATTAACCCCTTCAATGCCAGTGTTATTTAAATAGTGACAGTGCTTTTTTTTTTTAGCACTGATCAATGTATTGGTGTCACTGGTCCCCAAAAAGAATCAGATTTGTTCTCCGCAATGTCACAGTCCTGCTAAAAATCACTGATTGCTGCCATTACGAGTAAAAACAATTAAAAAAATAAAAAGTCCATAAAAATATCTCGTAGTTTTTAGACCCTATGAATTTTGTGAAAACCAATCAATATACACTTACTGGATTTATTTTTACCAGAATTCATATTTGCCTAAATTGATGAATAAATTAGATTTTTTATTTTTATTTTATTGGGTATGTTTTATAGCAGAAAATAAAATCTTTTTTTTTAATCATCTGTCTTTTTATTTATAGTAAATTTATAGTGAAATTGTTTGTGAGATAGCTCCCAGTTCATCAGCGTTAAGGGTTGGTAATTTCACTTTCCAAAGAAATGTGTTGATGAGCCTAGTGGAGGGTTGGGGGGTATATTTGTCACTGCGGAGATCATAAAGGGATTGAGAGTAATTTGCAAAGGCATTAACTATGTCCTTTGGGTTAAACATTTTACAGTTAGATAAAGGATGGGTAAGGTATACAATTTTTTACTGGAGTTGACTCGCCTTTACTTAGCAAGCTATGCCCCTGCTTTGTTGTGAAGACCATAGTAGTTGGCATTTATACATTTAAAATATTTTTCATGTTTATAAAGGAGCAGAGATCAACATTTTTGTCTATCCTGGAAAATGTCTTGTATAATACCGGGGGGGTTTGGTGCTTTTTTGTTAGCCAGTTTTTTCTTGAATATAGAGCTAAGTAGGTCCTCAATCTACTTCATCCTCTGTTTTTAACAAATTAAGCCATTTTATTCAGAACCCCTCTCATATATACCTTCTACATGTTCTAAAAAGTGAATCTATTCACCTCAGGACTATCATTGTAGTTGTTCTTGCACAATCTTTTGGTACAATTGCTTGTCCACTAGAAGAGAGGTGTTTAGTCTCCAATGCGGTGAAGGAGAGGTTATCATCGAACTCCAGAGTGAGTGGAGCATGATATGACCAAGAGATTGTACCAATGTCAGAGTGCAAAACATTTTGTAACAACCCTGTTGTAGTAAAAAATAAATTAATAAGAGTGTAAGAAGAATGTACAGCAGACAAAAATGTGAAGTCCTTCTCAGAACTGTGGAAGCAACGCTAGATATCCTAAAAGTCCTATTTTTTCAGTAGAGGGGCGATTGAATGGCAAGGCCGTCTGGCAGAGGCGGTGGAGTCGATGGTAGCCTTCAGGCTTGTATTAAAGTCTCCGCCAATTATAAGAGTGCCCTGCAGCACCTTCATAGCTTTGGTAAATGCAGGAGACAGGAATTTCCTCTGTTTAGTGTTTGGGACATAGATATTCAGTGTGAAAATTGCTTGGTTTAATTCACAGATAAGGATAATATACCATCCTTGGGGATCTTGAACAGTCCAAATATGTCAAAACAAAACAGAGTCTTTGAAGGCAGTAATAACTCCACGTGCCTTTTTAGGACCATTGGCCAGATACAGGTGGGGGAAGTTCTGAAAATTTAGGCAAGGGCATTTGTGGGCAGCAAAATTAGTTTCCTGGGTTACTATTACATCCGCCCTAAGGAAACAAGCTTCTTTCAGCAACAATGCATGTTTAAAGGGGCTATTAAGACCTTTTGTATTTAGGGACATGAACTTTAGAGGTATATCAAAATTATAATATTTGCTAAGATGTTGATGTAGTACAACAAGTCATGAAGGTAAAAATGTGAGTTGGAATATCTCAGAAGTGATGGCTGAATTGTCAATGCAATTGTACAGTTTGCCTTGAAGAAAATCAGATATGTCATTGGTGGCAAGATGCTTGAATGGTTCTTTAATTTGGAAGACATCATAATTAAGACATCTGCTAGACCAGCTCCACTCAAGGTAAACATTTTGTCATTATTGGTGATTGATTTAGGGAAAGGTACAAGCAGAAAAATCATGCAGAGGGAAAATAAGTGCAACATATATAAGAAACTTCTGTCAAAAACACAGGGAAAATGGGCAGGCTAGGCTCCTGTGGTATCGTGGGGAATGGTGAAACAGATCACCAGTTGACCACTGAACTAAAAACAAAACAAAAGAGGAAAACAAATGCAGTTAAGTTCCAAGCCTCGCAATGATAATAATTCTGTGGTGTTAGGGAGAGGCATCTCTATGGATAATGGATCCGGCTCATTTCCAAGCGCTCTGGAGGAGCCATGGTAGTAGGCTGAAAATCTGCTGGGAGCAATTACCATTTTGAAGATTACCTTTATCCACGCTGTATATAGGGATCATTTTACCATTTCAGGTGGAGAGTAATTTCATGGGGAATCCCCATCAATAACTGACACTGTTGTTTCTCAAGATTTTCTTCAATGGGGTGAGTTTTGTTCTGCTAAAAGCCATCTGTTGGGGGGCGTGACCGGATGTCAGGGTGAGAGGTCGCGGCGGGCTCAGACCTACCGCTCGCTCCAGAGACTAATGCTGCCAAGGTAGTGTGGAGGAGGAGGGAAGGAGAAGCCGAGCGTTGAGGAGCCGAAACGAGGGGACGCTGTGAAGCTGTGACACCACGAAAGCGAGAGTAACGGTACACTCGGTTGACCGAACGGCGCAACAGTGGAGATATGTGGAGGTCGCCATAGGAAGCTCTCCCATAGAGGAACATCGATCCCCACGTAAGAAACCCTGCGAGAGAGGGACTCAAAGCGAAGGGAGGGATTGAGCGATACCCCCCCCTGGTGGAAGAGACGTAAGACCCGAAGGTATGACTAGGAAAAGGGGGGTGGAGGAGGCGACCACACATAATGGATCACAAACATTACGTAGTTCCAAAGATAAGGCTGGCCATTCGACCGGGCTGACAGGCGTTGCTGCTGCTGCCGCCGCTTCTAAACTGGAGCGATATGCCCATACGCCTAATCAGACCCCAAACCAAACACCTAAAAAGAACGTGCAAGTCGGAGAGGGGCGGCCGCAGAGTACTGCAGCCGTGCAAACGATCGGAAGGAAAAGCCAGGGCTTGACGACCGAAATAGAGCCGACAAGTTTAAACAGAGCAATATGTGTGGCAGTCCGGTCGGACACTACGGGTGTAATGGGTGGAATATCGGAAGCACAAGCGTCCGTGAGTAATCTCTCCTTGGAGAGGGGGACTGGACGGGACACTGAGATAAGTACAGAAGGAGAAATTTGGGCAAAAGGTAAAGAACCATCACTAAAAGAAATTCTTTCTGCAGTGAATACATGTAAATTATCATTGGATGATGTATCAGACCAATTAAAGCAGATAAGAGAAGATGGGATAAATCTTAAAAATGAAGTACAGAAAACTGCGGCCCGTATATCAGATATGGAGGAGAGAGTCAGCCAGGTGGAGGATGAAGTACTCCCGTTGAAACAGGAGATGCAAATGATGAAGGGCCAGTTAAATTTGTGTATGGCTAAAATGGACAATATGGAAAATATTATACGCAGGAAAAATATCAGAGTTTTAGGTGTCCCGGAGAAAAGTGAAGGCAATAATCTTGCTGAATTTATGGAAATATGGATAAAGGATAAAGTAGGGAGTGAGAAGCTATCAAGATTTTTTGCAATTGAAAGGGCGTATAGAATTCCGTTTAGGATGGTGGAAGGGAGAAGTCATCCTAGACCCATAATCATCCAATTGCTGTCCTATAGAGATAAAGTTGTTATCCTTCAAAGAGCAAGAGAACTGCGTAACCTTGAATATAATGGGATAAAGATTTCATTGTATCCGGATTTTTCCCCAGAGCTGCAAGGACAGAGAGCCAAGTTCATAGAGTGCAAAAAGAAATTGCAGAGTCTTAAAGTGAACTATGCATTGCTTTATCCGGCAAAGTTGAGGGTATCAGCATTTGGGGAAAACACATTTTTTAATAGTCCAGAAGAAGTTAAGTCGTGGTTGGAGGAAAATAAATGTCTGCTGCAACAGAGGGGAATGCGGTAATATGAAAACAGAAAGAAAATGGACATTTTTTTTTTTTTTTCCTGGACTAAGAGGGAATGCCCCCATATTGCTCTGTTTGTCTCCCTCCCTCTCTTCTTCCCCCCCTCCCCCCCCTTTTTTTTTTTTTTTTTTTTTTTTCTCTTGGCAGTAATTTGGACTATTTTTTGTTATAGAAATAAGAATTATGGGAGTGGGTGGGTAGGGTGAGTAGGTGGGGAGGATATATCACCCTGGGAGGTAAAAACGGTCATGTTGGAAGCCCCTTAGAAGGGCCCCAAGTGGGGCATGGGAGGGTTGGGGAGGGGAAAGAAAAAAGGGATGGGGAGTATGAATGGATGAATGATAGCGAGAGAAAGGAGGTTGAAAGGATAGGAAAGGATATAGGTAGGCATGGTAAAGGATTATTAATTGCACAAAAAAAAATATATTTAAGTATAAAGTTGATGGGTAAAATTGCATTGAATACGGTGGTCAGGAAAAAGGGCACAAGAAAATGAAATTAAGAGAGGCACAAGGAAATAATATTGCTCAATTTATATAAAATGTGTGTAAAATGTGCATAAGAAATATGGTAAATATGAGATACAAAATATGTGTGGGATTAAAATCTTGGAGCACTGGGAAAAAAGAAATAAGCGAGGGGGAGAGCACGTGTGAAAACACAGAGAAAGCACGTAGAATGGAGAATAAAAGTATGATATTGTGATTTAGGTTTTAAATATGGGAGTAAGTAGTAAGGTAGGGAACTTCACTAAAAAGGTTAAAATTTGTTCTTGGAATATACGGGGGGTGAAGGAACAGCTGAAGAGACGTGCGTTATTTTCCATGGGGAATATGGGTAATTATGGGATGCTCTGTTTGCAGGAGACCCACCTGGACCGTGATACAATCAGTGTGCTAAGACACAGAAAATATAGGATACAATATCACTCTACATACACTTCCTACTCAAGGGGAGTGAGTGTCTTAATAGATCCTGGGTCGGGCCTAACCTGCAGGCAGAGCATCGTAGATGTCAAAGGGAGATATGTGTTCCTTTTTTGTGGTATAGAAGATAGAGTATGTGTGATTGCAACTGTGTATATCCCACCACCATTTAATGCAGAAATATTATATGAACTGCTGAAGTTTATAAAGGATAAGCCCGGAATCCCAGTCATAATAGCAGGGGACTTCAATATGATAATGGATCAAAAAATAGATAGGTTCCCACAGAAGGTCGGTAGTAGGGAGGGACCTAATGGGTTGTTATTTCAATTCTGTGAAGAAACGGGTTTTGTGGATATATTGAGAAGGTGGAACCCCTTAAAAAAACAGTATTCTTGTCACTCTAAGACGTACTCCACCTTGTCCAGGATCGATATGGTGCTGTGTAATGAAGAGGCGCTGGGGATGGTGGAGAAAGTGGAGTACGAGCCAAGGGGAATTTCGGACCATTCACCGGTAATGTTTTCAATGACAATAGGGAGAGGATGTAGTAGAAGGGAATGGAAGATAAACCCATTTTGGTTAGAACTAATGGATAACATGGAGGGGGTAAAAGAAAATCTAAAAGAATTTTTGAGCATAAATGTGGGATCTACGTCCCTGGGAATAATGTGGGATACCTTGAAAGCCTTCTTAAGGGGGGAACTAATAAAAAAGATATCGCAGATTAAGAAGAATGGGGTAGCAAAGGAAATAGAAGCAAAAGAAAGGATAAGGAGGTCAGAAGAGAGGTATATAAGGGCCCCCTCAGAAGAAAGTTCCAAGGAATGGGAGAAAAATCAGGTAGAATATAAAAGACTTATATGGGAGAAAGAAGAGAGGAAAAGGCAGTTCCAGAGGCAGTCCTTCTTTGGCGAAGGGGAACAAGTGGGGAGGGTATTGTCAATGATTGCTAAATCAAATAGTTCATCCCCAATAATACCGGCGATATTGGACAGGGAGGGAGGTATGAGGAAGTCAACACCTGAAATAGTGGAAGAGTTTAGAAAATATTATGAGGAACTATATAAAGTTTCAAACTCTGAAGTAGAGGGGGAGATGCAGGAATTTTTTGGGAAAATAACATTACCCAGGCTGTCGGAGGAAGATAGGGAGGGCTTGGAAGCACCATTGACCCTGGAGGAGCTGCAAAAAGTAACAGCAGAAATGACAAATCAGAAAGCACCAGGTCCGGATGGACTGCCGATAGAGATTTATAAAAAATTTGGGGAGATACTTTTACCGGCTCTCCTACAGGTGTTCAATGGCGCTTTTGAAGCGGGACAGCTGCCGCAATCAATGATGGAGGCCACAGTGGTGGTCCTAGCAAAAGAAGGGAAAAACCAATTGGAGACCGCATCATATAGACCTATATCGTTACTGTGTTCAGATGTTAAAATTTTGGCAAAAGTACTTGCAACAAGGGTAAAAAACATAATACCAAAACTAATACATCAGGACCAAACTGGGTTTATCCCAGGGCGGTCCACAAATATGAATGTGAGACGCACCTATTTAAACATTCAGATTCCTTCAGAAAACAAAGGGAATAGAGCAGTTATGTCCTTAGATGCAAAAAAAGCCTTCGATAGTGTGGAGTGGCATTATTTGAGGAGGGTGTTGGCGGAATTTCAATTTGGCCCGAGATTTATGCAATGGATAAGAGTACTGTATACAGGCCCTAGGGCGAAAGTGAGAATAAATGGGGAATGTTCAGAGGGGTTCCATTTGGAGAGGGGGACAAGACAGGGGTGCCCTTTGTCGCCCCTGCTTTTCGCCCTCTCGATGGAGCCCCTGGCTATAGCCTTGAGAGAGGCGAAGGATATCCGGGGGTTTAAAAGAGGGAACGAGGAGGAAAAGGTTGCCTTGTATGCAGACGATGTATTGCTGTTATTAGGGGACACGGGGCCCTCATTGGTGGCGGCAATGACCCTGATAAAAGAATTTGGGTATTTCTCTGGACTTGAAATTAACTGGGAAAAATCTGCCCTCCTACCAGTGGATCCCCTCGATACCCCACTGCCAGCACAGGTATCCCAAATAGAAACAGTTAAACAAATGAAGTACTTGGGAGTGAATATGACGGCAGACCCAAGGCAGTATATAGCAGGGAATTTAGTTCCACTTATGTCAAAATTAAAACGTAAAATTAGAATATGGAAGAACCTCCCCTTGTCAGTAGCCGGTAGGTGCAACTTAATTAAGATGGTGTGGATGCCTCAAATATTATATGTTATACAAAATTCACCGGTTTGGATTCCAAAATATTGGTTTAAAAAAATGGAAAGTTTGTTTAGAGAGGTGATATGGAAGAACAGTGTGGCAAGAATTAGCTTACAAGTACTACAGAGACCAAGGGAAATGGGTGGGATGGCACTACCTAATATGAGATACTACTTTCTGGCTGCCCAATTACAGTATATGAGGGGAGGTAACCTGGTGGCAGGGACAGGAAGGGGGGGTGGACCCCTGGGGAGGGATACTCCACATAATACGGTCGCAGAAGCCGTGGAAGCCGACTCATTTAGGACCAGCTGCCCCACAGTACAACTGATGGTAAAGTGTTGGGAGGAGGTAAAAGTAATATTGGGGTATAGAGGATATACAGAATTCTCACCAATATGGGAAAATAAAAATCTAGAGGAAATTAAGAAAATGGGGAGATTAGTAGAATGGGATCGGAGCGGCATACACTTCTTAGTACAACTATATAAGGACGGGAGACTGAAAACATTTCAGGAACTAAGGGATGAATATGGGTTACCGGCTTATTACCTCCTTAATTATATACAAATTAAACATGCGTTAGAGGCACAATTTAGAAACAGGAAGTTGGAATGGAGTAAGATGCCTGCACTCAGGAGAATCATAAGCTATAATATATCGAAAGGAGGTATTTCTGAGATCTATAGGTATCTAAAGGGAACAGAACAAGAAGGGGTAATAGAGGAGGAAAAAAAGGCAAAATGGGAAAGAGAGGTGGGCCCAATATCGGTAGAACAGTGGGAAAAGGTTCTGGCATTGGGGGCGAAAGTTTCCTTATCTCCATCAAATAGTATATCTCAAATGTATTTAATCCATAGGGTATATTACACTCCTCTTAAACTGTATAGATTTGGGAGTAGACAGGATGCAGAATGCCAAAGGTGTGGGGACCGAAGAGGAGATTTAATACATATGATTTGGCGATGCCCAAGATTATATAGATATTGGGTAGGAATAATAGGGGAAATTAATAAAGTGTTTGGGTTATCACTGGAAGTAGAAGCTAAAATCTGTATAATGGGATTGATAGAAGAAGAGGAGGTACGAAGGGATATCCACACAGCAGTCATTAGATGCCTTTTTCAGGGGAGGAAATTAATTGCGTGTAAATGGCAGAGGAGGGAAGCGCCTACAGTAAAGGAATGGATGGAAAGGGTGAAAGATAACATAAAAAAGGAGGAATACATATATAGGAAAAGAGGTAATTATGGGAAGTTTGTTAAAATATGGGGAAAGTGGGGTGAGCAATGAGTAAGGGTGAGTAAGTTGCAAGAGTGATGGATGAAGGAGGGAATGAATGAGAGGTGGGGAGGGGGATGGGAGAAGGGAATGAGTAATTTGTTTAAGTTCGATGTTATTTAAAAATGTATTTTGTATAAATTGTGAATGGAATATTATTGGCGGAGGGAATGGGAGGGGGAGAGGGTCGATAGGGGGAGGGAGGATGGGATGGGGGGATAAGGGAAATTTGTCTGTAAGGGGAATTACTGTATGTGATTAATTTGTGGTAATATTTGTAAATTTGAATATAAAGCAAATAAAATAAAAAAAGTTTAAAGTTAAAAAAAAAAAAGCCATCTGTTGTATAGTATATCTGTGTACAAAGAGATACCGTTGAATATGTCTGGTTCCACAGGATTCCGTTTGGCCGCCACCATGACTTTCTTTTACATGAAAGTAGTGAATGAGCGCCAGAGTATCTCAAAGCGCAGTGTCAGGGAGAAATTTAGGTTTGGGTATATGGAGCACAGTTCAATATCACTCAGAGAAGGTAAGAGGGCCTTCATGAGATGTGGAATAAAGCTTTTGAGGTCAGACGGTGGCATGGATTTAAGTATTACACTGAATTGTATGTTATTCTGCCATGAGTGGTCTTCTAAGTCTGCAATTTTATTCTGCGGGCATTGAAGCTCATTTTCCTTATCAGTGTAAGCATCAATGAGATCATTGAGTGCATAATATAGATCTGCCATTTTAGATTCCAAGTGGTGGATTTTGTTAGCATGTTTTCTAACTGTCTTATTTAAAGATGCAAAAATTTCAGAAAAAAATCATTGAATAAAGTCTTCCTGTGAGAGAGCAGCATGTTTTTCATGGTGCTCTCTGAGATTGGCTGATCAATTGGTTCTCACTGCTTCTTCAGTATGAGGTATGAGGAGAAAACAGGCTGCTGCAGCCCTGGAAAGAGCTCATTGTCCTCCCTGCGCTGCCTGGATTTTGATAGGCTGCTTGTAGTTGGAGTAGAGGGGGGGATTCTGCCATATCACCCTGCCTGCTAGCATACTGATTCTCTGCAACTCTGTGGCCAGACACGGGGCGACTTGCACCGCTGAAGCTGGGGCCGGTGCTATTTTGCTTACCTCACGACGGCACCACCAGATGAAAGTCTATGAGCTGCTGTGGCAGCTTATTTTTGCTTCCTTTTTTTAGATATCTCTGCCTGGGCTGTTCAGGAGTATACCAGACAGGCTCAAGGTTCGGGAAGCCTCTCCCTGTCATAGCTATGGCAAAGCTGAGAGTTTGAGGCTGTGAGAGCTCTCAGTTAAGCAGCTACCTTCTTCGCCGGCCGGATACGCCCCCTGTTTTTTCATTTTTAATAAAGAAATTGTCAAAACTGCCTCCTATTTCTATTAATTTTTACATTTTTTTGGTGAATGGGAAGGGGTACTATGTACCACATACTCATTCACATGGGGGATGGGGATGAGGCCCTTGTCCCTATCAACATAGGGAAAAGGTGCTCTGGGGTGGGGGCAGAGCCTCCCTTACCCCAAAGCACCCACCCTCACCATGTTGAGGGCATCTGGTCTGGCATGGTTGGGGAGTTTGCTCATCCTCCCCTTTGCTGACCTGCCAGGCTGCATGCTCAGATAAGAGATTTTGGGGAAGAAATTGGAAAAATTGATCGACATTGGCTGATACTGACTGTTCCCTCAGAAGAAGGTCACCTGGTTATCCCACTATGAAGAGGCCCTGAGATAGTACTATGTGCCACATAGGTAGTACTCTGTGACCACTGCAAAAGCCAGGCAGGTGGCATGCAAGTAGGCATTTCTGATGTCTTCAGAGGCCAGAAAATCCCCCCACATGGAGAGAAGCACTGACTAATCTTGCAGAATTTTGAAGCCACAGGAAGGTATTGAAAATATTTTGATCCAGTATGTGGTAGATACCCTTGGGGAGAGGGGAAGGGGTTTGAACAGAAACCCTGGAACCTTTTACTTTTCTGGGACAATGGCTCTGATCCTTTGAGAGAGGAGCTGTGCTAGACCAGCGCAGATGTCCTACCAACTTTACGGAGCCATTGGCAGATTTTCCAACTTATGGGGCAGGGTGGAGGCAGAGCTTTTAGCCCCTGATGTTTTTCTTTATCCCCTGAAGACATCCTTTGCACCAGACAAAGCGCACACAGGTTGAGGCCAGTGGCATATGATGTTATATAACTACTGTTGATCCCTGGTATGATGTGTTTTGCCTATGTTACACTATAACTACTCTATTGTACTTTGCTCTTTATCCTACCCATTATTAGTTTTGAGGTGCTGGCTTTGGATAACCAGTGAAGGACCAAAGAGGCGTTATAGTCAGTAGTATCCTAAGTGGTGGCCCCCCAATTGCATGATTTCTGCGCTGTTGATCTCTTATCATTTGGAGATAATTACTGTTCAGTTTGGGATTCTTACACTTGGACTTTGATTTTCAAGATTATGGAAAAGATATTTCACCATTTATTTGATGCACATTGCTCATTGCGATTTGATATGAGTAAACTTTATTTTTTCACATTTTTGTATTGACTACTACAGAGGTATTGGTTTTGCACATCTTTTAAAACTAATTATTTTTGTAATTCCTTTGTGTCTGGAATATACTGCAGGTTGCTGCAATACCTCTGTACTGTTGCTGCAATACCTATGTACTAGTATGTGCATGATTTTTTTTGTGTTTAAATTCAAACATTTGAAATGTTCTGGGACCAGGTGGCAGAAAAATTGAACAGGTTATCAGTATGACAATTAGGTGTGCTCCCTCATTGTGAGGAAAACTGGTTCATAGGTTTAGGGTCCAGGGCTTACAGTGGGAGTGAGTTCCAGGCTTCAGTTAGGACTTGGAGGCCTGGGAAAATTAGAACTTTTCTTAGCCTACTGCAGATGTAGAGTGTTTTCCAGATTGAGATTTTGCCTTCTTTTTCTGGGGCAAAAGGATGCTATTCACCTTGGTGATATCCTTGATAAAGCTGACCAGGGATTTATGAAAGAGGCACAAGAGATGCGTACCAAAATAAGGCCCATTATGGATAATCTGCGTATAATATCCACTAGCCCATCAACACAGTCTAGTAGGGCCACGGACTTGAGCTACAGTTGTTCGATGACAGAAAAGAAAGGGTATTCTTTAGTTTTAGTCTATAGTAGCTATGTCTGCAAACTGAGACTCCTCTTGTACCAACTCTTCAAACAAAGATTGGGTACAATCCTCATTCTCACCTGACTAAAGTAGTTAAGGAAAACTCTGAGGAGTGTTCTGACTCAGGCAGGGAACAGTGGTCTGGGATATCGGCGTCAGGTCCTTTAGAGGGTATACACTACAAGACCACCCTGTACTGTGAGTAGATCTTAATCTAGCCCTCAGGACCTTGCATCCTTATGCTTTTAAGCTGCCATACTAAGTAGAGCCCAAGGACCTGCACAGACTCAGTAGAGGTCTATCTAAACACCAAATTCAAAGATGGAGCAATTCTCCTCCCCCAAGTGTTGCACCCAGAGCCCAAGATGTTAACTACTTAAGGGAAAAACCAGTGCACTAAAAGACCAACAAGCTAACTGCACACAAGGGAATACCTTGACTTACCACACCCGAGGCCATGAAAGGCCATGTGGTTCCTATACAGGCACACTGGGGATAGACAGGTAGGATCCCATGTACATGCCCCATTCACATAATCTATCCTCTTATTAGATACTCTTCCTAAGTTTTCAGGGACAGGGTTTCATCAAATGTGTGCACTGCAGCCCTGGACCCTTAAAGTACTCTGCAGCTAACTTTCATGGTACACACAGGTGTCTAGAAATGTGCCTTTAGCAAGTACCCGTAGGACACTTTACAGACTTGTCTTCCACACAACAGGGGCTTGGTACAGCTCCTGTGACAATTCCTTGAGCTGCTTACATAATCATAAGCAGCCCTATATCCCCTCTCTGCTCCTTTACTCAACTGTACATTTTTGTAATTTGTGTATATGTTTTGACTATATTGTCAATTGATCTTGTGTATATATTTACAGATATATTTCCTGATGAAGCGGTTCACCCTGCGAAACTAGTCAAAGTACTATATATGTGACATATAATAAGTCACTTTTTTTTAATGCCATGTAGTTTGTACTAATACATTTTTGTAATTTTATATGACTGTCTTTATGTCCTACTTATACTTTTTTCACACTGTACCGCGATAGTCCTTTCGCTCCCTTGCCCCTTGTGAACCTTGGTTGGGGACCAGGTTCCCAAACCTCTATTCCATCCTTGATAAGGCATCGGCCTTATCATTCCTTGACCTTGGTCGATACATAGATGATACAATTAAACCTGAAAAAACACAGTGACCAACGTGCTTATCTAGAGACATCTTCTTGGCAGAACAAATGAATTCTAGATTTTTATGATCAGTGAAAACAGTTACTGGATGTTTAGCCCCCTCCAGTAGATGTCTTCATTCGGAAAAGGCTTCCTTAATTGTCAGTAACTCCTTATTCCCAATGTCATAGTTTCTTTCATCTGTTTATTAAGCAATTAAGCAAGAGAAATACACACAAGGATGAGGCTGTATGTTTTCTCCTTTTTGCCGAGAAAGGATAGCTCCCACAGCAGAGTCTGAGGCATCCACTTCCACTATAAAAGGAACTTCAGGACTGGGATGTACCAATATTGGTGCAGAAGTGAAAAGAGTCTTTAGCTTAACCACTTCAATACCAGGCACTTATGCTCCTTCCTGCCCAGGACAATTTTCAGCTTTCAGCGCTGTCACAATTTGAATGACAATTGCGTGGTCATGCAACACTGTGCCCAAACTAAATTTTTATAATTTTCTTCCCATAAATAGAGCTTTCTTTTGGTGGTATTTGATCACCTCTGCAGTTTTTATTTTTTGCTAAACAAACTAAAAAAGACCAATTTCATTTTTTTTTTTTTTAGTTTCTTTCATAAAATTTTGTTTTCCCCTTCACTAACGGGCACTGATGAGATGGCACTGATGGGCACTGATGAGGCGGCAATGATGGCCACTGATTAGTTGGCACTGATATGTAGAATTGATGGGTACTGATATGTGGCAATGATATGCAGCACTGATGGGCACCAATAGGCGTCACTGATGGGCACTGGCATGCGGCACTGATTGGCACTGATAGGCGGTACTTATTGGCACTAACAGGTGGCACTGATGGGCAGCGCTGATGATTAGGTACAGATCTGCACTGATAGGTGTTACTGCTGGGCAGTGATTGGCACTGTGGTGAGCAGTGATTGGCACTGTGGTGGCCACTTGCACACTTTATTGTTGGGGCACTTCTGGGCACTGATTGGCAGGTGATTGTTACATTTAAAGGGTCTGTGCTGATAATCAATGTGCTGATTATCAGCACAGACCCCCCCTGATAGGGAGAGCCGGCGATCAGCTCTCCCTGTCAGTGCAAACTGAGGAATTCCGGTTTACCGGCACTTCCTGGTTCACAGGAAGATCATCTGTGATTGGTCACAGCTGATCACCTGGTAAGAAGCCTCCAACAGAGGCTTATTGTCACGATCGGAGGTGCGGGGTGTCAGACTGACATGCCACACTCACTATCGCTGCGTTGCGCGCATTTTCAGCTGGACGTCATATGTCACCCAGTCAGGATAACAGAACCACTTCCCAGATGTCATTCTGCATACGGTGGACAGGAAGGGGTTAATAAAAGCAGTCTGTGCCTCAGCTGACTACACAGAGGGCATCCCTTTCTTTGTCAGCTGTGCAATTGGTGCTATCACTTTAGAGAAGTTTCTTATGAATTTTCTTATGAATTTTCTTATGAATTTTCTTATGAATTTTCTGTAAAAGTTGGCAAAACCAACAAATCGTATCTCTAAAATTTCTAGGGGCAGGCCAATCCACCACTGCTTTGATCTTCTCAGGATTCAAGCTTACTCCTTTAGGAGAAATAATATATCCCAAGAACTGCATCTAGGTTCATTCAAACTTGCATTTCTCCAATTTAATATAAATTGGTTCTTCCTTAGCCTTTCAAAGACAGTGCAAACATGTTTGCAATGTTCCTCCAGGTTATTAAAAAAGATGAGAATATCATCCAGATAAGCAATCACAAACTGATCCAATAGGTCTCGAAAAGCATCATTGATGAAATATTGGAAAGTGGCAGGGGGGTTGCAGAGGCCAAAAGACATAACCAGGGACCCAAAATGGTCATATCTGGTTCTAAAGGCGGTTTTCCATTTGTCTCCTTGACGCATGCGGATGAGGTTATATGCCCCCTGTAAGTCTATATTTTGTGAAGACTTTTGGCAGAGCAGTCTTTCCAACATTTCAGAGATTAAAGGAAGTGGATAGTGGTTTTTAATAGTGATTTTATTAAGGTCCCAGTAGTCAATGCATGGATGCAAGGTGGAATCTTTCTTTGCAACAAAGAACAGGGCTACCCCTGCAGGAGACGTTGAGGGTCTAATGAAGCCCTTCTCCAAATTCTCATCAATTTATTCCCTGAAAACCTTTAATTCTGGTTCTGAAAGATTGAAAAGGCCACCAAAAGGTATTTCAGACCCTGAGAGCAGTTCAATGGGACAAACATATGGGCAATAAGGAGGAAACTGATCGGCAATTATTCTAATCACAAACATCCCGGAACTCATGATATTGCGGAGGCAGGTTGTCATATGACTGCATAGTAACAACATTCTCCTGTGATTCTTTGACCGGTTCTCTACAGAATTCCTCACAATAGGGGGGTGTAAAGTTTATAATCCATGTTTCCCAGTTGATAGAGGGCTTATGGGTGGAAATCCATGGAATGTCCAGGATGACAGGAAATTTGGGTGAAGTAATCAGCTGAAAACTGATAGTCTCATGATGGTTAGCCTCAAATTGCAGTACCAAAGGGACTGTTTCATGGGTAACAGGTCCTGAAGTTAAGGGTGAACCATTGACAGTCTCCATATCGATAGGAGCAGACTTCCCCCCAGCCCCAAAGTCCAGCATAGCAGAGCAAGGAATTTCAATACTATCAGAGTAATAAGGATGATAAAATGAGATAGTACAGAATTTACTTTATTCTCTTCATGAATCAATGGGGAGATCGACTGAGTAATAGAGTTTATTGTTCTTCTAACCTTGTTAGGACAGTTAACTGCATAATACCCAGAGCCCCCACAATATAAACATAGGTTTTATGAACGTCTTCTCTCTTTCTCCTGAGTAGAAATGGACCTCTTAATTGCATCAACCTGCATAGGTTCAGCTGTGTCAGAATCTGGAGAATCTGGAGAAACTATTGGATCCGTCTGAACAAATTGACTAGCAGAGAAACGCGTGCCACCATTACTTCCAAACATTCCCAGTCTCTCCTTCCTCCTTTCTGTAAGTCTTTGATCAATTCGGATACATAGTTGGATGAAGGCCTCAAGATCATTAGGAGTCTCCACTCTGGCAAGCTCAGCTTTTACCTGTTCAGAAAGCCCTTGGCGGTACTGACTTTTTTGCGCTGCTGGGTTCCAAGTGGTATCTGTGATCCAACGTTTGAATTCAGCGGTGTACTCAGCAACAGAACGTTTACCCTGCCATAAAATATGCAACTTTGCTTCAGCAGTAGCACAGCGGTTGGGATCATCAAAAACCTGACACATTGCAGCCTCAAAAGTCTGGAAATTATTCAGTGTGGGACTGTCTTGTTCTATATAAGGGGAGGCCCAGGCTAGAGCTTCCCCAGTCAGGAGGTTGATAACAAACATTACCTTCTGTTTTCCAAAAGTGAATGCAGTGGGTCACATTTGGAAATATATGCAACACTGGTTAAGAAAACCTCTGTAATGGCAGCGGCCTCCATGAAACTTGGGTGGGTGAGGCATATGTGCGTTAGCATCATCTCGGGAATGTAGGTCCAGCAACTGTTTTTGCAGAGCACGGATCTCTTTGTGTTGCCCTTTCACCCCCCTTTCCAGTCCGGCAAATTTTTCTTGGTAGGTGACACCAAACTCCTGCAGCTCTGCAATTTGCTGCCTGAAAGGAGCCACAGCATTTGCTATAGCAGCCTCCATGTTTTAGGTCAGGTTATTCTATCACGATCAGGCATCAGGCTTGAATACCAGTTGCTATAGCAGTTGCAGGACTACCACCGACCAGCAGGATAGGTACACAGGCAGTCACCCTGGCAGATGACACAGACTCACCTGAGGTGCGGAGTCTAAGTACTAATCGGTGTTCACCAGAGCTCCTGATGGTGGAGATGGATTTAGCTACATGCTAGTACCAGATTGTGGTCCTCGGGTTTGCCCCACAAGGGTGTGAGTAAGCTGGGCTCCAGAAGCAGATGAACAGATAAGGATCAAACAGAGTGGTCAGTAAAAAAGCCAAAAGTTCAGTAACGATTAGTTGCAAGTTGGGATCAGGCAGTCGAGTAGTCAAGGAACAAGCCAAAGGTCAATCACGAGTGGTAGCATAATACAGATGGCAGCAGGGAAACAAGAGCAAGGCACTGGCTGAGAAGGCACAATAACCTGGTAAAGAGGAAGTGCTGAGACAAGGCTTATATAGGAAGTTCAAGGGAGGAGCAAGGGGTTCAAGGTTCAACAGCAATCAGGACACAAAGCAGGGTTATCCAATGAATCAGATAGGCTTGTCCAATAGATCAGGCAGGGAGCTGTCCAGTATTCCAGAGAGCTCAGTGGAATGAGTCAACATCAGACACCAAAGGGGTCTCAGGTTCAATCCCAGGTCCTGACAGAGGCAGAATTGATTACTAGTAACGTTTTTAGGTATAAGATTCAGTAATGCTTCTTGTAAAGCTCTTTTCCAAAGAAAGTAAAGATTAATTGGTATGTCAGTCATATATGTAAGATGGGAAACTTGAAAGCATTTTTCAATAGCTGTTGGTTTGGTTTTAGCTAAGCATTGAGAAACCAATTTAACATTAACAATGTATAGCTTGTTAACAACGTATAGCTGGATTCTACTGCAGCTGTGTGGATAGAACAGTGAGTGTACCAGATTTGTCTCCAATCTTTTTCTGCTATATGTCCGAAAAGATCACTTTCTGATTTAGTCATATATAAGTGAGATATAGGTGCCCTTTTAAGTATAGATATATTTTTGAGATAAGCAGCCCCTTAGTAGTAGAATCATGTTTACATAAGTGTTCAAAGGGGGTAAGGGTTTGTAGACCTATAGATGATCCTATTGTTTGGATTACGAAATTCTTTATCTGGAGATATCTGGGGGTTTCTTGATAAGGTAAGCTAAGTGTTTGATGGAGGAAAGACTCAATACACCATTGGATAAGATCAGGTCATATATTTTATAAATATTGTTACAATTTGAACTTGAAGGGTTTAAGGGATAGAAACGGGTAGAAACATTTGGTTACACAGAATTGGTAATAGGGGAGTATATGGGGACATTTCCACTAAATTTGTAAGTATCCCATAATGATAAAGAAAGTTTAATAATGGGGTTGTCAATAAAAAAATTTAAATATTCAAGGAATCCATAGAATAGTATCAATGGATATAGGGTCCAGCTGGGAGGCCTCTATGGATATTTAGAGAGGTGAGTCTGAACAAATGTGGCATCCTGCCAGTTGTGTAATTTGAACAGCTCCATTCATTTTTGGCTGGTGAAGAGTTTCTCTATTTATTTGAGGTTTATGTTTATTCCAAATAAAGGAACATATTTTGAAGTGATCATAGAATATGAGAAGGGATTTTTAACAGGAAACACTTGAAATCACTAAAGTACAGTAGTTTAGGTTAAAACATTTGTTTGACTGATGTTATGCACCCGACCACGAAATTTGATATTTTTGACATATCTCAAGAAGGAATCTTAGATAGTGTATGATGGAAGGATAGTTGGCTTTGTAAAGGGAATGGTAAGAGGAGGTAAGATTAATGCCTAAAAAAGGTAAGGAAATATTTTCCCAGGGAAGGGGAAATGTAGCTTGCATAGTTACATTCACTTACATAGTTACATAGTTAGTCTGGTTAAAAAAAGACACAAGTCCATCTCTTTCAAGCAAAATAAGGATAGTATTATTATCTGACATGTTTATATTAAGGGTTATAGATTCATCATTGTTAAGTTAAAGGCCAAATATAATTTGGAAGGTATCTAGTTCATTTCTCAAATTAGGTAAGGTGGTTAAGGGTTGTGTTAGAAAATAGGTGACATCATCAACAAAAGGTCATATCTTATGATGATAGTCTGCAATTTCTAAACCTTTTGATAATATTCTTAATTAATATTGCTGGAGGTTCAATGGCCAATATAAATAGTAGTGGAGATAAAGGACATCCTTGTCTAGTGTCTCTTTGAATATCAAAAAGGATGAAGGAAATCTGGCACACTGCACAAATGCGTGTGTATTATTATAAAGAGACTTAACTCATCTACAAAAGTGTGATCCGAAACCCCATTTTTAAAGGAGAAAGTTTAAGTATGGCCAGAAGACTGTATCACATGCTTTACTGATGTCTAGAGACAAGAGGAAGCTATGAATGTTCCTATTTGAAGTGCTGTTATTAGTCCCCAGGAGGTGGCTTAGCAATACTGCAGTGGCTGAACACGCATCAGAGGGCCATCAATGAGTACCTGTGTGAGTATGGCACCAGGACAGGGTCAGGGGAGCTTGGTTTTTTTTCGACATGCCAGTGGCAACTGATCAAAGATGAAGCCACTGTCCTGTCACCATTTGAGGAGGCCACAAGGATGGTGAGCAGTGACATGCATCAGTGATACTGTCCCTCTGGTCTTCCTGTGGAATAACGGATAGGGCACTTGAGGCAGAAAAGAGGGAGGAAAAGGAGGACTTCCTTTCCTCTCAAGGCCCCCTTTATCCAAACAGTATTCCTGCGGGCCCGCCGATCACACAGGAAAAGGAGGGGGAGGAAGATGAGGATTATGTCAGCATGGAGGTGGAGCCTGGCATTCAGCATCAGCAGCAGTCTTCAAGGGATTTTTGTTAGTCCCCAGGAGGTGGCTGTGGATCATATCATCCTTAGTGACCCAGAGGACTCTGGATCGAATGCCTCAGCAAACCATCCCTGCATGGCCTCCTTGATCTTGCAAAGCCTGTGAAAGGACCCTCAGACTCGTGGTATCAAGGAGAGGGATCATTACTGGCTGGCAACCCTTCTTGATCCACATTACAAGGGTAAGGTTGCGTAACTTATCCAGCCTTCGCAGAGGGAGCAGAGGATGAAACATCTTTGGGAGTCCTTGCAGAAAGGTTTGTGCAATACGTTTCCAGAGCCTGGGAGGTTACAATTTCCTGGTCCTCCTGGACAACATGTTGCTGAGGCTTCGGTCAGTCACAGAAGGAGCGGTGGAGAAGGTGGCCATCATGCGTTAAGACAATTCTTTCGTCCGCAGGCCCAAGGTCTGATCAGTTCCAGCAACCATCACCAGCGTCTGATTTGCATGGTGCAGGAATACCTAAGAGCAAGATCAGACTTGGAGACCTTTCCAACCGAAAATCCACTGGATTACTGGATGTTGAGGATGGATCACTGGCCAGAGCTTGCACAATATGCAATTGAGCTACTGACCTGTCCTGCATCCAGCGTTCTTTCTGAACGTACATTCAGTGCTGCTGGAGGCTTTGTAACTGATCAGAGTGTGCCTGTCCACAGACAGTTGATCGGCTCACGTTTATAAAAATGAATCAGTCTTGGATCACCAGCTACCAAGCACCTGATGTTGATGTGATTAATTTTTATATGAATGTGAGATCCCTTGAAGACTGCCTAT
The DNA here is from genome assembly GCF_037356315.1 of Lithobates pipiens. Classification (NCBI taxonomy): domain Eukaryota; kingdom Metazoa; phylum Chordata; class Amphibia; order Anura; family Ranidae; genus Lithobates; species Lithobates pipiens. The sequence continues at coordinate 202,286,958 of NW_027507784.1, read as the reverse complement.
GCTGAGTGACTATCCAGTTATGCTGAGTGACTATCCTATTCCTCCTCAATGTTCATGTTGATAGCTTCTATGAACATTTTTGTTTCAGGACACCACCACCAGTTCCTAAGGCCCAATTTTTCTGCCTCTGTTTAACAGGGGCATGTAATTACAATTTTTGCTGTAATATTTCACAGCAGGGCTCATTCCTGTGTTCAACTAGAGTATCTGTGAGGGGTTACAGTGTTGTGGCACCACCACCAATGCCTAAGGTCCAATTTTTTCTGCCCTTGTTTAACAAGGGCATGTAATTACAATTCTTGATATAATATTTCACAGCAGGGCCCATACCTACGCCAAACAAGAGTATCTGTGAGGGGTTACAGTGTTCTAGTACCACCAACACCTGAGGCCTAGTTTTCTGCAGAGTATATAGGGAAGGTTGTATACTGCTGTTCAGAGTATATACAGTAGTGCCTGGAGGCCTGGGGGACCCCCACGCCATTTAAAAAAAAATTAAGGGTTCCCCTTAATATCCATACCAGACCTGAATGGCCTGGTATGGATTTTTGGGGGAAAATCCATGCCAGTTGTTTGGTATATTTGTTTTTTTTATCTATATTGCCAGGATACAACAATACATTATGGTTGCAAGCAATTTTAAATGAAATGTTTTCCTTTAGAAATGTAATTTTGCTGTGACACTGTTATAAACATGGGAAATATAAGCTACTTTACGGGCATACTAAGGACACCCCCAGGTATGATATTTAAAGGAATATTTAATTTTTATTATTTCACTTTAAGCATTATTAAAATCACTGCTCCATAAAAAAACAGCAGTTTTTAAAACTTTTTTTCTGCATTGATATTGATCCTGGGGCAGGAACCGGACCCCCAAACACATTTCATGGCAATAACTTGCATATAAGCCTTTAAAATTAGCTCTTTTGATTTGTCATGTTCGCTTCCCATAGACTTTAATGATGTTCGCACAAATGTTTTGCCTGTTCGCATGTTCTGCCGTGAACTGAAGCGGGGGTTGTTCAGATCATCCCTAATTAGAAACAATTAAATGTACATGTATCAGTCTAGGAAGGGTTCCAAAGGCTTTGGAACTCCATTAAACCACAGAGAGAGCCATTATCCACAAATGGCGATAACGTGGAACAGTGGTGAACCTTCCCAGGAGTGGCCGACCTACACAAATGACTCCAAGAGCATGACGACGACTCATCCAGGAGGTCATAAAAGAACCCAGAACAACATCTAAAGAACTGCAGGCCTCACTTGCCTCAGGTAAGATCAGTGTTCATGATTCAACAATAAGAAAGAGACTGGGCAAAAATGCCATCTATGGGAGAGTTCCAAGGCCAAAGCCACTGCTGACCAAAAAGGACACACAGGCTCATCTCACATTTACCAAAAAAAAATCTTGATTATCCCCAAGACTTTTAGGCAAATATTCTGTGGACTGATGAAACAAAAATGTAACTTTTTGGAAGGTGTATGTCTTGTTACAACTGGCAAAAAACGAAAACAGCATTTAATAACAAGAACATCATACCAACAGTCAGACATGGTGGTAGCATGATGGTTTAGGGCTGCTTTGCAGCTTCTGGACCTGGACGACTTACCATAATTGATGGAACCATGAATTCTGAGCTCTACCATAAAATCCTAAAGGAGAATCAGTTTGTGACCTCAAGCTCAAGTGTACTTGGGTTATGCTGCAGGACAATGATCAGAAACACAACAGTAAGTCCACCTCCAAATGGTTCAAACAAAGCAAAATTTAGGTTATGGAGTGACCTAGTCAAAGACCGGACTTAAATCCAATTGAGATGCTGTATTATGACCTTACACAGGCCATTCATGCTGAAAAACCCCACAATGTGGCTGAATTAAAACAATTCTGCAAAAAAGAGTAGGCCAAAATTGCTCCACAGCAATGTGAAAAAGTAATTGCAAGTTATCGCAAATGCTTGATTGCAGTTGTTGTAGCCAAGGGTGGCACAACCAGTTATTAGGTTTAGGGGGCAATTACCTTTTCACATAAAGCCAGTCCGATTTGGACAGCTTCTTTGCCTTTATAAATGAAACCATTATTTAAAAACTGCATTTTGTATTTAATCAGGTTGTCTTTGTGTAATCATACAATTTTTTGATGATCTGAGTCATTTAAGTGTGACAAATATGCAAAAAAAATAAAAAATCAGAAAGGGGCAAATACTTTTTCATACAACTGTATATGGGCTCCCATATATACAGTGTAATCAGGGCAGAAGACAGTGTCTCTGATCAAAATTCACAGCAGCACAATGTTACTATACTGCTCAGGGAGAAGAGGGGGGGTTCACTGTCAGGAACAGGTATGTGTGGACTGCCACAGAGAATAACAGGCACAAGTAATGTGTAAAATTATAAAATGTATGTACAAAATAAGTGAATAATATAAATGTAAATGCACCTCCAATATACCAAACTGTAAATTAAACCAAAGAACCAAACAAATAGAGACACACTATGAACAACTGCCCAAACCAAGTATATACAGAAAATAAGGAATGCGAAGCATAGTCATAACAGAGCCAGAGACATACACTGGATATCAAGCAGAGGGAGCTGGGGCAAGACAGGACAGGGAGAGGGAAACAGGAGATGGAGAGAGCAGGCAGAAAGGGATTGGGGTGCAGGGTCGGGGTCAATCATATCCAGATCATGACAAGGCAAAGATAGTACTTTGCCATTCCCCAGGAGCTCACCACAACCAAGGTCATGAGGGCAATAGCAGCTACCAGTTACCAAGGGTATGTCTGAAAGACCAGGCTTTGGTACCATAGGAGCAACACACTGCCAGAGGAACTCAACTGAGGCAACCATCAAATGAATCTCAGGCCAAGAATTAAGGCACGTGAAGACTCAGAGCTTTCAAACCCATTAGCAGGTGGACATTTAGCCTTTGTACAACAATCCAGCTAAGCAGTAGACATAGCGTCAATACAAACTAGCTGGGCAGTAGGCACAGAGTCAGTTGAATCCAGCTGGGTGATAGGTAGAGGATAATTAAGATAAGGATAATTAGGATCAGGATGGTCATCGGTCTGAGGATCATCAGAGGTGGGCTGGACATTGTGCACTGGACTCTTCGGCTTGGCATCAGGCACTGAACCCTTTGTCTGGGTATCAGGCACAGGGCCCTTTGTCTGTGCATCAGGTACTGGACCCTTTGGCTGGGCATCAGGGATGGGACCACCAGGCCAGGCATCAGGAATGGGACCACAAGGCTGGGCATCAGGAATGGGAGCACCAGACTGAGCATCAGGAAGAGGATCAACAAGCTGGGCAGCAGGAACAGAATCATCAGGCTGTGCAGCAGGAAAATGATCATCAGGCTGAGCAGTGGGCAGAGGACCATCAGTCTGAGCAGCGGGTAGAGGACCATCAAGCTGGGCAGCAGGTACAGAACAATCAAGCTGGGCAGCAGGCAGAGTACAATCAGACCGGGGAGCAGGAACCCGATCATCAGTCTGGGCAGCAGGAACCGGATAATCAAGCTGGGCATCAGGAACTGGATCATCAAGCTAGGCAGCAGGTAGAGGACTAGCAAGGTCAAGTGGGTCATCAGGTTCAGGACTGTCATAGGCAGGCCTAACCCCATTGGCAAATATAGAGGCAGACTTGAGCAGATCGGCTGGTGTAGAGGTAGACTGGAGCAGATCGGCTGGCATGGAGGCAGACTGGAGCAGATCAGCTGGTGTGGAGGCAGACTGGAGCAGATCGGCTGGCATGGAGGCAGACTGGAGCAGATCGGCTGGCATGGAGGCAGACTGGAGCAGATTGGCTGGCATAGAGGCAGACTGGAGCAGATCAGTGGGCGTGGAGGCAGACATGAGCAGATCTGCTGGCATGGAGACAGACTAGAGAAGAACGGCAAGTGTGGAGGCAGGTATGGATAGTGGCAGCCACGTTTAGCCACGGAAGTTCTGCATGTGAATGCAAATCTGTGAGCAGGGGTGCAGCTGATGGAAGAGAAGAACTCAGGATGGTGTAAAAGAGGGAGCAGTTGCTAAGGAGGATTTCTGAGGAATTGTCACAGGCAGCAGAGAAGAGGTAATCTTCAATGGGTTAAAGGCAGGGTAGGTGCAGCCAGTAGAAACAGGGTACCGACATATAGTTCGTAGCAAGCTGACTGAGGCTAAGTGCAATATATCTGACCATGCTTGTAGTAATGGTTGAACAACATTCAGTTTGCACTTTGCTTGTCTGACAAGAGACTGCACTGTGTTAATTCAATCCACTAGCACCTGTTGGGAACACCCTCCAATAACCATACCAGTGATTTTACATGAGCCATACTGAAGGAGGGAGAAAAGTCATCACTGCCTTCAGGAATACTGGACAAAGCAAACTGCCGCACAAACTTGAATCAATGGCTGAACATCACCAAACAACATCCTGCCCTGATCATCTTGGGAATGAGGTAAGACACATGCATTCTAACAGCTGATCTCTGGCCCACTCCTTCAATACCTGGCAACAATATTCCTTTTCCTCTGTCACTAGAGGGCAAACGATAACGAACATGCAGAATCCGAAAACCAAAAGATCTGACATAAACAAATGCTTTATTTTCGCTTTCGTTCCAACAGTTCGATATAGATAGGAGATTCGACATGACGCTGACAATCGCAATCTGTGTCCATCGAACCTGTGGTCAAATGTGCCTAACCTTAGCTCTATTAGTTCAACTTTATTCTACATAGAAAGAAAAGATTTGACATAGAGAATAAAGATTTGACCTTATAGAGACAATAGCAAAAAAGGTTGAATGTGCCTAACCTAACTCTATTAGTCCAAGATTATTCGACATAAAGAGAAAAGATTTGACATGAAGATTCGACGGAGCAGTCGCCGTGAGCGGACATTTATGGTCAAATGCTCTGCCCATAGGCTATAGAAGTATTCTAATGTTGGTTGACTAGTAATAATATTTAATAAATATAATTATTACTAGTGTCATACAACATTAGAATTCTACTATAGCTTGCAGGCAGAACATTCGATTGGAGATATGATTGCGGCGTCGTACAGTTTAGCTGCTCCGTCGAATCTACTTAGAACATTCGACACACACCATAAGCCTTCAATTACATATTTGACCTTAATTATTTTGGATTTTTGGACAAATGCATTTTTAACGAAACTAAATAAATAAAAAAGAATTTCGGGAGTAACTAAATAAATACATTTTTCGGAAGAAAGCGAAATTCTGAAACAAAATATTTCAGTGTTCACATGTCTACCGATTAGCACTTTTGTGGGCACTGATTGGCACAAATATGGGCACTGATTGGCACTTTGATGGGCACTGACAGGCGTTTATGGGGCACAGCCTGGCAGCTGATGGGCAGTAATTGGCAGCTAATGGGCACATCTGATGGGGGGATGTGCTGATAATCAATGTGCTGATTATAAGCGCAGACCCCCCTCTGACCCCTCTGACAGAGAGCTGCCGATCGGCTCTCCCTGTCAGTGAGAACCAAAAAAAGCGGATATTATTTCCTTCCTGAATGTAAGCTCAATATTTTGTTTCAATAAACTGAATTCTAGACTGTATTATGCTATGGCCAGTTTTCTTTAGTGGATCTGCAACCAAATCTCCCAGGCATCTATTTGAGTGCATATAGACATCCCAGCGAGATAGAGGGAGTGATCATCCAGCTTAATTCATTTGGTTTATCGTTTTCACTGTGACCACCAGCAAGTTAAAGGCCTAGGCTGGGCTATAGCCAATCACTCTTTATGCTTGCCATTTGGTAAGCAGAATCTACAGTGGTTGGGCCCTTTTCTTGTTTGTGTGTGCACACTGTGGTGACATCAAGTTTTACAGTGAATATGAATTCATTTCCTTGTTTTATTTTATAATTTCATAGTTAGTAAGGTTGAATAAAGACACCAGTCCATCCAGTTCAACCTGAGTGAGTGTCTACAATTGTCCCTATACATTGCACACTCACATCGGTCCCTACCCTCAAGGAGCCCACAATCCAAGGTCCCCATTCATATACTAGGGCCAATTATTGGACAGAAGCCAATTAACCCACCTGTGTGTCTTTGGATTGTGGGAGGAAACCAGAGTACCCGGAGGAAACCCATGCAGGCACAGGGAGAACATGCAAACTCCAGGCAGGTAGTGTCGTGGTTGGGATTCAAACCAGCAACCCTTCTTACTGCTAGGTGAGAGTGCTAACCACTAAACTACTGTGCCACCCATTTTAGTTTCTGTGGACTCATTCATTGAGACTTTGTTTAGCGTAGCTTTTTACATTTTATTTTGTCTTCTGTGTTATCGCACTATTTGCTGCTGCTTTTTATTTGTTTATTTGTTTCTCATTTTTATCATTTTTAGCATGGTATTTTCTTTTTGTTTGATATAAAGTATACTGTATATACACAAACACCAAAAGAAACCATTAAAAACCTGGTTAAGACTCAATGTTGTAACTTTGTATCAATATGTCCTATACTCCAAGTTATTCTAGCAATAGCATTCCCATAATACAAAACATTTACTGTATATCTTTATTGAAAATCACATGTGAAAAACACAATTATTAAAAAAATTGGGCCAAAATATACAAATAAAATTTAAAAAAATGACCAACCCTCCTTTTATCAAACTCTCAATATAAATGTTCATATACTGTATATATAAATAATCGTATATGTAAACATGAACTTTTATATCCTAAAATTTGTTAGGATACCTTCATATAAAATAGCTTAGAAGTGAAGTCAGACCATTTCTCACGTGTAGGCAAGGATTACTATTCAATATTTCACATTCAATACTGTGTGGAGGAGTGCTGGTTGATGATATAGTAGTCCTAGTATCTTGGTGTCCAACAATGCTCCACACATGACACCATCTGTTGAAGAAGGATGCCAGTTACAAGAACAAAGAACTCCATCAACAACTTGTCTTATAAATATAGATAAACAAGTTATGCCAGCTGTCAGGATGATTGATATTCCCTTTGTTTTGGCAATTTTCAAATCTTCTTGTTTTCCCACCCAGCCTATTGTAGAATGTTGGACGAGTAGATTAACTCTTGTTCTGGGAGGACATCATATGTTGTCTTCCCATATAGTACGTTGATCAGTGGTGAGCTGTGTGCCTGTTAGACACAGCGCACCATCAATTGGTGTAAAGAGCCAATGACAGTGGCTCTTTACCACATGATTGTCTATGTCCAATGACAGAAAATCACAAACATAAATAAAGACCGATAACTCAGTGTAATGCCCCGTACACACGATCAGACATTGATTGGACATTCCGACAACAAAATCCATGGATATTTTCTGACGGATGTTGGCTCAAACTTGTCTTACATACACACGGTCACAAAAAGTTGGAACGCGATGATGTATGAGAAAAATTAAGTTCAATGGCCAGTGTGACTCTTCTGCTTGATTCTGAGCATGCGTGGAACTTTGTTTCTTTGGAATTGTGTACAAACGATCGGAATTTCCGAAGCAACGGATTTTGTTGCTGGAAAATTTGAGAACCAGATCTCAAATTTTGTGCAACGTAAATTCCAATGGAAAATGTCCAATGGAGCCTACACACGGTTGGAATTTCCGACAAGAAGCTCCCATCGAACATTTTCCGTTGGAAAACCCGACCGTGTATACAGGGCATTACTGGCTTCTTTTCATCACACATTGAATCTGTGTGAGGAGAGAAGAGCCCAGGGAACAATGAGTTATCAATATCAATACAGTACTGTACTGTACACAACACCCACATTAAAAAATACCGGTCACATCATCCATCTGCCCATCAGCAGTGTACCTGTCACCCATCAGTGCCCATCAGTCTACCTGTTTTCCATCAGCAGTGTACCTGTTGCTCATCAGCAGTGTATCAGTTGCCCATTAGTGCACCTGTCACCCATCTGCAGTGTACCTGTCACCCATCTGTGCCCATCAGCATTGTACCTGTCATACATCTCCCATCAGTGCCACCACCAGCAGTGTACTTGTCCCACACCACCCATCGGTGCCCATCAGCAGTATACCTGTCACACATCGCCCATCAGCAGTGTGCCTGTCGCACATCACCCATCAGTGCTGCCATTAGCAGTGTACCCATCACACAGTCTATCAGAAGAGTACACATCACCATCAGCAGAGTACCTATCCTACAGCCGTCCATCAGCAGTGTACCCATTACACAGCCTCCCATCAGCAGCGTACCCATCACACAGCCACCATCAGCAGTGTACCCATCCTACAGCTATCCATCAGCAGTTTACCCATTACACAGCTACCATCAGCAGTTGAACTGTCCCAGTGTCACCAGAGCCAGCCATGTCCAAAGAAATTTACACTGGTGAGGAGGCGTTTTAAATCCTCACTATGATGGATGAGAGCAGTGTGAGCTCTCACCTTGTGATTCTGATTTGGTGTACAAACTAGTCAAAAGTAGTGGATCAGCAACCAAATCAGAGGAGGAAGGGTTGCCACCTAAAGCTCTATATACCCCAATGGTGAATCTGCAAACATCAATGGCGCTGGATGAAAGGCCCAGTACCAGCACTGGGATATCACATCAAACCTCAAAAATTAGGGCCCATAAAACTTTCCCAGATGCAAAACCATTTTAGCTGCCCTTCCTCTTTTACTGCAGTCAGGTATGCAGGCCAACATTGATTTTTTTCAGAAATTCATTTATTTTTATTTATTTTTCCTGATAATTTACTTCAGTTGATTGTGGACCAGACCCATCTTTTTGACCAACAACATATTGCAAACAATCCCAATTTATTTTATCCCCATTTGTTTCAATGGAGACGTCTCACAGTGAAGGAGACCCCGGCATCCCCCTAGGTGAAATGGTAATGGGTACATCGTACCCCTACCATTTCACAAAAAAGTGTTGAAATGTTAAAAAAAAACAAGACACAGCTTGGGACAAGTCCTTTATTAAAAAATAAAAATGTCCCACGAAGTCCAATACGATACTGGAAAAGTCTTTAATAAATTTTCAGTAAAAAATTTGCGAACACCAAAAACCGCTCTACGGATTTCTTATCAGTAGGAGCAGGCCAATCAAGTACTGCAGATACCTTCTGTGGGTCCATGGCAATTCCATCCACAGAGATACTGAACCCCAGGAACTGGATGGTGCACTTCTCAAACTCACAATTCTCCGCCTTGGCATAAAGATGTTGTTTAACACCTTCTTCACATGAACACGATGGGACTATAAGGAGCTGGAAAAAATTAAAATGTCATCCAAATAAACAATAGTAAATAAATCAAGAAACTCCCAGAATACATCATTTACAAAATGCTGGAAGGTGGCTGGAGCATTACAGAGTCCAAAAGGCATCACAAGGTACTCAATGTGTCCGAAACTAGACCTAAAGGCCATCTTCCATTTATCCCCTTCTCTTATTCTGACCAGGTTGTATGGCCCCCTTAAGTCTAGTTTTGTAAATATACAAGCTTCTCGTAACCTCTGGAATAGTTCAGGACTAAGAGGTAAGGGGTACTGGTTTTTAATGGTTACCTTACTTAAGTCCCAGTAATCAATACAAGGCCGGAGGGAGTGATCTTTCTTTTGCAAGAAGAATTTTCCTGCTCCAGCATTGGATGAAGATGGCTGGATAAACTCTCTGTCAAGATTCTCGTCAATGTACTTTCACAATTCTTCCAGTTCTGGTTCTGAGAGTGGGTAGATCCTGCCAAAGGGAATTTCTGCACCAGCTAAGAGATCAATAGGACAATCGTAAGGTCTATGAGGGGGGAGCGTGTCAGCGTTCTTTTTTTTTTTAAACGTCCAAGAAAATCATGGTAGACGGAAGGCACAAGTTTAATGGTTTCAGGTTCCATGTTGATGCAGAGGAGAGTTCCTTCAAGACCTGATGGAGGAGCAACGCAGAATTCAGTACAGTAATTGGAAGAAAGTCACTTTCCCTGTGACCCAGTTGATGAGAGGGTTGTGTGCCTTCAACCAGGGCTTCCCACGAATGACAGGAAATAGGGAAGATGTAATGACATATAAACATAGCAGCTCACAATGTCCAGATGCTGTGAGACATAGGATGGGTTCAGTCTCTAGAGTGACAGGTCCTGATTTGATACCTGAACCATTCGCCAGGTGGACCGTGGAGATGTGCACACAGGGGGAGTTTGTGCATGGTTGCAAAGGCCACAAAACAGCTACAGGCCCCAGAGTCCACAATGGCAGAAACAGCAAGAGTCTTTCCGGTAAACTGAGAAGTGACTGGCAGCAGGGTGTGGTATTGACTGGAACTTAGTGCTGCAACTGTAGAAGATGGAGAGAAGGGTTTTCTACAATGTCTTTGGGAACAAGTCTGTAGGAAGTGCCCCTCATCACCACAGTAAAGACAGAGGTTACTGCAGCGACGCTGAGACGGGGCAGGTGATGGGTCCAAGGGGCAGGTGGGTATTAGATGAAGACTCATGGCTTTTTAAAGCTGTCTTTCATGTAGGCGATGGTCAATTTGTATACTGAGGTGGATTAAGTCATTCAGAGAGGTTGGTATTTCCACTATGGTGAGTTCATCCTTGATGGCTTCTGACAGGCCAAGACAAAATTGGAAATGTAATGCTGGATCATTCCACTCAGTATCAGTGCTCCATAAATGAAAGTCCGAGACATAGTCCTCCACAGGCCTAGAACCTTGTTGTAAATGGCTCAGTGAGGCTTCTGCCATCTGGTGATGGAAAGGATCGGCATATAATTGGGCCATATCAGTGAAAAAGGAATTGACCAAAGCCAGGGTAGGATCATGTTGTTTTCAAAGCTGACACAGAGACGAGAAATCGCACAAACACTAAACTAACAGTAGAACATGTAGGCACACTATTCACCCCCCAATCACTCCCCCTGCATCCCCTGTCACAGTGATACCAATAGCAGTTTTTATTTTTTACTGATTATTGCATTGGTGTCATTTGTGACTGTTATAAGTGCTAGGGCAGTTAGTGGTAGGCCACTTTAGGTCTAGGGTACCCCCCTAATAAAGGTTTTATCCCTTGATCACCCCTCGTCGCCAGTGTCACTAAGCAATCATTTTTCTGATCGCCATATTAGTGTCAAGCCATATACTACCTAGTAAAGGTTTTAACCCCCTGATTGCCCCCAAGTTAACCCTTTCACCAGTGATCACATATAACTGTTCTGGGTGACGCTGGTTAGTTAGTTTGTTTTTTATAGTGTTATTACCTAATAAAGGTTTAACCCTCTGATCACCCGGCAGTTGATATAAGTTAGGTTTTAGGGTTAGATAGGGTCTGCATTGCCCCAGGCAACGTCAGGTTAGTGCCAGTACCGCTAAAACCCATGCACGCAGCATACACCTCCCTTAGTGGTATAGTATCTGAACGGATCGATATCTGATCTGATCAGATCTATACTAGCGTCCCCAGCAGTTTAGGGTTCCAAAAAACGCAGTGTTAGTGGGATCAGCCCAGATACCTGCTAGCATCTGTGTTTTGCCCCTTCGCCCAACCCAGCCCACTAAGTACAGTATCGATCGATCACTGTCACTTACAAAACACTAAACACACATAAGTGCAGCATTCACATAGTCAGGCCTGATCCCTGTGATTGCTAACAGTTTTTTTGGTAGCATTTGAATCAGTCGCTAACAGTCAGGAGTTTTTTTACCTGTGAATTTCACTAGCGTATCACTAAATTTAGAACCCTAAATGGCAAATCGAAGGTACACTAATGAAGAGGCCTACACGTTTCTGAGCATGACAGATAGTGAAGAGGAAGTCACTCATCTGTCAGATTCAGGCTCAGAATATGATCCTGTAGACGACAGCAGCTCCATGACAGATAGCTCTGACGATGAAGTTGTGGTCCCCACCAAGGTCTGGCGTACCAGCCCCCAATCTTCTTCTGCTGTTGAGGTTCAAGAACCGCAGGGCTCTCATATGGAGCAGAGATGTACTAGCGCCGCTATTCCTTCTGGTGAACTGACAAGCACCAACGGCCTGGTACACCCTGGTCATACATCCAGCACTGCAGTAACACTTGTAGACGTGGTGATTCCCATAAGTGCAGTTCAAGCTGGTGAGGTGGCAAGCATAAGTAGTGTACCGCTGCCACCAAGAAGACAAAGACAGGCCTGTCAAGCCCATAGTGCCCTTCCTGCTGCATTCGCCAATCCTAAATGTGAACTGCACTGCATTGCACTGCACAGACTAGGCACACTTTCACAGGGTCTCCCAAAATGCTATCGCATTTTGAGAGACCCGAACATGGAACCGTTACAATAGTTAGTTACAAAAAAATTGTAAAAAAAAAACACAAAAAATCTATAAACTAAAAAAACAAAAACAGTTGTTGTTTTATTGTTCTCTCTCTCTCTCTCTCTCTCTCTCTCTGACTCTCTCTCTCTCTCGCTATTCTCTCTCTCTATTGTTCTGCTCTTTTTTACTGTATTCTATTCTGCAATGTTTTATTGTTATTATGTTTTATCATGTTTGCTTCAGTTATACAATTGTTTTATACTTTACTGTTTACTGTGTTTTATTGTTAATCATTTATTTGTTTTCAGGTACGCCATTCAGCTGCAGTGCGGATTTATTTATCTTGACAGCAACATCGTTTGCTCCCATGATACATAAAGCCATAACTCCAGCACTGTCTTACTGTTATACTGTATTGTTACTTTGTTTTATTGTTAACCATCATTTGCTTAGCAGGTATGCCATTCAGGTGCAGCACGGATTTATTGATCTTGACAGCAACAGAGTTTGCTCCCACAATACATAAAGCCGTGACTCCAGTGCTGTTGGAGGTGATTTCAGCACCACAGTTTAAAAAAAGAGCATATATGCCGAAGCATGGGGGCAGCAGGGGCAGAGGGGCCATTTACTCCTACCTTTTGGGGTGGATGCCCCCATGCTTCGGCATATATAAATGGTGCATGTATGCCCATCATAAGAAGTGGGTGGATGAAGGGAGGTATTCTAATGGTGGGCATACCCACCGATCAATCTCTTTTTTCGTTCAGTCCACAGGCTGCATGAAAAAAAATATTACAATATATGCCCAACAAGGACCAGCAACGTACAGGTATGTTGCTGTACTTTGAGTGGTTATACCAGAATGATGCCTGCAGGTTTAGGTATCATCTTGGTATCATCCTTTTCAGTCAGCGGTCGGCTAATTCGCCTCTAGACAGCTTTTACAAGAAGTGGGAGGGAATGCCCCCCCCCCTACCATTTTCCATGTTTTTTTGGCCTCTTCTGTCCCAACAGGGAACCGGAGAATGCAGCCAGTGATTCGGCCAGCTGACCATAGAGCTAATCAGAGACCAGAATGGCTCCAATCATCTCTATGGCCTAAGAAACTGAAAGCTACGAGCATTTCATGACTTAGATCTTGCCGGGCTGTAAGCAGCGCCATTGGGAAATTGGGAAAGCATTTTATCACGCCGATCTTGGTGTGGTCAGATGCTTTGAGGGCAGAGGAGAGATCTAGGGTCTAATAGACCCACTTTTTAAAAAAAAAATAGTACCTGCCACTACCTATTGCTATCATAGGGGATATTTACATTCCCTGAGATAACAATAAAAATGATATAAAAAAAAAATGAAAGGAAAAGTTTAAAAATAATATAAAAAGGGAAAAAAAAGTACCCTTGCCCCCCCTGCTCTTGCGCAAATGAAAACAGCAATTGCACCATGCATGTGAGGTATCACCATGAAGGTCAGATTGAAGGCAGTAATTTTAGCAGTAGATTTCCTCTGTAAATCTAAAGTGGTAACCTGTAAAGGCTTTTAAATGTTTTTAAAAATGTATGTAGTTTGCGAAATACTGCACGTTTGTGCGCAAATATAAAGCATGTCGTGTTTGGTATCCATGTACTCGGCCTAAGATCATCTTTTATATTTCATGTTTTAGCTCATTCAAATTAAAATAAGTGTGTTTTTTCCCCCCAGAAAAATTGCTGTGCAAATACTATGTGAAAAAGAAAAATGAAACACCCACCATTTTAATCTGTAGGGTCTTTTCTTTAAAAAAAAATATAATGTTTGGGGGTTCAAATTATTACATTAACAGAATGCATTTTAGGGTGTAATTTCACATAAACCCATGGCATGTTTGAGCAATATATGATTTAGTGACAACTTTGTGCAAAAAAAAAAAAAAAAGTTTGTCATTTTCCCACAACTTGTGGCAAAATATAAAATGTTCCATGGACTCATCATGTCTCTCAGCAAATAGCATGGGGTGTCTACTTTCCAAACTGGGGTCATTTGGGGGGGCTTTGTGCCATCTTTTATGGCCTTCAAAACTGTGATAGGTAGTGGGGAGTGAAATAAAAAATGAATGCCCTTAGAAATCCTGAAGGTGGTTTTCAGGGGCCCTGTACGCAGCTAGGCTCCAAAAAAGTCCCACACATGGGGTATCTCCATACTCAGGAGAAGCAGCAAATCATTTAGTCACAACTTTTTTTGTACATTTTTTTTTTATATCATTATTCAATCACTTGGGACAAAAAATTAAATATTCAATGGGCTCAACATGCCTCTCAGCAATTTCCTTGGGGTGTCTACTTTCCAAAATGGGGTCATTTGGGGGGGGGGGGGTTGCCCTGCCACTTAGCACCTCAAGAAATGAGATAGGCAGTCATAAACTAAAAGCTGTGTAAATTCCAGAAAATGTACCCTAGTTTGTGGATGCTATAACTTTTGTGCAAACCAATAAATACACGCTTATTGACATTTTTTTTACCAAAGACATGTGGCTGAATACATTTTGGCCTAAATGTATGACTAAAATTGAATTTATTGGATTTTATTTATAACTAAAAAATAGAAAATAATTTTTCCATTTATATCGTAAAAAAAACCGCAGAGGCAATCAAATCCCATCAAAAGAAAGCTCTATTTGTGGGAAAAAAGGACGCAAATTTCATTTGAGTGCAATATTGCATGACCGCGGAATTACCAGTTAAAGCAGCGCAAATGTAGTTTGGTACAGCATTGCATGACCACGCAATTAGCAGTTAAAGTGACGCAGTGCCAAATTGTAAAAAGGCTCTGGTCAGGAAGGAGGTAAAACCTGCCGTGGCTGAAGTGGTTAAACGAACCAAAAATCCTGATGAATCGATTTGCATGTCTTATCTACAGCGTTGCATAGTGTAAGTACAAAATGCATGTTTTTTGCAACTGTTTGAGGAGCATATGCAGATATATATTTAGGCACTGTAATAAACAAATTAATTACAACCTGTATATCAGTAAACCATAGCATTCTGTTGAAATTAGTTGATGAATTACTGGTTAATTCACCCAATATATTAATGTAGACGTGCACCACTTCTGACTACTGTTCAGCAATCTTTTAAAATATAATTTCCCATAAAAAAAGTGGAATGTTTGGGAAAGGAGCAAGCAGTGATACATGCAAGATTCCTGAACAAATAGCAAATAGCTTAAAAAAGAGCAAATCCACTTGGCAGACTAAACATTAGCAAAAATCAATGATCAAGTGGTTATTGAAAAGGGTTACTCATCTCTCTGTATATTAACAATGACAATCAGAATACCTTCTGTCTCTTAAAGAACATATTACTGAGGGGCTTACAATTTTTTAGAGATAAACGAAAAGCTAAAATAAATTATCGTGGTATAACTATGTCACTGTATGTTTGTATAATGCTGAACATCATTTCTAGGGACAAATATTCGAAAACAAGGAACAATGTTTGTAAATCATGAAGTATTATCAAGAAAAAACAAACACATAAATAAATATGTAAACTGGCCATTCTGAAGCAGATAAGTACAATATATGGATAGAGGAATGTTATCCTATTGTTATATTTTGAAGCACATGACATAAGCTGCAAACATACAGCTACAATATCACAATTTAATTTCAGTGCTTCCATTACTGGTGCACACTTATAAGTACCTTATATAAGCATGAAAATCTGTAATCTTCATGTCCTTAGAGCTTTAATGATAAAAACATTCATATTTCTTTACCACTTCTGGGGTATTTTTGGAATTGTATCAGCTGCTAAATGTTGTCTGTGTACCCATTAAGGAGATTTCCCTTAACTTTTGACACCCATGAAAAAGACGGTTAGCAAGCAAAATTTATCAAGTGAGGATCAAGATAGCGAAATTAACCTCAGAGAGGCCCTATCATTTCTTTACTCCATTTTATATCTAGCAAATGTAGGGTTCACATTAAAAAAACACTATCCAATTTTTCAATTGGATTACTTTTATTTAAATATTTGCTAAGCCACCCCCACACCTCTCTATATTTTATCTACACCAGCCCAATATTGTAAAGATGTAAGTAATCATATCAACACTGACACATATAGCATAACACAAACTAATGGAGCCTGTTCAATAAGAGTGAAAACATGGAAATACTTACATAAATGTCTGCACCATAAAATCCATCCTGATAAACAACACTGAAAATATGCATATACAGAGAAAATACGGATTAGTACAAGGCAATATACAATCATGTAAGACAGTTATAATGAATCATAAGAGATAGAAAAGCATGTCATGGGTTTTTCCATACATGTTTGCATTACTCAGTAGCTGCTACATAGATAAAATAATTCCAGATGGCTAGATGTTAATGTTTATTAACTATAACCATAACACAATTCTGTCACTGCTGAAGTTTCTAAAAAAAAAGACCTTGTCAATTCTTTGATTTTACCATCAAATATCTACAAAATGACAGAAAATTCTCATCACCTGACACTTTAAGCAAATATTGTGGAAATAGTGATTTTACAGCTACATTTAAAATTGACTGTTTTATTTAAACTTCTAAAATAATGTCTGTGTTTCCCCATAGCAGTAAGCAATTTGAGATTTCTTTTTTACATTCCCACATTAAAAAAAAAACAGTTGAAATGTAATTGTCAGAATTTAGCAATGCAGTTGGCTCTTCTTTAAATAGACATAACAAACAACCTAAAGAAATAGGTAAGTGAGAGTGGAAGCCTCTTTCATCAACAGCTACTCTATCCACCTGCTACAATCTAATTGTGAATCCTTATTTACCAACAGTTATGCAGTAAAAGGTACTACCTAGAGCAGTGATGGTGAACCTTGGCACCCCAGATGTTATGCAACTACATTTCCCATGATGCTTAACTACACTGCAGAGTGCATAAGCATAATGTGAAATGTAGTTCCAAAACCTCTGAGGTGCCAAGGTTCGCCATCACTGACCCAGGGTTTTTTTAACTGTTACCCAATCAGGCAGGTCATTGCATTGTATAGTAGCTTTGGAAATGTAAAAGTGGCCACACTTTCTTCAATATGGTCATACAATATTTGGAAAACCTCCTTTACAACTAGTAGAAACTATGTAGTTCAAAACATTAATCACCTAAAAAATACATTACAATTATATCTACTCATTTAGGTCCTTGTGCTACAAGTTATTAGTAGACTACAAAATCATTTGGCAGTAATATGTAGAGATTTAGAACCATTATTGAAAGATTAACAAAAAAAAAATCAACAAAAACACTATAATGACTGCAAAGATCTAACTTGAGTCACCTGGTAGTAATTCATTACATTAAAGCCCAACTCTGTGACATCTAAAAACTCTCTCTTGCAGTACACTGTGCCCACACTGAACAGATTGACTTCTTGTTTCATCTAGGGGAGAGTAAAAGTGCCTTTACTTAGACAATCCTCAACTTTCTTTGCAGAATGTGCTCCCCCATGATACAGTGGTGGACTGTCCCTCAGTGTTCTCATGTCCAGTGCAAGGCATTGGACCCTAAACCAGTCTAGATGTCATAATAACCTTAGACTGCTGGAGCATGGGTGAGAAGATGTTGTGGGGGCCAGTCTAGCAGCCCAAATTAGCTTAAATAATTAAATCTACTTTGTATGACCCCCTAGACCCAAATGAGCAGCCCCACTGCAAGGAAGCATTTTCAAGTTCCCTGTAGTTCAGCTTTAATCAAACACACATACAAAAAGCAAGAACATTTTCTGTATCGGTATTGCCCACAACTGCTGTACAGTTCAGTATGTGCTTCTGTAAAGTGTCTTATAGTGTCATTGTCTTATTGTCAGTCTAAGGCCAAAACATTTAATATAGTCTTTTGTTAAGGCTCTACTTATCTGCAAACATTTATGTATCAATATTGTGCATTTGAACCATTAAAATTCTGTTTTGACAATGTAATCTCTTTAGAGTTTGTCCTATAAACGTATTACCCTACTTCAAGTACATTTTTAATACAGAAGGAAATGCTGCTGGTTAATATGGAAATTCACACTTTATGAAGTATAATGTGCTCCTCCAGAATGCATTATTAATCACCTTTAAACATTAGTCTAAAGCATATGTTAATATAATTAGTGGAAATTGAACAGTTATCATGAAATATGATTCAAGATAGTTGAAACACCTTTACACTAGACATAATCTAATGATTTTGACTTGTCTTCCTTTTTATTTATTCAAATATGTGTTTATTGAAAAGAGGCAGGGTGCAAATCTGAACACCAGTTAAAGCATTTGACATATCAATTCCAACACAATGATTATTATATACCCATTGAGAAGTCAGGATATTGAAACCACTTTGCCACCGTCATTCTGCTAAATGGAGGACGGCAATTAATAAGGGGTTAAAAAAAAAACTATGTTGATTATTATTATGCCGCGTACACACGACCGGACTTTCCGGCAGAAAAGGTCAGACGGTCTTCCCAACTGAGTTGAAACGGTGTCCCTATGGACTTCTGACCAAACGAACTTGCCCACACACGAACAGACCAAAATAAGTTTGTTTTGAATGTGATGACGTACGATGGGATTAGAAAAGGAAGTTCAATGGTCAGTAGCCAATAGCTGCCCTTGCATCATATTTGGTCTGTCAGACCAGCATACAGACGAATGGTTTTCCCAACAGAAATTGATTCCGTCGGACAGATTTGAAACATGTTCTATTTCTAGGTCCTTTGGAATTTTTGAAGAAAAAAGTCAGATGAAGCCCACACATGATCGCAATATCCGACGGAATGATTCCGTCTGACCTTTTCTGCCGGAAAGTCTGGTCGTGTGTGGAGCAGCATTAGAAAAAGTAAAGATAAATCGCGTAACTTCATGCCAATTGCTAAACAGTGGTGAAACGGTTTTATAGTACAGTGTTTGAGCTTATTTTACACAGTAGCACACTCTATATTCTTAAAACTTCAACAAAATGTCAAAGCAGAATGCCAAAAAAACACTTTAAAACCACAACCCTGCATTGCAGATGGCAAATTTTATCTAGAAATAAAAAAAGCTTCATTATTTGACTATAGCCACACATGTAGCTGGAAAGCATGTTGCAGCTTAATTAGGCTGCAGTGTAAGAGGGAGATAAAGGGAAGTTTTTATCATGAAATGACATCTAGAGCGCATGTTTTTAGAGAACATAGGCACAAATATTGTACAGTCACTTCATTAGGCCACAATCTATAAGAAAGATAAATGATCCTGGTTTTATGATGAAATAAAAATTGCAGACTTACAGTGTATTATTACAGAAACAATAGTGACAAATATTGTACTTATGCTGTAAAATATGTAAGCAGCTTTTTTAGGCTTCAAGGAGGGGGAGATGAGGCAGGTTTTATCATTAAATGAAAACTAGAGTGTATTATTAGGGTCCTTTTATATAGGCATTAAGTCTACATCCATCTGTCAGTTTTCAGACATGTCCAGACTGAACCATAATGTACACTATGGGGGTCATTTAGCGCTGCATCGCTTATTACCGCAAATTAAAATGATATTCACTATAGCACTGGTGAAAAAATACTCCCAAAACTGAATTATAGTATACTATAGTTTCCTGAAAGCAAATAGCACCCAAACCCTCACTCTGCTAAACCTGGAGTAGTGCCCATGGAAATAATGTTTAGAGCATGATATAATTGCCTAAATGGTACTGTAATATGCAGTATATTGTTTAAATATAATCTGCTTATAAACTGCGAAAAAGTGATTTCTACACTGAAATATCTTTAAAAGTCTGAGAAAAGATAAATTCCCTGTTTCTGTACAACTACTGTAGCTGCCAACACAACCGAGCATGCTCAAACCTGTAAATAGCTCTCATTTTAGTTCCAATGTCTTTTTTTACAGGGCACTTTAGTAAATACCAAAATGAGCGCTGTGTTAAAGAGCGTTTTTTTGGGAGTGAAAATCGGTGCTATTATAGTCCAATGCAAATTTTATTTTTTATTTTTTATTGATTCTAATGGTACAATTGTAACTCCCTCTAACAAATCTTTTTAACATTGAGATGAAATGTATCTTTCTCTGAAATACATTTTCCTTGCATTATTGTTGCTTGTATTTTGTTTTTAAGAATGCTAGAACAGGAGTATGCAACCTTCAACATGGGCGCCGAAAGCGCCTTGCAAAGCCTCTTTTGCCAGCACTCAACTCCCTCCCCATTAGCAGAGCAGTGCAGAGCAGTGCAGGGAAGTGTCAGTGAGACACTAATGCATTCCAATTTCAGAGTTCCTCATGCCGCACCTGCACTGGGGGGGGGGGGCACTGTGCCCCCACCAGGGCTGTCTTTAAGGCAGGAAAAAAGGGGCAGCTGCCCTGGGCCCTGTCATTGTTGCGGGGCCCAAGGCAGCTGCCTCATACTTTCTAACTATCTCAGTTTAAATCCCCTTGTCCCTTGAAGTTTTAGTCCTGTGCTCTGTCCCAATATCTCAGTGTGAAGTGATGGTACTAATACTTCGCTGTGCTGCTCTGCCCTATTGTTGTGTACAGATGACTCACCTGTGTTTACATGTAAATAACTGGGATTCATATGTAAATAGTGCCTGCAGTCATAAGCAAACAGCTGCAGCCAACGGCATTGATATGTATATAATGCACCATTCATATGTATATCATGCCCCCTTGCAGTAAGGAGATGATGTGCTATAACCTCTAACAACCAGTGAGCAGTATTACTGTACAGTAATCTCTAGCAACCAATTAACAAGCAGAAATAATTTGCTGTAACCTCTAGCAACTAATCAGTGAGCCATAATGTATGCTATAACCTCTAGCAACCAGTCAGTAAGCAGTAATGATATGCTGTAACAGCTGGCAACCAATCACAATTGCTGCCTGATCTGATACAGTAAACTGATTTTAAGTCTAGCTGCTATTTATTGTATGTTTCAGAGCAGATGGAGAGTGAAATTGCATGGGGGGGCAAGAATTTTTTTGCCCAGGGTCCAATCAATATTAAAGATAGCCCTGGCCCCTACACATTGTAAAAGATGGGAAACATTGTTTGGTTCTATAACTTTGCTGTAGCTGTGATCATCAGCTATTGTGATGGGGAAGAGATTGGGTGCAGTTGTGTTAGGGGGGCAGTCCCTGTTTCCAGGAGGAGGAGGACTGTCATTGGCCCCTGCTAAAACCATTCACAGAGCCCCATCCACTATCTGGAGGAAGATGGCTCGCTTGGTTGCCACTACCAATCTCAGAAGGGATTTCAATGTGATTGAAACATATGATCCTGCACAAAGGCCCACTGCTTTCAGAAAATGCCCCTGACCTGAACTCATCATTGCGCATCCATTTCAGATACTTGTATGTGACATGACAAACATACAAGCATGTGGGTTGGATGTGAGAGATGGATCAGCAGGATGAGTGTGTGAGGACAGGTATATGTGTCTCTGCTCTGCTTTCTTTCACCACTCTGCATATTGCACATATCATAGATGCAGCGGTGGAGTAGATGAGCGGGAGGGTACAATGGTCGGGAAAATTAGCAAGAGGGGTTCAGAGATGGGACAGAAAAGCAGGAGGGTACAGCGGTGGGGCAGATGTGCAGGGAGGCACTGTGGTGAAAGAGATAAGAAGGGTGTTCAGCAGAGGGAAAAAAGAGCAGAGGGGTACAGTGATGGGGCTGATGAGCAGGGGGTTCAGTGGTGAGACAGATGAGAAGGGGGTTACAGTGGTGGGACAGATGAGCAGGGGGTTCAGTGATGGGACAGAGAAGTAAAGGGGTAGAGCAGTGGGGCAGATGTGAAAGGAGGTGTATTCGTGGGACAGATGAGCAAGGGGTTACAGGGGTGGGGCAAGAGAGCAGGGGGAACAGAACAGATGTGGGGCAGAAGAGCAGGGGGGTACAGAGGTGAGACAGATACAGGAGGTACATTGATGAGGCAGATGAGAAAGTGAGTTACAGTGGTGGGGCAGATGAGTAGATGAGGTAATGGCTAAGCACTAACATTTGCGCGGAACGCGTCTACCTCTTTGTCCCCTACTCCATCTGTCAACCACTTGTCATATGAAGCTTCAATAAAAGGATTTTTTGAAGTGCAGCTGTCCGGAATCATTTCCTTATTCTATACAGCATGCAAGCTGGGCTTGCACTCGACTAGTGTGTGTGGGGATTAACCAGAGACTCACTCACCTGGAGTGGCTTTTCTTGTTTCATTGCAGATCGGTACAGAGAGGGGAGGGAGGAACCGGCGTCATGACGGTTTGTTTACATGTGATCACTCCATCATTTGACGGCCACTATCAGCTGCCATTTACCGTGATACGTGATCACGGATGTTCCCGGGTGCGTGCCCCAGGGGCAGGAGCAAGATTCTGGAAGGACGTCCCACGCTGTAGCCATCTTTCGGCTGTGGCCCAGTCGGCATGTGGTTAATGGCATCCCAGTCTTAGTCCATAGGATTCAATATTGAGTTGGCCCTTTGCAGCTATAACAGCTTCAACTCTTCTGGGAAGGCTGTACACAAGGTTTAGAAGTGTGTCTATGGGAATGTTTGACCATTCTTCCAGAAGCGCATTTGTGAGGTAAGGCACTGATGTGGATGAGAAGGCCTGGCTCACAGTCTTTGCTCAAATTCATGTCAAAGTTGTTCTATCAGGTTAAGGTCAGGACTCTGCGCTGGCCAGCCAAACTCACTCATCATGTCTTTATGAACCTTGCTTTGTGCACTGGTCCATATCATTTGGAGGAGGGGGGATTATAGTGTGGGGTTGTTTTCCATGGGTTGTACTTGACCCCTTAGTTCCAATGAAGGGAACTCTAAGCCCTTGTACACACGGTCGGACATTCCGACAACAAATCCAACGGATTTTGTCCGAAACTGGTGTTGCATACACACGGACAAAGTTGACGGAAAAATCCAATCGTTCGTAATATGATGACGTTATGTAGTTACGATGGGACTGCGTTCAGGCTAGTAGCCAATAGCTTTGGTCTAGGAATTTGATCTGAGCATGAGTGGCACTTTGTCCAATCGGAATTCTCTACAAACGATCGAACAAAGTCCAATCGGATCATGTTGTCGGAAAATTTTATAGCCCAGCTTTAAAACTTTGTCGGTCGGATATTTCGACGGAAACAGTGCGATGTACCCCCCACATGGTCGGATTATCCGACAACATGGTCCGATCTGACATTTTCCGTCGGAATGTTCGACCGTGTGTACAAGGGCTTAAGGAGTCAGCATACCAAGACATTTTGGACAATTCCATGCTCCCAACTTTGTGGGAACAGTTTGGGAATGGTCCCTTCCTGTTCCAACATAACTGCACACCAGTGCACAAAGCAAGGTCCATAAAGACATGGATGAACGTGTTTGGAGTGGAGGAACTTGACTGGCCTGCACCCGATAAAACACCTTGGTGGCCAGTTGTTTAATTAGCTTAATGCTTAAGATATATGTTGACTGTTTAGCAATGTTAATTATATTCCTGTTTACAGTTTGCATTTCTAAGGTAATATGATTAGATGGGGAATGTCCTCCTGTGGGGTGTAAAGTGTGTGTCTGAGTTGCAATAAAGAGTCAATCATTTGGTTCTATCCCAGCATCTTGTCTGTGTATGATGTTTTGGGTAAAAGGCTGGTATTAGCTCTCGGTCAGCTCCGAAGGGCAGGAAACACTGTTTGTTGGAAGGAAGCACTCAAGTGGGGTGATAAAGTGGTTCCATCACAGTCATGAAAAAAGAACAGTGAAGGTGACAGAAGTTGGTATAGGTGGCCGCACCTATGTGAAATGTCCACATATTTATCTGCATTCACTCCTAAAGAAGCAGACTTTTCAGTGAAACGCATCGACATAAACACAATTATGGTTCATATGAGGTTCACATGTGTTTAATTTGATAGCTGTCATAAGACACATTTTGCATACTGTGTTTTTTTTTTCAAATAAGTCTGTATATTGCATGTATGCATATGCAAGTTGTATATATGCTTTATATTTTACATTTTTTAATACTAAGTATTGGCACATTTATTCTAAATTTCTATATACAAATTCCTGATGTTTGACTTTTTGATGATTGGTGAAAGTGGGAGGGCAGGTAAAATTTCAGGAACTGGAAACAGTGGCAGTCTAAAAAGGTGAGAGGCACTAATAAAGATATCAGTTTAGCAGATGTGGAAGGAGCTGTAATGGTAGGTAGCATCATCTGTGAGAGTCTTAAGCCCCGTACACACGAGAGGACTTATGTCCGACAGACTTCCGAAGGAGTTCCGTCGGAGTTCTGCCGGAGTTCCGACGGAGTTCTGACGGACTTTTCGGCGGAGCGGACTTGGCCACACACAATCACACTAAACTCCGACGGATTCGAACGTGATGACGTACGACTGGATTCGAATACGGAAGTTCATAGCCAGTAGCCAATAGCTGCCCTAGCGTCGGTTTTAGTCCGTCGGAATAGCATACACACGAGCGGAGTTTTCGAAGGGACCCGGGTCCGGCGGAGTTCCGTCGGGAAAATTTGAAGCATGTTCCATATTCTAAAGTCCTTCGGACTTTGGCGAGTCAAAAGTCCGTTGCAGCCCACACACGATCGAATAGTCTGACGGACTCAGTCCGTCGGACTTTGGACGTTGAAAAGTCCGCTCGTGTGTACGCGGCATTAGATTCACTGCTGATCCAACACTAGTTAATTTTAATTAAAGTAAACTGTTCCACGGTATCAGGGAACAGGCGTTTTCACCTCTCTGTAACAAAACCACAGCCCTTTCAGAGACCACACTGGCAGCAGGGCAAGCTACAACACACAACCTTGTCAGGCACAAGATGGTGTGAGGTCAAAATCGCTGGCCCAGTGTGGCTTCTGATTCCTGGGAATGCCAGGTACAAAACAGTATGGCAGTATTATGATTGGGCTATTGCTCAGGATCTGGGACACTTGGGGAAAAAATGGTGGTTCTGAAGAATCACCAGATGAAACCATTTAGGAGGTGCTGTAACCAACATTAAGGTACAGGACACAGGAGGGCACACTAGCTACAGCGGTGTGCGCGGTTCTGAATCTTTTGTAGCCACCAGCGTTCTTTATACTGTAAGGGATGTATCATCGTAGAACATGTTTTCTGGTCCACTTGTGTCTTATCATGTGGACCATGCCACTTACTGTGCAGTCCAGTGACGTGGAGACATGTAGAAGTTTTTAAACTGGACAGTGGGGGATGGGGGGTCCAGAGATAGACATAGTCAGCATGGAACATATTCCAGAGGGTAATATTAGGGGTATTAGTGGTAGGGTAACCAAAACACATAAACCCAAGGTAAGTATAATAGCAAGTCCTAGTTGCAGTCTCAGAACACCCAAGAGGATAGTATGTGACCAGTCAAAATATATTAATGCAATTAAAATGTTTGTTCACCAATGCCAGAAGTCTGCCAAGCAAAATAGGTGAGTTGGAAGCTCTGTTGCATCAGGAGAGTTATGATGTAATCGGTATTGCTGAAACTTGGCTTCATTCCTCACATGACTGGGCTATTAATATTCCTGGCTATGCACTCTTTCGGGAAGACAGAGTAAAAAGGAAAGGTGGAGGGGTCTGTCTGTATGTGAGAAGTGATCTCAAAGCGAGTGTGAAAGAGGTGGATGGAGAGTGTGATGAGTCTGAAGCATTATGTGTGGAACTGCACACAGGTGTGCATAGTTCAAAGTTAATCATTGGAGTTTATTATAGACCACCCAATGTTAATGAGGAGGTGGAGACTCAGCTCCCTGCACAGATAAAAAGGGCGGCAAGGACTGGGACAGTGATAATAATGGGGGATTTTAACTACCCAGAAATTGACTGGAGTAATGGCACTGCTGGGACAGTTAAAGGGCAAACATTTATAAACCTATCACAGGACAATTTTATGGTCCAGTTTATTGAGGCCCCAACTAGGAATGATGCTATGTTGGACCTGGTAATCTCAAACCACGCAGAGCGTGTTACTAATGTTCAGATAAAGGAACACCTGGGTAGCAGTGACCATAACATGATATCATTTGATGTTATCTGTAAGCAAAAATCACATACAGGAAAGATAAAAAAACACTTAATTTCAAGAGAGCAAATTTTCCAAGGATGAGGGGCTGCTCTCCAGGACTTAGACTGGGAGAGAATATTGGTATCAATGGGCACAGAACAGAAATGGGAATTCTTCAAAAAGACTGTTTGTGATCTCACTGCAAAGTATATTCCCATGGGAAATAAGTTTAAAAGGCTAAAAATAAAACGTATGTGGCTAAAGTAAATATAAACTATAAGAAAAGAGCTTTTAAAAATATAAAAATTAAGGAACACTAGTGTCATTTAAATGTTACAAAGAATATAACAGAATATGTAAAAAGGAAATCAAGGATGCAAAAATTCCAAACGAAAGACAGATTGCAAAAGATAGTAGGACAAACCCCCAAAAATTCTTCAAATATATTAATAGTAAAAAGGTCAAGTCTGGTCATGTAGGCCCTTTACAAAATAATCTGGAGTGGGTGACTGGGGACAAAGAGAAGGCTAATTTATTAAATACTTTCTTCAGCTCTGTGTATACAAAGGAGCTCATGTCCATAATGGGGGTGGTAGTGACACAGCCCCAAATCCACACTGGCTCAAAAGTGATATGGTCTAGAAATATTTGGACAGAATAAAGGTGATTAAAGCACCTGGACTTGATGGCATCCACCCATGGATCCTAAAAGAATTGAGCTCTGTAATTTCAAAGCCATTGTATTTACTGGGGAGATTAATAAAAGACCACATAGATGGGTTCTTGCAGGAAAAAAAATATTTTAAGCAACAGACAGCATGGATTCATGATAGACAGAAGTTGTCAGACAAACCGTATTTCTTGTTATGAGTAGGTAAGTAAAGCCTTGGACAGAGGGATGGCGGTGGATGTGGTATACTTGGATTTTGCAAAAGCGTTCGATACAGTTCTGCACACACGGCTCACGTGTAAGGTAAAGTCTACAGGTTTGGAAATATCAGTTTGTAAATGAATAGAAAACTGGCTAAAAGACAGAATTCAGAGAGTGGTGGTTAATGATTCTTACTCTGAATGGTCTAAGGTTATCAGTGGTGTACCCCAAGGTTCAGTGCTGGAACCCTTACTTTTTAATATCTTTATAAATGATATTGGGTCTGGGATCAAGAGTAACATTTCCGTCTTTGCAGATGACACCAAGCTATGCAGTGGAATAACGTCCTTACAGGTTATGTCTCCAATTTACAAGCCGACCTCAATGCTCTGTCTAATTGGGCGACTATGTGGCAGGTAAAGTTTAATGTTGAGAAATGTAAAGTTATGCACTTGGGGGCTAAGAATATGCATGCATCATACATTCTAGGGGGAGTGCAACTGGAGGAATCTGTAGTGGAGAAGGATCTGGGGGTTTTGGTAGATCATAAGCTCAATAATAGCATTCAATGCCAAGCTACGGTTTCCAAAGCAAGATTTCCAAAGCAAGATTGTATTAAGAGAAGTATGAACTCCAGAGAGAGAGAGATATAATTTTGCCCCTGTTCAAATCATTAATAAGACCTTTCAATAAGTATGCCAAACAATCAATAAATCCACCCTGTTTTCACACTTCTCTGCGCTTATGAATGGAATGAATAAATAAATAAATAAATAAACAGATAAAAAACAAATAAAACTGGTCAAATAATTAATTGAATCAATACTATAAAATAGTTGAATCAAAAGTAGCTGCTACTTTTTAGTAAAAGAACCTGTAAAAAGAATATACAAAAAAATTGTCCCAATGAAGAGTCCACTTTCTCATATATATATAGCAGCGCTTTGTCACTTTCCTCTAAAAGAGAGATAGTAAATTTCTTTCTGAGTTTATAACAGCGGTGCTCAGTAGTGATTCAACAGATGTTATCGTAATTAAATGAAGGAACGGCTTCCACCAAACGATTCACCACTCGTGATTCAAACGTACCCCTTATGGGGATGCACTCACCAAAACGCCAGTCCTCAGCTGATCCCTGATGTGAGCACACAGACATTTTTTCCTCAGACTCTTGGACAGCTTGGTAGCTGCATGCTCCTAATTTGAACAGACTAACACTGTGCATCCAATTGCGGTTGTCACAGTGCTTAAATAATTCCTACAAAATAATCAGATGGTACACTGGAGCCCCATTACAGTAATAGAGACATCTAGTGGCCAAGAAGGAGTTCACTTATGACTGATGTTATACTGAAGGCTCTATTTTTCTGGTGTTTTAGTGAGTGCAGCCCCATAAAGGGTACGTTTGAATCACGAGTGGTGAAATGTTTGGTGGAAGCCGTTCCTTCATCAACATGGGAACAAGGTGCTTTGGGGGGGCTGCTACCCCAAAGCACTCTCCCAATGTTAAGGGCATGTGTCACTTCAGGAGGGGACCCAACGCCATTTTTTTTATTTTGGCGTGGAGTTCCCCTTAACTATCCATAACAGACCTGAAGGGCCTAGTATGGAATTTAGGGGGACCCTCATGCATTTTTTTTTCATTTTGGTTAGGGGTTCCCTTGTGGGGAAATTCCATGCCGTTTTTATCAATACTATATATGCCTGTAAAGGGGAGCATGTTTCCCATGTTTAGATCAGTCTGACAGCAAAATTACATTTCTAAAGGAAAAAAAAAAGGCATTTAAAATGACTCCCGGCTTTAATGAATCGTCGGTCTGACAATTCACATAAAAGTTCATTGATAAAAACGTCATGGAATTTCCCCACGGGGGAACCCTGAACCAAAATTTTTAAAAAAAATGCGTAGGGGTCCCCCTAAATTCCATACCAGTCCCTTCAGGTCTGGTATGGGTATTAAGGGGAACCCCGTGTCAAAATAAAAAAAGGGCAGGGGGCCCCCAGATCCCCCCCCCCCCGTGTGAATGGGTAATGGGGTACAAATGTAACTCTAAGATTTCACAAATAAAGTTTCAAAAGGGTTAAAAAACACAAGAGACGGTTTTTGACAAGTCCTTTATTAATTTCTTCTTCTCTCCACTTCTTCTTCCATCTTCTTTCTTCTGGTCTTCTTTCGGTGTTCTTCTTCTTCTCCATCTTCTCTCCAACTTCTTCTTCTTCATCTTCTTCCTCTACTCTTCTCATCCCGCATCTTGCTCCGGCTTCTTCTCTGCCCTGTCTGCACGATCCGCCTCTGTGGGAGTCTTCTGCCGCGTGACACTTCTGTTCTTCTGAGACTTGTTATATAACCCTCTGTCGCACAGGGACTTCCTTATGCCTTTCCCCGTGCATATATATATATATATATATATATATATATATATATATTCTTCATCCATTATAGCCTATATCTACAGTGCATTCTGTTGTGTACTGTTTCTACTACATTTCTGGTGGTGTACACAGTGCACCATACAGTGCAGCTGTAGTACAGTTGCTACTACACTTCTGGTGGTGTACACAGTGCACAATACAGTGCAACCATAGTACAGTTGCTAATAAAGTGCAGGCGGTGTACACAGTATCTAATAGAGTGTAGTGTGGTGTTGCAAAACAAAATATACATCATGTACATAAAGCCACATGCCACTAAAATAGGGCAAGCAGACTGTGTCTACAGTCAACAGTGCTGGTCGTGGACATGGTGCATACTCTGCATGTGGCCACGGGGCACGCTTGTCCTTTTTTTCTGCTACTGGCCGTGTTATTGAGCCAGAACATGCAGAAGAGTTGGTGGAGTGGATAACAAAGCTGCCCTCATCCTCCTCATCCTCTGTCACCCGGGCTCATAGTAGTTTGCCTTTCAATGCAGCTGACAAAGTGGCCTATTTCACCAGCTCCTTGTCCACAGTCACTCCTTCCATAGCCCCACCATCATGCACGGAGTCGTCCCCAGCACTATTCAACCACAGTGTACACGCTGCTGGAACATGCTCAGCGATTTGAAGGCTCTGATGTGGGTTCCCAGGTTGAGGAAGGGAGTAACGTGAGCCTAGAGAGAGGGGGGTTTCCAAGAAGGACAAGTAACTGGCAGTCATTTTCCCACAGCTGCAGCATATTGCCAAGTTTGCTCCAGTGATGAAGATGGAGGAGATGATGAGGTCACTGACTCTACTTGGGTGCCTGATAGAAGAGAGGAGGAGGAGGCACAACTCCAATGAGGCAGGATGTCCTCTGGGGGCAGCTTAAGGGCAGCCACCCTATTGCATCACACTGCAGAGCTCCGTAGGTGCAAGACCCTGCTGACTTTTAAAAGTCCCTTGGTGTGGGCCTTTTTCGACACATGTGCAGCAGATTGAACTGTTGCTGTTTGCAACCTATGTCTGAAGCAGATCAAGCATCAAAGAAAAAGTCTGACTTTTCCTTGTTCCTCATCAGGGATCTCCAACCTCACTATACCTCCAGTCCTCTCAAAAACCTGCACTGAGAGGAATGAAGGTATAGAATTAGGTGTCCCAAGTACTTTCAGCCAATCTGCTAGCAGTACACCGCCACTTGATTTTAGCAGGCAAATTTCCCTACCCCAGTTGCTGAACCACATGCTCAGTGTCTGAATGCTAGCTTGGCCAAATTGTTAGCACTGCAACTTCTGCCTTTTCAGCTGGTAGACTCTGCCTCCTTTCATGAATTTGTGGAATGTGCTGTACCTCAGTGGCAGGTTCAAAAATGCCATTTCTTTTCACGGAAGGCCATTCTGGCTCTCTGCCAGCATGTGGAAGGCAATTTTTTGGCCTCGTTGACCAAGGCGGTCAGCAGTAAGGTGCATATTACCACTAACTCATGGTCCAGCAGGCATGGGCAGGGACATTACCTTTCCTTCATGGCGTACTGGGTAACTCTTCTGGCAGCTGGGAAGGATGCAGGAGAGGGTTCAGTATTGTTGGAGCTTGTTCTGCCACCACACCTCCAAAATGCTAGTGGTGATTTTGCCACAGCTCTCTCCTCCACCCCCTCCTCTTCTTCTTCCTCTATGGCCTCTTCTACAGATTTGTCCTCTGAACCAGTGGTGCTCCATTAGTGTTCAAGGGGCTACGCAAGCAGTCAGGCAAAAAGATGCCATGCGGTGCTTGAGTTGGTCTGCTTAGGGGACAGGAGTCATACTGGGGCAGAGATTCTGTCTTCTCTGCAGGGGCAGGCTCAGAGGTGGTTGACACCATGCCAGCTTCAGCCAGGAATGGTTATATGCGACAATGGCACCAACCTTCTCTCTGACAAGGACACTTGACTAGGCTTGTGCAATTTGTTTCGTAACAAATCGAAATTCGGCCGAATTTTGCATCTTTCGGACATTCGGATGCATCCGAATGTCCGAATAAAAATATAACGAATAACAACGAATAAGAAAGAAATATAACAAATGAATTCGAATGAATTTGACATGATTCGGTAATTCTTTAAAGATCTAATGAAACAAAAGGTCAGCTCAAAGTAAATCTTATAGTCCAATCAGCCAATTAATTTTTTCCCGGAGGATGGATTACTGGCAAAGTGCATTCCTGAGAACTGAGTTAGAAGGGTGTTGTATTGTATTTGAGCCGAGGAGAAGAGACGTTGTCATTGTGTGTGTTAAAAGATTCATTAAACAAAAGACTTTCCAAACTACAAATCATTATCACAAATGTATATACATACATAAATAACGAATTTCAACGAATACGAACGAATGAATTCGAAACTCTACGAATAATAACGAATTATCCGAAAACGTATTAACATAACATAACGAATATAACAGAACGAAATGATGTATTTTACGAATGACAATGAACCGAAACTAAACGAAATTTTCCGTTGTGCACAAGTCTACACTTGACCCATGTTCCATGTTTGGCACATGTCCTGAATTTGGGGGTACAGCGGTTCTTGAGCAGGTACCCAGGCTTACAAGATCTCCTTAGGCAGGCCAGAAAAGTCTGTGGTCATTTCCGCTGGTCATACAATGCCACCGCTCATCTGGCTGACATTCACAGGGACATGCCCACCAGGTGGAACTCAATGTTGGCAATGCTGCAGTGGCTGCACATGCAGTAGAGGGCCATCAATGAGTACCTGTGTAAGTATGGCATCAGGACAGGGTCAGGGGAGCTTGGCTTCTTTTCTACTGATAAAGCATGCATGCACTGTCCTGTCACCATTTTAGGAGGCCACGAGGATGGTGAGCAGTGACCATGCATGCATCAGTAACACTGTCCCTCTTTTCTTCCTGTTGGAGCACACACTTTGGGGAATAATGGACAGGGCACTTGAGGCATGAAAAGCAGGAGGAAGAGGAGGACTTCCTTACCTCTCAAGGCCCCCTTTATCCAGATAATATTCCTGCAGGCCCGCCAGATACACAGGAAGAAGAGGAGGAGGTGGAGGAGGATTGTGTCAGCATGGATGTGGAGTCTAACACTCAGCAACAGTCTTCAAGTGTTTTTATGTATAGAATATGTGGACTGCACCAAGCTTACAAGAAATTTCAATTCCTCACCTCTACTGTGAATCAGTGTATTTTAACACCCCTTCTCAATCAAACCAACTAATCCACACTAGTTGTGGTAGACCTTTTACAATATAATTATTGTATCAAATATTTACGTGATCATAAAAAAAATGTACAAATGTGCTAAATACCACCAGTGAGTTTACAAACACTAACTATATTAATAAATTAATTGTTAATGATAAATTATTAACGATAGATTATAAAATGATAAATTATAAAATTGATAATAAATATGAAATAAGCCCTCTATATTAACTAGTCCCACTCTGTGAGAGCACAATTCATGAATAAATCAACTTAAAAGGTGAACTAATAATAGCGACAGTTCATCATCACAAAAAAGAAAAAGTGAAAAAAAAAGTGAAAAAAAATTCCCATAACTACAGTCCCATATAAATATCCTCAGTGAATGATCGTCAACTCCTGTTCGTTGCGTTTCCTGTTAGAGGATGGGATGGAGCCATGCTTGAGGGAAGATTACTTCTCTCAAGCACACAGGTGAACAGCAATCTGTCTTTAAGCTGAACACAAAAGAGAGGTAAGCAGACAGACAGACATGAACATTACTGCAGATTCATGACACCCAGACCATCACTATACATGAGCTATGAGAGATCCTATACTCAAATGAAAGAAACTTTAGTAGTGCAGCTATATAAATCAGAGCACCGATGGCCATTTTTCATTCCTTCTACACTTTGTCAAGAGGTGTATACTGAGGATCACACATTTTCTGATACATCTGCACCTTAAGTGAACACAAAAAAAAAGATTTTGGTGGTAAAATTTGAGAATTTGAGGGGCGCTTCACAGTGTCGCTTCATCAAACCTCTTTAATGACCAGATGTTTGCAATCAGAAGAGGTACATTTTCAATTGTCGCAAATTCTGCAGCATCTAAGCTCTAGTATCATTTACATCAACAACATGTGATACTGTATATCAAATGCTTAAAGCCACCAACCATGACAGTACAAATTACAGTAATTTTTCAATAGCCTGAGCAAGGTGCACAACTTCAGGCACTTGGCCTGGCAACACACTGTGTTAGTTTCTGCAGTAAGAGAAGAACAGCATGCATTTCTCTAAAGCCCCGTACACACGAGCGGACTTTTCAACATCCAAAGTCCGACGGACTGATTCCGTCAGACTATTCGATCGTGTGTGGGCTGCAACAGACTTTTGACTCGCCAAAGTCTGAAGGACTTTAGAATATGGAACATGCTTCAAATTTTTCCGAAGGAACTCCGCCGGACCCTTCGAAAAATTTGCTCGTGTGTATGCTATTCCGACGGACTAAAACCAATGCTAGGGCAGCTATTGGCTACTGGCTATGAACTTCCTTATTCGAATCCAGTCGTACGTCATCACGTTCGAATCCATCGGAGTTTAGTGTGATTGTGTGTGGCCAAGTCCGCTCAGCCGAAAAGTCCGTCAGAACTCTGTCGGAACTCCGGCAGAACTCCGACAGAACTCCTTCGGAAGTCTGTCGGACATAAGTCCTCTCGTGTGTACGGGGCTTAAGAAAGTTGTTTTTTGCTGTTGGGAAAATATAATAATAGAATAAAAAGGATATATTTCTTACCCGCCATAAGCTGGGATAGGAGGAGGAGGTGCTGCTGCACGAAATGTGTTATAGACTGTACGGCCTCTACCTCTAAGATGTGCCCCTCTATATGCAGCAGCAGCTGTTGCAGCAGGATACGGAAAGCCAGGTACTGTAAAAGAACACAGTCAAATAGTATTAAATCTCCTGTAAACACATATGTATAGCACATGTACATATACAAATATTCAACTATATAAAAGTGCTGTAGAATGTTATTGTGCAACACAAACAATATCTTGATGGTCTGAAATTCCTTATGCAGTTGCTCTAATGTATCCATAAACATCAAATATATTAATCTACAACAATTAATTACAAAAGAGTTCAAAGGAAAAAGTGATTGTAGACTATGAGATACAGAATTTTGTTCATTACACTTTTTAACATCCTTTAAACATACAATAAAACCACTGGAATTCATAAAGAAAGGGCGAGTACCATGTTTATCGGCGTATAAGACGCACAGGCATATAACACACACCTTCAATTTAAGAGGGAAGTTTCAGGAAAAAAAACATTTTTTTTTTAAATAAACCATTTTGAAGCAAAATAATGGCCATTGCCAATCAATGCAGCCTGATCTGTGCCCATCTGCAGCCTCAATGCAGCATGATCTGTGCCCATCTGCAGCTTCATTGCAATGGGATCTGTGCCCATCTGCAGCTTCAATGCAGCCTGATCTGTGCCCAACTGCAGCCTGATCTGTGCCCATCTGCAGCCTGATCTGCACCCATATGCAGCCCATCTCCCATCAGTACAGCTGCCTAAATAATGCCCATCTGCATTCTCACCAGCTCTCATCAATGCAGTGCAGGAAATCACCTCGGAGGGGAAGGAGGGGAAAGAGCGCCACTGGAAATCACCGAGCCATTATGTCCTGTTTACTCGGCTTTCAGTCGGAATTCACATGCACAGTCCCACCTCCGCCATCGGCATTGGACCAGCTCCTGTGACAGAACACTGACCTAATGCCGGTGGCAGAGGAGAGACTGTGTATGCAACGTGAGAGCCGAGTGAGAACCGACTTAGAGCCGAGTGAGAGCCGAGAAAACAGGAAATCATGGCTCGGTGAATTCCGGCAGTGTTCATCCTCCTTCCCCTCCAAGGTACACTATCAGCATATAACACATACCCGTAATTTATCCCCTATTTTCAGAGGAAAAGTGCGTGTTATATGCTGGTAAATATGGTAATTGTCAGGAGTATGTAGCGCTTCTGCTGTTTGATAGCTGCTGGTCTCATTCCAGCATCCTGGTTTTGATTGTGTTACATTCTCCTTGTCTCTCTGTTCATCTGCAAGGTGATTGCTGTAGCCAGTCTCTGGGTGGAGACCAAACCTGATTTAAGCCAGACAAGCCTGCAGTCTCATGCTTGTGATAGTGTGTTCAACATTAGGGATGAACCCGATGTTCAAGGCGATCGTAAGTTTGACTCAAACATCGGGTGTTCTGCATTTAGTGTAGATTAGATGTTCAGTGTAGAATCTATATTCAGGCAGTGTAGTATATATAATATTGTATTGAAGTGATTAAGTGGAACCCCACACCAAGATTTAAAAAAATGGCACAGGGTTCCCCCAAAATCCATACCAGGTCCTGCCAGGTTGCATGCTCGGATAAAGATCTGGTATGGATTTTGGGGGGACTCTGTGTCATTTTTTTCATCCTGGCGTGAGGTCCCCCTAAAAACCATACTAGATCCTTATCTGAACACTCAACCGGGCAGGCAGCAGGAAAATGGGGGGAGAAAGCACCCTAACCTCCTGAACCGTATCAGGGCACATGCTCTCAACAAGGGGAGGGTTCTTTGCGGTCCCAAGGGCCTCATCCCCACAACCCTTGCCCGGTTGTGGGGGTCTGTGGGTGGGGGGCTTATCAGAATTGGGAAGCCCCCTTCAACATGAATCCCAGCCATCCTCATGTGATTGGGTATGAGCTACATTGTACCCCTACCCATTCACCAAAAAAAGTGTCAAAAAAGTAAAAATGACAGGAGACAGTTTTGGACAATTCCTTTAATAAAGTGTCCCATGATGTCCATCCATCTTCAATCATGGCAACAACGGTCCCAATATAAAAATGTAAAAACTCCACCTCCATGGGAGGTGTCCCACTAATTTCCGTCTTTTTGCTTTGACAGCTGTTATATAGTCAAGGGCAGGGCCACCCAGTGACATGATGTCAGAAGGGTGCTGGCACACTCAGTTACGTCAGCGGGTGGTCCCGGTCTTGCATATATAAGAGCTGTCAAAGCAAAAAGACGGCAATCACAGGGACACCTCCCATGGAGGCAGAATTTTTCTGTTTTTATTTTTTTTCTGAGATTGTCGGCACCGTGATTGAAGATGGATGGACATTGAGGGATGGAGCCATTGCCCAAAACTGTCTCCTGTCATTTTTACCTTTTTGATACTTTTTTTGGTGAATGGGTACAATGTATTCCATACCTATTCACATGGGGTGGGGGGATCTGTGGCCTGCCAGGTTGCATGTGCAGATAAGGGTCAGGGTATTATAACGGGATTTTTTTATTTTGGTGAAGGGTTCCCCTTAAAATTCATACCAGACCTGAAGGGCCTAGTATGGATTTTTTTTTGGGGGGGGGCACACCATTTTTTTTTAATATTGGTGTGGGGTTCCCTTTAGTATCCATACCAGACCTGAGGCCTGGTAATGGACTGGGGGGAACCCACAAGGAATATTTTATTTTTATTGTTTCACTGCTCCTGGGGAAGGACTTGGGTCCCCATACACTTTTTATGGCATAAAATCCTTTAAAATTAGCACTTTTGAGTTTTTCTGTTTGTGTCCCATAGACTCTAACAATGTTTGCATGTTCGCACAAATTTTTTGCCCTTTCCCATATTCTGCTGCAAACTGAATGGGGGGGGGGGGGGGGGGGTTCTATTCCCTATTCAACATGTGTTCCAAGCTCCCTATTTGTCTGCCCTGTCTACTAGTTTGGATTCCCCTGTTGACAACCTCAGGTCAGATATGGGATACGCTCGTAACTCTGCTTGTTTTTTGACTACGGATTTGACCCTGACTATTCTGGACCTTGCCTGCCTTGTTCCTGTACTTTCATTGAACCACTCTGCCTGTCTACCAACTGCAAGTACCTGTTTGCTTTGCTCAGTTTTGTCTGCCCCAGTGTTGTAGCGAGGCACTATAGCATTGTTTATAAGTCCTT
Source organism: Lithobates pipiens (assembly GCF_037356315.1). Taxonomy (NCBI): domain Eukaryota; kingdom Metazoa; phylum Chordata; class Amphibia; order Anura; family Ranidae; genus Lithobates; species Lithobates pipiens. The sequence continues at coordinate 202,249,396 of NW_027507784.1, read as the reverse complement.
GGAACAACCAGGTACCAGTAGGCCTGCTTGCCATATGAGAATGGTGGCTGCCTTAGGTGAAGAACACAGAAGGTAGCTATAGAGACTGTCCACCTGTGTTAGGGGTAAGAGTGACAGTAATCAAATAAACAATTAGAGCCGGTTCACACAGGGGCGACTCAGATCCGACTTCAGGTCGCCCCTAGTCGCCTCAGGTCGGACAACATGTAAAAATCAATGTAAGTGAATGAGAGCCGTCTTAATGCACACTACTGAAGTCACTCCGACTTCAGAAAAGGTTCCTGTACTACTTCAATCCGACTTGTAGGTGACTGGTACCCATTGATTTCAATGGAGGTTGCCTCCAAGTCGGATCTCCATCTATACGGAGGCGACTCTGACAGAATTATCAGCTCTCAAGAGGGAACTCCACGCCAAATTTATTAAAAAAAATTGGCGTGGGTTCCCCCTCCGAGAGCATATAAGGCCCTTAAGTCTGGTATGGATTCTAAGAGGAACCCCATACGCTGAAAAAACAGCTTGGGGGTCCCCCCCAGATCCATACCAGACCCTTATCCGAGCACGCTACCCGGCTGGCCAGGAAAGGGGGTGGGGACGAGCGAGCGCCTCCCCCCCCTCCTGAGCCGTACCAGGCCGCGTGCCCTCAACATGGGTGGTGCCTTGGGGAAGGGGGGGCCGCGCTGCACCCCCACCCCAAAGCACCTTGTCCCCATGTTGATGAGGACAAGGGCCTCTTCCCGACAACTCTGGCCTTGGTTGTCGGGGTCTGCGGGCGGGGGGCTTATCGGAATTCAGGAGCCCCCTTTAATAAGGGGGCCCCGGATCCCGGCCCCCCACCCTATGTGAACCCCACCCTATGTGAATGAGTATGGGGTACAATGTACCCCTACCCATTCACCTGTGAAGAAAATGTAAAACAAAAAAAACACAACACACAAGGGTTAAAATAGTTTATTGCACCGCTCCAGGGGTCTTCTTCCGTCTTCTCACCGAACTCCTCCGCTATCTTCTGCTAGCTCTTTTACTAGCGGAGGAGCGCGGCATTCTTCTTCGCCACCGCCGCCCTCTTCTTCTGACTTTGGGGGTCTTGTCCCCCTCTTCGGTTCTTCTTGCCGGGCCACCGCGCCTTCTTCTAGCTCTTTTACAAGCGGTGGCCCGGTCTTCTGCCTCGTCGCTGTCTCTGCTCACAATGACAGGGACACGGCGCGCAGCAACTTATATAGGGACAACATCGGATGATGTCCCCGCCCATTATGATGTCACAGTCCCAGCATCCTCTGGGAGTGTGACATAATAATGGGCGGGGACATCATGCGGGATGTCCCTATATAAGTCGCCGCACGCCGCGTCCCTGTCATTGTGAGCAGAGACAGCGACGAGGCAACATCTCCTGAAGAGAAGAAGAGAAGAACAGAAGATGGCGACAGTGGCAGCGGCAACAGAAGACCGGGCCACCGCTTGTAAAAGAGCTAGAAGAAGGCTCGGTGGCCTGACAAGAAGAACTGAAGAGGGGGACAAGACCCCCGAAAGTCGGAAGAAGAGGGCCCCACACATTGACCACTCATGTGCTTCTAGAGTGTGCAGCAGCACATAAGGATGCAGTCACACCTGTCTCTGATTATATGTGAGAATCCCAGTGGCGGTTCCCAGGATTAGCTGTGGGAGGCAGTCCCATTGAAAGCAATGGGAGGTTTCTGGATTCCACAGCTAATCATGGCCACGTGCATGTAATCGCTCATGTAGCGATCACATGTGAGTGATCAGCCCTGAACATAGACTGCCTGGGAGTGGCATGGTGATTATTTACGATGCCTTGACTGATTACACTTGTATCACCTCCTCCCCACCTGCCTCAACTCCTTGGACCCTGCACAAGTGGTTCTATTTAAGGTTGGGATGGTAAAACCACAGCTCAACCACAACAATAATTACGCCAGTCCAACTGAAGTGGAGCTGAAAGTGTGACATAATCGCACTGGGGACATTTCCAGGAGTTGAAGGAAGTAGAATCAAATTTTTATTTTAGCCAGAGAGAGGGTGCTATAAGGAATTTGATAAGCAATCCATTCACCCGTGTGAATGTGAGTTCTCTTAATCTATTATTGTAATAAACCAGTTTTTTTTTTTTATGGAAAGCATAATGATGTGTCTTTGTTTTATGGAGCTGTGCTGAGACTGTTGTTAAACCTGTGGTGGATGAGGAGGGACTGTTCCTCAAGGACAGAGGATTTACCCCTGTGGGGTATATGGCTTAGTCATCATAGTCAGCATACTGGGCTTAAAAACACTACTTTTAACCACTTGAGACCTGCGCTATAGCCGAATGACGGCTACAGCGCGGACCTCCTTTGCCGGGACTACGTCTATTGACGTCGTCCCGTGCACGAGCGGCCTGCGCGCCCCCTGGGGGCGCGCGCCGCACGCTCTGTGATCGGCCGAGTCTATGAGACTCGCCTGATCACCGATCCGAGCAAGGGGTCGATCCCGACCCCTTATCACGGGATCAGCTGTCAGCCAATGACAGCTGATCATGTGATATAACGGAGCCGGTAATCGGCTATTATTCCTCCTCGCGCTGACAGCACGAGGAGAAAAAAAAAAGAGCCGATCACCGGCGGCCGTGATCGGGACATCAGTCCCGATCACGGCCAGCCCTGCCAGTGCCCACCTGCCCCCTGCCAGTGCCCACCTGCCCCTTCATCACTAAACATCATTAAAAATAAGTGCCCCCCGTCAGTGCCACCCAGCAGTGCCCACAGTGCCACCCAGCAGTGCCCACAGTGCCACCCAGCAGTGCCACCCAGCAGTGCCCGCAGTGCCACCCAGCAGTGCCCACAATCTGCCTCAACAAAGGTGCTGCACCCCAGTGCCACATATCCGTGCCCATCAGTGTCATCTACCAGTGCCCATCAGTGCCCAGCAGTGCCGCCCATCAGTGCCCAGCAGTGCCACCTATCAGAGCCACCTATCAGTGCCACCTATCAGAGCCCATCAGTCCCATCTATCAGTGGTACCTATCAGTGCCACCCATCCGTGCCACCTATCTGTGCCACCCATCCGTGCCATCTTATCTGTGCCCATCTTTGCCCATCAGTGCCGCCTTATCTGTGCCCATCGGTGCCGCCTTATCTGTGCCTATTCGTGCCGCCTTAACTATGCCTATCAGTGCCCACCAGTGCAGCCTATCAGTGCCCATCAATGCAGCCTATCAGTGCCCACCAATGCAGCCTATCAGTGCCGCCTCATCAGTGCACTTCAATGAAGGAGAAAAATGACCTGTTTGCAAAAATTTATAACAAACTATTAAACATGATTTTTTTTTTTGCAACTTTTTTTGTTTGTTTAGCAAAAAATAAAACTCCCAGCTGTAATTAAATACCACCAAAAGAAAGCTCTATTTGTGGGAAAAAAATGATAAAAATGTCATTTGAGTACAGTGTTGTATGCCCATGCAATTGTCATTCAAAGTGCATCAGCGCTGAAAGCTGAAAATTGGTCTGGGCATGAGGGGGGTTTAAGTGCCCAGTAAGCAAGTGGTTAAAGGCATTTTTTTCAGCCTGTTAAACCTCATGCATGCTAGACTTGCTAGACTTTAACAGTGGTGCTTTTACAGGTGTTTGGTATTTTTTTTTTCAGCCTGCAAAAACACCTCTATGTAAGTCTATTTTTTCCATATACTGTACACGTAGGCATTTACAGGCATATTAAAAGGGGAATGTTTACAGTCTGAAAAACAAATGGCAAAAGGCGCATTCAAGAAAGACACGTTTAGGAACATTTGAACATCACAATTGGGGTCTTCCATTATCCTGATATTGATTGGGCAGAGGAGACAGCTCACTCATTAACCACTTCCGGACCAGCGCACGACGATGTACGTCGACAGAATGGCACGGGCAGGCATATTGACGTACATGTACGTCCAATCTTCAATGCCGCCCTGCCACCGGGACCCCCGTGAGTCCGGTCGCAGGACCCGCGATCGTCTCACGGGACGGCTGAATGGAGGAAATGCCATGTAAACAGCATTTCTCCATTCTGCCTAGCAACTAGTGACGCTGATCTCTGCTCCATGTGATTGGAGCAGAGATCAGTGTTCACTAAATGAAAGCCCAACCCCCCCACAGTTAGTAACACACCCCTAGGAACACTTAACCCCTACACTGCCACCCACTGGTTAACCCCTTCACTGGCAGTGTCATTTACACAGGAATCACTGCATTTATATAGCAGTGATTACTGTATAAATGACAATGGCCCCAAAAATGTGTCAAAAATGTCCGATGGGTCCCCCACAATGTCGCAGTCACAATAAAAATCGCTGATCGCCGCCATTACTAGTAAAAAAAAATAAAAAATATTAATAAAAATGCTATAAAACTATCCCTATTTTGTAAACGCTATAACTTTTGCGCAAACCAATCAATAATCGCTTATTGCGATTTTTTTTACCAAAAATATGTAGAAGTAACAAAAAGTAAAAAATAATGCGTTTTTTTCAAAATTGTCGCTCTATTTTTGTTTATAGCTCAAAAAATAAAATCCGCAGGGGTGATCAAATACCACCAAAAGAAAGCTCTATTTGTGGGAAAAAAAGGACGCCAATTTTGTTTGGGAGCCACATCGCACGACCGCGCAATTGTCAGTTAAAGCGACGCAGTGCCGAATCGCAAAAAGTGGTCTGGTCTTTGACCAGCAAAATGGTCCGGTCTGAAAGTGGTTAAAGGCCTGAATGTCTTACAGGACAACTTCATGTCCCAGTTGGTAGATTCCCCAACTAGGAAGAACGCCCTGCTAGATTTATTAATTATGAATGATCCAAGTCTGATCTGAGATGTGGACATATTGGACAACTTGGGTTCTAGTGATCATAGAATGATCAAATTTAACGTAAAACAGAAAAAGGAGGGTAGCACAAGAACACTTGAACAATTTCAAACAAGTTGATTTTTCTGAACTGCAATCATTACTACATGACATTAATTGGGACCAAATCCTGGAAACATTGAACATGGACGAAAAATAGGAATGCTTTAGGAATATATTAAACAAAGGTATCACACAGTGCAATACAATGAGCAATAAATATAAAAGAGCAAAGGTTAAACCTGGGTGGCTAAACCGCTAAAAAAAATGGGCATTAAACAATATAAAAGGGATGGGTCGCAGTCAGTATTCATAAACGACAAGGAATCTAATAAGAAGTGTATGAACACAATCTGGGCAGCCAAAAAATATTACAAGAGACACATAGCGGAGGAGAGTAAAAAATTCAAAGAAATGTTTTAGATACATTAACAGTAAAAGGCAAAAACTGAGCACATTGCCCACATAAAAGACGAGGAAGGGAGGATGTTTACGGATGACACAGAGAAGGCAACTGCACCATATGCCTTCTACTCCTCAGTATTTATGCAGGAAATGGAGAGGCATACCGACCATGGAAGTACTGTTGGTGACACATCGCAGGGCATACCCTTGTGGTTAACAGAGGCCAGAGTGAAAGAAAGACTAGATAAACATAAGACAAATCACTAGGACCACCCAGGAGTTCTCAGAGAATTCAGCCAGGTTATAGCCAGACCATTGTTCCTAATCTTTGTGGACGGCATACTGACAGGAATTGTACCAGATGGTTGGAGAAAAGCCAATGTGGTACCAATATTCAAAAAAGGACAGAAGCAAATCCCTGGGAACTACAGGCCAGTCAGCCTAACATCAATCATAGGTAAATTATTAGAGGGGATGATAAGGGACTATATCCAAGAATACTGAAGAAAAAAATATCATAAGTGGTCATCAGCATGTGTTTACAAAATGTTGTTCTTGCCAGACCAATCTGTTAACATTCTATGAGGATGTGAGCTGCCATCTAGATAGGGGAAGGCCCGTGGATTTAGTCGACCTGTATTTTGCAAAGGCATTCGATACAGTCCCCCATAAGTACTTAATCTACAAGCTGAGGTCTGCAGGCATGGACCATAGGATTTGTTCTTGAGTTAAAAACTGGTTACAGGAGCATGTCCAAAGGGTAGTGATAAATAACGTGTACTCAGAATGGTCTAGAGTGGTAAGTGGGGGGACCCAGGGTTCTGTCTTGGGACCAATTCTATTCAATTTATTCATAAATGAAATAGAGGGAGGAATAAATAGCTCAATCTCAGTTTTTTGCTGATGATACAAAATAAATTCACATTAAGATATATACATTTTACAGCAAGACCTGAACAAAATAATGGAGTGGGCAACTACATAGCAAATGAGGTTTAATGTGGAGAAATGTAAAGTAAGCACTTGAAGGCAAAAAACATAAATGCAAACTACTCACTAGGGGGAGAACCGATGGGAAAATCAAGGATGGAGAAAGATCTGGGAGTCCTAGTAGATGACAGATTGAGCATTAGCATGCAATGTCAAGCTGCAGCTACCAAACCCGGCAGAATATTAACATGCATAAAAAAAGGGATATACTCCAGGGATAAAACTGTAATTCTATCACTTTATAAAACATTGGTTAGATCACATTTGGAGTATTCTGTGCAGTTCTGGTCACCAGTCCTCAGAAGGGATGTGCTGGAACTGGAGAGAGTGCAAAGAAGGGCAACAAAACTAATAAGGGGACTGGACCTCAATTATGAGGAAAGACTGCACTAAATATATTCTCGCTGGAGAAAAGATGCTTGAGAGAAGGTTACATAATTAGTAAGGTTGAATAAAGACACCAGTCCATCCAGAGTGAGTGTCTACAATTGTCCCTATCCCTGTACATTGCATAATCTCATCAGTCCCTACCCTCAAGGAACCCACAATCCAAGGTACTCATTCACATACTAGGGTCAATTTTGGACAGAAGCCAATTAACTTACCTGCATGTCTTTGGAGTGTGGGAAGAAACTGGAGTACCCAGAGGAAACCCATACAGGTGCAGGGAGAACATATAAACTCCAGGAAGGTAGTGTCATGGTTGGGATTTGAGCCAGTGACCCGTCTTACTGCTAGGTGAGAGTGCTAACCACTATACCGCTGTGCCGCCACAAGTATGATAGAGATTTACAAATACCTCAATGGTGATCGCAGCATAGGAAAAAACTATTCAGTTTCAAGGAATGTAAGAGGACAAGGGGCCATATAATGAGATTGGAGGAGTCGCGGTTTAACCTTAAAATGTGCAGGGGCTTTTTCACTGTCAGGGCAATAAGGATGTGGAACTCTAGAGTATTGATAGTTTTAAGAGACTCTTAGGTTGCTTTCACACTGAGGCACTTTACAGACGCTATAGCACTTAAAATAGCACCTGCATAGCGCCTGTAAAGCGCCTCTCCTCTCACTCCAGTGTGAAAGCCCAAGTGCTTTCACAATGGAGCTGTACACTGGCAGGACACCAAAAAACGTCCTGCAAGCTGCATCTTTGCAGTGCTGTAGGAGCGGTGTATACACTGCTCCTAAAGTCCCCCTACCCATTGAAATCAATAGGCAGCACAGCCACTGCAGCTGTGATTTGCGGGCAGTTTTAACCCTTTTTCAGCTGCTAGTGAGGCGCTTTTAACCCTCCGCAAAAACGATGGTAAATCCGTGCTACACCCCAGTGCGAAAGTAACCTTAGATGTGCATCTTCACAAACACGACATACAGGGATATGGGAAATAATTAAAGACATTGACACCTACACAGTTTGAACTGGATGGACTATTGTCTTTACTCAATCTTACCTTCTATAATACTAAGATACTATAATACTATGAATCCATTACACTCAAACACATGACCTGCCAAATTGTGCTTGAACATGTGTAAAGGCATGAGCAATTTCAAGCAGCTATTTTCCTGCCAGGGGCACTGGCATTCAAAGGGTTAAACAGACGACCTGTGTTTATGAGGCTTTATGTGACCTACTGTAATTTAGGAGGTCCAATATTTAAGGTGAGAGTACACCCAAAAGGCATGATTGGTGGAAATATTTTACTGTGTGGCACACATGAAGTTGTGGGAAAATTACACTGGAGGTGAAATAAAGATACATAGGACTGATTGATGAATATATATGTTATAAGTAACTTTTAAATCCACATTGAAACCACATTGATTGCACTGTAGTATTCATTTTCACTATTAGTGCTTTATTGCACATAGGTTTTCTGGCTTTATGTGATCATATTCCTTCTGTTCTCTCTATTCTCAGCTGCATAAGAGCTGGGGGAGAGAAGCAACAGTACACTGATCTTCCCAGTAAAGGGCTGTGGGGGAGCATGTCAGGACAAGTCTGATTATTGGGGAGAACAGACTGAGTGGGAACAGCTAGAGAACTGACCACGCTGAGGTCCCATGCCTAGTGTTATCAGTTTTTAATTGGAAAGCAGAGGGACTGGCAGGTACAACAGACACATATCAGGAATATGAAATGTTTGGGTAACAAACACTTTAATGTTGGGAAGTAAGGGGAACCTATGTTTACTTTGAAATTGAACAGGAATTTTGCTAGCACACATATCTGGTATTTAATGTGACACATGTTAACATGATTTACTAACATTCACAACTTTCAGTGAGCAGCCACTACCCCGTTGGTTTACCAGTCTCATCCCATGACTACTATAGGAATTTGTATAATCTAAATGTTGAGTTTATTCTTATGCTCACACTGATGTAAGGCTTAGGTCAGCAGCATCATGAGATTTAAAACCCAATACCAGCTTTTATAGCAAACAGCAGTGTGTTGTTGTTTTGTAAGCTGCCTGATCACTTCCACACCCTCAAAGTTACTGTCCCTCTCTGGTTACCTCTTCTATATATTCATGGCTTTGCTGCCCTTCCTATGGGCTTGGGATGGGCATGGTAGGTGTCAGCCAGAGTGAAGCAAAGGGAGATCAGCAAGCCACCATCTGCTGATCTCCTCTCTGGTTTGAACCCAGAAGAAAAAATCATTTTGTCACTTCTGGGTTCAGTGCTGATATGGGGGGGGGGGGGATAAATACATTTATGTAGTACGCAATCAATAAAAAAAAAAACATGAAAAAACATAAAGTCCCCTGTCCAATGAACATATATGCATATAAATACATAAACACGCATGTCAGATGTACTGTACCTTTCTTTTATATTTTGCCAGAATATTGGGTAATATATATATTTTTTTACTTATTTTTTAAGAGAGATTCCAGGTTCCAATAAGTCTCCTGCCTGCACACCCGACAACCACTAGGCCAGAGTTATGGGGAAGAGGCCCTTTCCCTAATTAACATGCGGATAAGTTGCTTTGCCAGTGGGTCCCATGTTGAAGGCACTTAGCTTTTACCTTTTCTGGCCAGCCAACTTGCAGGCTTGGCTAAGGGAATAGATTTTGGAGAGATCCTAAATGTCTTTATGTTTTTCACATACACTACATTACCAAAAGTATTGTGACACCTGCCTTTGCATGCGCATTCCATTGAGCCACCTGTACCAAACAGGCTACTAAATAATATTTCCAGAGGATGGACAGGCTCAGCCCTCCCATTGTTTGAGTTCAATAAGTTAACAGTTTACCAAGACAAGGTTCTTTACCTTGCCACAGGAATTTATTCACCTCGTGTTGTATAGTATCAATGCAAAAAAAGTTTTAAACTTGACAGTTTTTTCAGGAGCAGTGATTTTAATAATGCTCAAAAGTCAAAAAATAAAAATGAAATATTCCTTTAATTATCGTGCCTGGGAGGTGACTGTAATATGTCTGTAAAGTGGTGTAGTTTTCCCGTGATTAGAACAGTACCATAACAAAATTACATTTCAAAAGGAAAAAAGTCATTTAAAGCTGTAATTTATTGTTGAGTCTTGGCAATATAGATAAAACTCATTGAAAAAAAGGCATGGGCTCCCCCCCCAGTCCATTATCAGGCCCTTCACGTGCCCGCTAGCTGGCGATGACAGAGTGAGCCGGTTGACAAGTGGTTAAAAAACAGTGTCTCCGATATAAATCTATTGTCAATTACGATACCCGCTGCACCACCGGGCCCAAAAAAATTCTCTGTCGTTAACTAAGAAAAATAATTCTTATATAGTTAAGGGCAGGGCCACCTGGCAACATCACCTGATAGCACTGCTCCCTTGTGGTGTCACCGATCCAGCATCACTAGGTGCCTTAATCCCTTACCCATATAAGAACTGTCAAATGGAAAGCCAGGCATTTGGTGGTTTGCCTTAGTTATGCAGTTTTTTTCTCTTTTTTGGTTCCCGCAGTGGCGTCATGATTGACAATGGATCTACATCGGGGGACACTTTTTTACTTTTTAATAAAGGAATTGTCAAAACTGTCTCTGTGTTTTTATTTGATGAATGGGTAGGGATTAGGGATGAGCCTGCAAAAGAATCCTAGGATTTGTGGTATCAAGGAGAGGGATTATTACTGGCTGGCAACCCTTCTTGATCCACGTTACAAGAGTAAGGTTGCAGAACTCATTCTGCCTCCGCAGAGGGAGCAAAGGATGAAACATCTTCAGGAGGCCTTGAAAAAAGGTTTGTGCAATGCATTTCCAGAGCCAGGGAGGTTACAATTTCCTAGTGCTGGACAATGTGCCACTGAGGCTTCGTTCAGTCTGAGGAAGAGTGGTGGAGAAGGTGGCCGGCTGACCGATGCCTTTAAACAATTTTTCATACCTCAGCGCCAAGGTCTGATTGGTTCAAGCAACCACCGCCAGCTTCTGCATTACATGGTGCAGGAATATCTAGTGGCAAGAGCAGACTTGGAGACCTTTCCAACAGAGCATCCATTGGGTTGCTGGGTCTTGAGGATGGACCACTGGCAAGAACTTGCTCAATATGCAATTGAACTACTGGCCTATCCTGCATCCAGCATGCTTTCTGAACACACATTTAGTGCTGCTGGAGGGTTTGTAATGGATCAAGGAGTGCGCCTGTCCACAGACACAGATGCTGATGTAACCGATTGAATTTGCTATGGATGTGGGATCCCTTGAAAACTGCCTATGCTGACTATCCTATTCCTCCTCAATCTTGATGATGCTAGCTTCCAACAATGTTTTTAGGCCACTACCATCACCACCACCCAAGGTCCAATTTTTCCACCCCTGTTTGACAGGGGCATGTAATTACAATTTTTGATATAATATTTCACAGCAATATTTCCTGTGCCCAACAATAGTATATGTGAGGGATTACAGTGTTGTGGCACCACCAAAGGCCCAATGTATCTGTTCCTGTTTAACAGGGGCATGTAATTACAATTGTTGACATAATATTTCAATGCAGGACCCGTTCCTGTGCCCAACAAGAGTATCTGTGAGGGGTTACAATGTTGTGGCACCACCACCACTACTCAAGACCCAATTTTTCTGCCCCTGTTTTACAGGGGCATGTAATTACAATTCTTGATATAATATTTCACTGCAGGGCCTGATCTTGTGCCCACCAAGAGTAACTGTGAGGGCTTACCATGTTCTGGTACCACTAACACCCATGCCATTTTTCAATGATTTTCATCTAAATTGCCGGGACCCAAAAATACATTACAGCCACGAGTAGTTTTGAATGACATTCTTTCCTTTAGAAATTTAATTTTGCGGGGAGGGGGGGCGGAGATAGCCGCGGAAGGAGATGGATGCCTAAGAGAGGAGCTCCGGAGCAGGGGGACACACATCGGCACATAGCGGGCTGCAGAGTGGAAGCCACAACTCACGGCGAACACTGGAAACACACCGCAGTATCAGAGCACACCACGAGCATGTCCAAGAAAAAAAGGAGGCATGGAGGCCACAGAAACTGACCTCCTACTACCCCCTGGAGCACAGGCAAGATGGCAGAGGCCCACTGGTGCGCACGATGGTGAGCACACCGCAGCGCGGATCCCCTAACAGCAATCTAGCAAAAAGGAACTGCTCCTCTAAGAGCCCAAAGTCTCTGCTGCACACCCCATCCTCAGGAAGCCCTGAAAAATCCAGGATGAGACTGGATGCCATGGATACAAGCCATGAGGTTAGCAGGGGCCTAGAATCAGGGGAGACCTCCCAGACTCAATAGACCTGTTCCCCACCAGCAATCAGCCTGTTCTTGATACCACACTAAAGGACATGTTGGTCTCCTTAAGAAGCTCACTACATACAGACATGATGTCCTGCATACACGGGTTTGGGTTGGAACTACAGGCCACAGCATCCCGGGTGGACCATATAGAAACAAAAATTGAAGAATTTCCCACCACTATCAATGATTTGGTGGATGCCCATGACACTAATGAGGACGAATTGGAGGCAGTTAAATCTAAACTCCCTGACATTGAAGACAGCTCCAGGCGGAAAAATTTAAAAATTAGGGAGGTCCCCGAATCGGTCAAGCAATCTGAACTATGTGAGAATGTAGCGCAAATGTTTAAATCCATCTTGCCTGAATTAACTGAACTGGATATTGTAGTGGATAGAGTCCACAGACTCCCCAAGCCAACTTACTTATCGGATAACATACCCAGGGATGTTATACTATGTCTACACTTTTTCCATGTGAAAGGGAGTCTAATGACGGCAGCACGCAACAGAGACCAGTTGCCTTCACAGTACCAAAATCTGCAATTTTTGCGGACCTATCCCAATTTACTCTTCAGAAAAGAAGGAACCTCAACACCATCTCGAAAGCACTGAGAAATCATAAAATGATCTACAAATGGGGGTTCCCTACAAAGCTGATCATAACCAGGGAAGGGAAAGACCCCTGTGGTGGACTCTTTAACCAAAGGATTGCAGCTGCTTAAATAGTGACAGATATGCCAGAGGACCCTCCTCACGTACACCCCTCTAAAAGCCCAGAACGGGTAACTGAAGATTTTTTACGTTTGTGTCCCATAGACTTTGACGTGTTCGCGTGTTCAAACAAATTTTTTGCCTGTTCGCATGTTTTGCTGCAAACCAAACCTGGGGTTGTTCGGCTCATCCCTAGTAGGGATACTCATTCACATGGGAGGTGGAATCTGGGGGCCCCCTTGTTAAAGATTCTGATAAGCCCCCTCCCCACAGACCCACACAACCACAGCCCAGGGTTGTGGGTATAAGGCCCTTGTCTCAATCAACATGGGGACAAGGTGCTTTGGGGTGGGGGGACATGTTGCCTGGTATAGTTCGGGGGGAGCGCTCACCCTTTAGACTGTGTGCTTGGATAAGAGGGTATGGGCTGAGGGGCCCCATGTTTTTTTTTCACTTTTTAATTGCCAGTAATGTTTTTTTTTTATTATTCTGCAGTCAGTGGGGAAGCCCATTGACAGCTGATGACTCATCAGTTGTTAAGGATGCCGCAGCTGGCTTCCCGGCCTGCTCTTTAACAACAGGTATTCATTGCACCCTAATTGGGTAAAGCTTTTTGTCATTGCGTAGTGAATTGCAGGGCTTTTGGCCCCCCTTGTTAAAGGAGCCTTCCAGATTCCGCTAAGTCCCTCCCTGTAGTCCCCCACAACCACAGCCCAGGGTTTTGAGGATGAGGAACTTGTGCCCATCAACGTGGGGACAAGGTACTTTGGGGGGGCATGTGGCCTGGTATGGTTTGGGGGTCACTCACTCATCAGGCTGCGTGCCCTGATTGGGCAAAGCTTTGTGTCAGAGCATAGTGCATTGCAGGGTGAACACTGCAAATTCGGTTTTTCACCTAACAGGAGAACATGTGATGTTTGGGCTGAACTTTTTCTCTGCCCGAACTGTTCGCCTAACTCTAATCCCCAGATACAGAAAAGAGTCCTCACACCAGATATTAAATGTATCCCTTACGCCAGCGATCAACATTTGAGGTACATTGATTGACATTGTACATTTAGAGAGATTCACCCCTAAGCCCAAAAAATCATGAAAGGTGTGGAGCGTGGACACTAAATTAGGTAGAGAAACTAATGTCTGACAGGAACAATAGAACATCTTCCACATATAGACTTAATTTGAATTGGTGCTCACCTTTTGTATATCCCTTAATATCAGGGTTAAGAGTAATTGAGTGGATCAAAGGCTCAATGGCCAGGCCAAATAAAAGAGGGGACAACTCTGCCTTGTTTCATGGTTCAATGTGAAATATATCTGCATGACATCCTTGCAAGTTTAATTCTAGATCCTGGGCATGTATATGAAGCTTAGAAGTCATTCATAAATGATCTGCAGAAACCAGCTCTCACTGTTTCCATATTAGACTCAATAGAAATACATTATGGGAAAAATGGTCAGCATCTTGAATTATATTAGTGGCCAAGCGTATGTTATCTTTTACCTGCCTAGATAGGATAAAACCTGTTTTGTCTGGAGAGATCAAAAGGTGATAACAGAGGCTAGACGATCCCCCAAGAGGCGGCCAAAAATATTCAGGTTATTATTTATAACTGAGAAGGGGCAGTAGTTTTGGGGAAGCGAATGATCCTTATTTAGCTTGGGTATAAAGGACACTTAGAACGTGTCATCAGGAAAAGAGTGCCCCTACAAGATGAGGCTGAAAATTTATCTGGACATGGGGCCTTAAAGGGTTTAAAAGAATCAATAATTGCCAGGATTATTGCTTCTTTAAAACCATCTAAAGCCTGTACAAGAGGCATTCAGAGAGCGTATCTGGTCATCAGTTAGTTAAGGGAGAGGAAGAACCTCTAGCCAAGCTAAGGAGGTGAAACAAGGCTGGGCTAAGGGAGGGAGAGAAGGGCTTGATAAAATTTAGAAAAAGATTCTAAGACTTTGTGCATGTGTGGTCATTTGACCAATTCAATTCCTAAGTTTATAGGCATGTGGTGGTTGGAGGGATTGATGGAGTTTCCTTGTAAACATAGCCAAAGCCTAAGGGATTTTGGTACAACCCTCTTATTATGAATCTGTTCTAGAAGCTGCAGAGAGTGCATTTGGCTATGCAGATGGTAAAACATATACAGATCTTTTGTGAGAGAATGAATCTCTGTCATTTTATGTTGTTTCTTGGTGATAGTGATTTCATTTAAGTGTCCATGCATAACTTCCTTGTGGGCTGCCCAACGAGACGTGGGGAAATATCATCAACAACATAGTACAGAAATATTCTACCAGGCAGTCAGACAGATGATCTAGGATATCAGGACCCATGAGGATAAAGTAATTTAAACACCACACAGCTGTACTGTGGGAGAGACCCACTTTAAAGGTGTAAAAGGACACTATATTTTGATCAGACCAGGATCATGTGTGGATACAAGCGTTGGAAGAATTAGCTAGGAGAATAGGGGAGCTAAAAATATAGTCTGTTCGAGAATAGCTGTCGTGGAGGTGGGAATAGTAAGTGTACTCTCTAGCACCCACGTTGTGTGCTCTCCAGGAGTCTATCAACTGATGGGATTTAAGTAAATGCTGGAGACTCACATATGCTGTACTCATTTGCTGCATTTGACGTGACACAGGCAATGCTGCATTACTCCATTTTGCAACTCAAAAAAGTCAACCAATAATAATAGTTTGGTATGACTATCTGTAGGCTGTTCCCCCAGCTACAGAGTCAAAATCAAGGGCTGAAGCAAAAGTCGAGTAGGGGAAGATCTATGTGGGTACACCTAGATTAAGCCAAAATCACAGAAATCCAGCCTTTGTCCACGGAGATCACATCTGGGAGATAGGGTGGCCCAGATAGGCGAAGGGCGAATGGTCATTGGTATCCTGGGGAGAGCCTCGGCCTCCAGTAAGCCCAATTTCACAAAGAGTTTTTTTCCCTTCATTCACCTGGAAGATTTTTTAAGTGATGTCATTATGGAGGGCCTGTAGTTTGACAGGAAAGCCCTATCTGTAACTTGTACGTGTGTTCTGTAAAACTGAGGTGACTTCTGTCATCTTGCGGCGCTTTTCCAATGTGGCAGTTGATATATCCAGGTAGAGTTGAATGCAAACCCCATCTAATTGGATGTTAGAAGTGTTGCGAGATGCACAGAGAATTTCCTTTTTAATGAGAGAGTCCTTAAGACACAGAACAATGTCTCTTGGAGGCTTCTCTGGAGATGAATTCTGTCACATACAAACAAGGTGACTGGGGTCTCTGGAAGCAAATAATGGAAAAGCTTCTGAACTGTTGGGAGCAAGTCAGTAAGGCCGCGTACACACGGGCGGATTGTCTGGCCAACTAAGTTCATCAGACAATCCGACAGACAGTCCGTCCTACTTTTGAATGAACGGACTTGACCACACACGACGAACAGACAGTCCGCTGAAAGCTTGCGCGATGACGTGTATGGCACGTACGACGGGACTAGAAATTTGACGTCCAATACACTGCAATGCAACCTTCGGCCGTGTAAATCCTTTCTGAGCATGCGCCATACTTAGTCCGTCCAACTTGCCTACTCACGAGCGGACTGTCCGCTGAAACCAAGTTTGGACGGACTGTATTATGGAAATTCCGAAAGACTTAGTCCGCCAGACTGTCCGCTGAAAAAGTCAGCTGAAGCCCACACACGAGCGGATTGTCCGCTGAAACACGTTTCAGCGGACTAAGTTGGCCAGACAATCCGCCCGTGTGTACGCGGCCTAACAGTTTTAGGAACTCACTGCACTTGCAGATTTTTACACTGGTTTCGATTATCTAGACCTTATTAGATGTGCTTGGAGCTGTGTCACCCTGTCAGAAAGAAATTTGTGATCTTTCCACAGATCTGAGAAAGCCAGCTGCAGCTCATCATGCTTTGTTTCAGGCAAATCAGTTCTGCTACCTAGAGCCTCCAGTTCCAGAGATAGCATGGAGGTGGATTTGCTGAGTTCTGTACGGAACTTATAGACGAGCTTCTCATACATCATACACAGGCTATCATCCAAATCCACTTTAGTTAATTGAAGGGAGTACTCATTGTCAGTTGTGGAGTGTGTAGGAGAGGTTGCAACATCATCTGGGACTGTTGAAGGCTGTTCAGGCGCCATCTTGGGGCATCTTGCTCTGTTCCCATACCCAAAAAGAGATATGTTGTCAGGGATCTCTGGGTAGGTTTTTTGCTTTGACTCTTGGGCATCAGCATGCACTAGATATTTCACCAGGGGTGCGTAAGGAAAAGGGCTTGATTCAGGTGCTTTGTGTCCCTAGGGAAGAGTTAGGAGTCTCTGCTGCCATTGGAGCTCTGGCTACAGGCTTCTGTCCAACTTTGCGCTGCGCATGCCCCCCCAAAGGTACCTTAAAGGTATGGCATGTATTTTGGCTGTTTTTTTACAAGCAAAAAAGCCTGATGCAGAAATTTAACTTACTGCCATTGTCAATGGATTCTTTTTTGTAAAAATAACATTTGCTGTAGTACATTGTATACATTGCTACTTTCTTAAACGGGCAATAGAAAAAAAGGATTCTAAGACTAAATATCTTTAATTAGCAATAATGCTGGTATTAAACCACCACCCAAATTACACCAAAAAACGAACCAATATTAAAGCACTATTGGTCTATGCTAATTATTTCCCTTTAGAATTACTCTCAATATCTCTCTATTTTCATCACTATTTATCTACAACTTCTGGTAATTCTAATTTCAGATATAAGTTTGGAGAAGAGGACATAAGTAGGTGGATGAAAGAAGTTAATTACCCTGGTTCTCACTTATGTTTCTATCTATGCTGATGTATCAGTTGTGCATGGACCACCAAATCATATATATATTTGCTGCATGCCTTTTGATGTATGTACATTTAAGCAAATATGTTTAAGCTCTACTGTAGAGTCTAAATGCAGGCCAGCTAAGGGGTGGTATATCTAACCAAAATATGTAATTTTTTTCATGAATTTAGTTCTATCTATCTATCTTATGTTTTTTATACAGTATGTGCATGGTATAGGGGTACAAAACTGCATGGATTGCATGCTATTGTAATACCATTAAAGATGACTGCAAAGAAAACCCCAAGAATCAAAAAAACCATAGTGCACACTGCATTGGAAGTATTAAATTGGGCCTGCAGAAAAATGCATGCCATTGCCATGGCAAGTGCATGCACATGATTTCATAAGCTGCCCGCTTGGAATAGAGGTTAGAGTGATATTAGGTATGTAGTATGTTTGGCTATACACAGTGATTCACAGTGATTCATTGATTTTGAACAATAACACTGCTTCATATAGATATGTGCATGCTTTTTGAATTCATGTTTAAGTGTATAATCTCAATTCAATATTTTAAGTTTTATTGTTATATGTATTAATTACAATTTAAATGCTTGCTTGCTGTTGGTAGTCTGAATATGGATCTGTGCTTTTGCTTGAATATTTCATATGGCATAATACATATTTAGTTTGAAAATTTCCATGTTTGAAACCTTTGGGAACTATGTGGTTAATATTATCATGGTGCCTGGGCCACTGCTCTGTATTTAAATGGACACACGGAGCTGCGGCTTGCCCCACAGGTAAGGGACACAGGGACACAGGTAAGGCTGTATTTGGTGGGACACAGGCAAGGCTGCATTTGATGTGAGACAGGCAAGGCTGCATTTGGTGGGACACAGGCAAGGCTGCATTTGATGTGAGACAGGCAAGGCTGCATTTGGGGGGACACAGGTAAGTCTGCATTTGGTGGGACACAGGCTGGCTGCATTTGATGTGATACAGGAAAGGCTGCATTTGGGGGGACACAGGTAAGTCTGCATTTGGTGGGACACAGGCTGGCTGCATTTGATGTGATACAGGAAAGGCTGCATTTGGTGCAACACCGGCAGGCTGCATTTGGTGGGACACAGGCAAGGCTGCATTTGATGTGACATAGGCTGGCTGCATTTGATGTGACACAGGCAAGGCTGCATTTGGGGGGGCACAGACAAGGCTGCATTTGGTGGGACACAGGCTGCATTTGGTGGGACACAGGCTGCATTTTATGGGACACAGGCTGCATGTGACACAGGCTGCATTTTATGTGACACAGGCTGCATTTTGTGTGACACAAGCTGCATTTTGTGTGACACAGGTTGCATTTTATGGGACACAGGCTGCATTTGATGTG
Organism: Lithobates pipiens; assembly: GCF_037356315.1. Taxonomy (NCBI): domain Eukaryota; kingdom Metazoa; phylum Chordata; class Amphibia; order Anura; family Ranidae; genus Lithobates; species Lithobates pipiens. The sequence goes on along the minus strand of NW_027507784.1, from coordinate 202,230,474 downwards.
ACACAGGCTGCATTTGATGTGACATAGGCTGCATGTAAGGAGGGACTCCGCTGGGGGCACCTGATGGCATCTGGTGGCAGGTGACATGGCTAGTGACGCTCAGGGCTCCCACTGATTCTGTATTATGGTGAGTTGAATGATTTAATTTTATATTACAATGTAATAATAGAAATAATAAGCTTCAATCATCCTGACACCATAACAACCATGGTGCTGGGATGATTGAAATGGTAACACAAGGTGTTTGGAATATACTTATCTGCTGATTGTTAACCTTTCTGGGCCTGCTGTCTCTCCATCCCTCTCTCCCTCTCTCTCCATCCTTCGTTCATCTCAGACACCAACCACACCCCCTTAGAGCCACGCCCAGTATTTTGCTGAAACCACATCCATTTTCACCAAGTTGGAGGGGTCAAAAAGGAAGTGCAGGGTCTGGTCTCCCCCATCCTAAAACTTCACCAGCCGCCACTGACTGCAGATGATGGAGGCATGTAGACTGACCATGATTTTTTGATTTTATAAATCACAGAGAAAGGAGCACACAGCATTAGCAAACACATGAATATATAAAGTTAAATGAGTTGGTTAACAACCACTTTAAGTATTCTGCCCCCATCTCCTATTGACTTCACAAAGATGTGGATGCCTAAAAACACATTACCATGGCAACAGGGGAGTCTTTGCCAAACACAGTGATAGCAGCATCCCTTTGGGTTTTATGATTTGATTCTATCACTGTTAGTCACAGGATGCGGAGGAGAGAGGTACATCAAGAGCACTCTGAGGGGCTATAGATATGTACAGCTACAGTGTGAAATGTGAGTGGATATTTGTTTTATTAAAGGTGCTGTGATTCATCATTCAGTTTTTTTCACTTCCTTACCAGTTACACAGATATTGAAGCAGTCTATCAGAAGCACACTATAGTGAACTGTTTATGGACCAATGCTTTAAAATTTGTAACCCCTTGTTCTAGATGCTTGTGCACCATATCCCTTTATTATTCATCTCATTTTTTTTTTACAGTTTATCCTTAAATTGCAAGGTTTGCGCCTTTGGCGTGCTGGGTGTTTTATGTTCTTCTCCTGCTTCTATCTGGTATCCATAACAGCAACTGTACCTCTTTTTTATTTTTTATTTTGTGCTAGCAGATGGTAATTGTGTGTTTTTTACTTAAAGCCATACATGGATTGAAATTCAGTTTGTTTAGCAGGCACTGGTAACATTTTGATCCATGTATGGGCAGGTTGGTTATACACAAGTCCATCCACCAATCAAGTCTTGTACAACCTGTGAGGTTTTTACAGAATGATCAGTGCTGCTGGCTATAGCTGGAATCACTGATCATTCTATTCTGACAATGAGGAAGGCTCCCTGCTGTCAGAATACAATACTGTAGTGGGAAGGATTCAGATCCTTTTTTTTTTTACATTCAACCTGCTGGTTTCTTTTGAAGAAAATGAATGATCAATGTATTGGCTGTCTAAGAATTTGTGTTATTGTTTATTGTGAATATTTATTAGCCAACAACAACAAATTTTAAATAATATATGTTTACTATGTATCAATATGTGTGTACAGTCAGTTGTTACTTGCCAGTAAATGAAAGAAGAACAAAAAAAAACAGGTAATTTTTCAGAGCTTAGATGTTTTTTTTTGTTTTTTGCTTTTACAAATAAACAGAGCAAACTAGAACTGTACCTAGTTTCAATCTTCTCCCAATTCAGAACCAGTCCCAAAATCTGACCCTGATCAAGCCTTACTGTACATTTCAATTGATAAGTCATCCTGAGCAAGGACAGTAATCAACTATAAAAAGAATATTATTCTTCTAGATAAAATTCTGTACAGTAAGTGCAACCTAAGGATTGAATGATAAAACAAAAAAAAAAAACAACTGACAGGTTACAGGAACAGTGATCAGAACTGCAGCCATTATCTGCAAGCATTGATTGAATGCTGGTTTTCCAGCAGGACCATTTAACCTTCTGTTGAGCATACAGGGGTATACAGACTGCAATTTGGTCAGTTCCTGCTAAACCAGCCAAATTTTGATACATATATACTCATCTTAAGTATAATGCATCTAATAAGTGTACAGAGAATTTGCATTGTATCTGTTACATGCATTACAGGCCTGTCTATCCTTTTCTGTGATGAAAAAGAAACCCTTCAGGGTCCCAAAATATGAACATATCATGCCTCCCACTTTAGGGACACGATTATATCACTATACCAAGGTGTGCTAGTGAAAATACTTACTTTATTATAATTAATAATTATCAACCCCTTGGCATGGGCTGTATGCAAATATGCAGCCTCTTAGCCCCTGGTCCTTAGCACAGAGGGGCTGCATATTTGCACTAATTGCTGCCTATGCTGGGCACTCCCAGCACAGTTACCGTTGACTAACCGAAAGCTCCCGATCGCTTGTTGCGATCGAGAGTTTTCAGACTATGTGACTGCTGTGACAGCCAATCATGTTGGTCATGTGATCTTAAGCCACACCCCGCCTCCAGGCATCATAAACCTCTTAAAGGACTTGGAAGCATCAGTGTCAAGAGGTTACTATTCATCTTCTATATAGTTCAGGTATAATATCACTCTGTAAACGATGTAAAGAAAAAAGACAGTGTGAGCAAAATTTTATTTAACCACTTCAGTCCTGGAAGGATTTACCCCTTTAATGACCAGGCCATTTTTTTGCGATATGGCAATGCGTTACTTTAACTGTGAAATTGTACCCAAACAAAATTAAGGTCCTTTTTTTCCACAAATGGAGCTTTATTTTGGTGGTATTTGATCACCTCTGTGATTTTTATTGTTTTGCGCCATAAACAAAAAAAGCAAAAATTTTGAAAAAAAAATAAATATATTTTTTACTTTCTGCTCTAAAACATATCCAATAAAATATGTCAAATATTGAATTTCTTCATCAATGTAGGCCAATTTGTATTCTGCTACATATGTATGGTAAAAAAAATCCCAGCTAGCATATATTGATTGGTTTGCACAAAAGTTATCGCATCTGCAAACTATTTTTTTTACTAGTAATGGCGGTGATAAGTGCTTTTTAGCAGGACTGCAACATTACGACAGACAAATTGTACACTAATGCCGCGTACACACGATCGGACTATCCGGATTTAATCTGGCGGGCAAACCTCCAGACTTTGGAGCGGAGGTCTGCCGGACTTTCCGAACAAGCGGACCTGCCCACACACGACTGGACTTTTCCGATGGACTAGGTGCAGCGGACAAACCGCCGAACTATGGCCAGACTTTTGAAATGAACGGACTTGCCCATACACTGAGAAAAGTCCATTCATTTTGAACGCAGCTCCAGGTAGACATTGTGGCCAGAGACAGCGTTGAGTCAACATCTCAAGGAAGAAGAGAAGAAGAAGAGAAGAAGAGAAGGCGGCAGTGGTGGCGGCGGCGGCGACAACAGAAGACCGAGCCACCGCTAGTAAAAGAGCTGTGTTGTGTTTTATTTAATTTTTTTTCTCCAGGTGAATGGGTAGGGGAACATTGTACCCCATACTCATTCACATAGGGTGGGGGGCCGGTATCTGGGGGCCCCCTTATTAAAGGGGGCTCCCAGATTCCGATAAGCCCCCCGCCCGCAGACCCCGACAACCAACGGCCAGGGTAGTTGGGAAGAGGCCCTTGTCCTCATCAACATGGGGACGAGGTGCTTTGGGGTGGGGGGCCCTGTGGGCCCCCCTTCCCCAAAGCACCTGCCCATGTTGAGGGCATGTGGCCTGGTACGGCTCAGGAGGGGGCGCGCTCGCTCATCCCCATCCCCTTTCGCCGGTCTGCGTGCTCGGATAAGGCTCTGATATGGACCTTGGGGGGGACCCCCACGCCGTTTTTTTGGCGTAGGGCTTCCCCTTTAAGTCCATACCAGGTGATGGAGTCAGCGAGGTGTCAATCTTGCCAATGGAGGCGGCGACATTGACTTCCTTCGCTAGTCCCGTCTACCTGGAGCCGTGTTCAAAATGAACAGACTTTTCTCCGTGTGCGGGCAAGTCCGTTCATTTCAAAAATCCGGTGGACTAGCACACAGACAGCTGGATTGTCCGCTGGACTCGCAGTCTGGCAGACAATTTTGAGTCAAAACTTCTTTCTATGTCCGCCGGACTTTTGGGGGAAAAAAGTCAGCCGGAGCCCACACACGGGTGGATTGTCCGGCGGACACTGGTCAGCCGGACCAAGTCCACTAGATAGTCCGATCGTGTGTACGGGGCATAAGTGACACTTTTTGGGGACCAGTGACATCAATACAGTGACCAGTGCTAAAAAAAATGCACTGTCACAGTTTAAATGACACTGGTAGGGCAGGGTTAACATCAAGGGCAATCAAAGGGTTAAATGCATTCCCTGTGAGTGCTTTCTAACTGTCTGGGGGATGCTGACACTAGACAGAGAGAGAGATTTGTGTTTCTGATTAGTAGGAATCACAAATCTTTCTCTCCCTGTCTGACAGAACGACTGTCTGCCTTATTTACATAGGCAGACCACTGTTCTGTCAATCCCGAGAATGATCGTGGGTGTCCAATCACAGCGGGAGTGGGTCGCTGGTGGTGCGCGCCCCAGACCAGGGAGCGCGTACAATGTACAAGTATGTTGTTTCGCGCAGCCTGGCCACTCTGCCGCAGTATATGTGCGGTGGGCGATCCGGAACTATTTAAAAAAGAGAATAACTGACCATTTGAAAGCAAAGAATGTTTAAAATTGATCAGTCCTGGTGAAAGTGTTATTGTCCATATTATAAATAGAGTAGATGTGCTATATATATATATATATATATATATATATATATATATAACATATATACAAGCCTTTGGACAGTGAAAAAGTTGTTATGTACATGTTTCTATAAGGCATAGTTCAAATGTTTGAATGTTTGTGTTTAAAAAAGCATTATTCATTATAACATGTGGAGCCACTGAAGTTAATGAACCATGCATGCACACTCCAGCGATCAGAAACTGCTTTATGCAATATTATCTGAATAAAACAGTACAGTGTCTCAAACATGTTTTTAATGCAATACCCCTGCTTTAAGTAACTATAGGTAGACAAATACCTAAGTCAGGTAAAAACAATTTTAGAAACCAATTAAATGTGTAAGAAAAGAGATTTTTAGACACAGTACATTTTTTCAAAGAAAACCTACTGCATATATAGCCTAAAAAGTGGAAAGCAAAAGTTTCACTGAAGCATACAAATTACTGTGTTCAGGATGTTCTATATTCATTTTGCATTATTTATTTATTCTGCAGTGCACTCTACTTCCAGCAAGACACAGAAAAGCAAGTCTCTCGCTGTCTGTAATATTTCTTGTTGGCAGACTAGCACGTTTTCAAGTGAGGGAAATGAGAAAACAAAAAAGAACGTTTATGATCTGCTAAAACCACAGCTTGTAATGCCTGTGAGAGGCATTACTGAAATCATGCTAACTCATCCATTATCACCTGGCTATAGTACCTTCCAGGCTTTATGAGATTCCGTTCAGCAAAGAGCAGGGTTTACAGTAATTCTGTTAGGATTTAAACAGTGAGATAAACACAGAATGTCAACAATGAAGAGCAACAGAGCACTGTATTTAAGTAAACAAGATCTGAATTATGGTATAGTTTTGACATGCATTGTGTTTACCAAGAATCCAAAAAAGCATTAACAACAGTATTGATATCTAACTGCAGAGAACAACTAAGATGCCTTCATTTTATAAAAGTATTGTTAACCAAATAAAACTTCTAGTGCCAGTAGTCTATTTTTGCATGGTCTGAAATCTGAGGTTCTTACAGATATGCATAAAGAAATACATTTGTTACAAAAAAGTAATCATCATGTACAAAACTACTTAGTGCTCATGCACACAGACGTTTTAAAAAACTGGCTGCAAAGCTAGCTCCGACGCCTGGAAAAATCGGAGTTAAAAACTAGATTTTTACCGCGTTTTGCATTGGCGTTTTTGCGTGTTTTTGCGCGTTTTTTAACGTTAGCGTTAAGTAGCGTTTTTAAAGAATCACATCTCTTGGCTATAGCACTCAGAAAACAAAGAAAATATGTTACGCGTTTGTGCGCGTTTTTGCGCGTTTTCCCACGATTCGTGTTTTTACAGCTCTAACTCCGCGCCACGGAACGCACTGGTCCTGGGTTTTTTTTACAGCTTAAAAACGCCTATGCCATTTGCAGCTCAAAAACGCCTAGGTGGGCATGAAGCCATAGACTAACATGGACAGGCGTTTTTAAGCTGCAAAAAACGCTCACAAAAGCGGCTGTAAAAACGTCCGTGTGCATGAGGCCTTATTGTTTCACATTTGCTTTTAAAAGATTAGGTCAACTATATACAATAAAATTTACTTTTCAAATCACCTTCCCTATAAAAATACGTCCTAAACTTTTAAAAACCCACATGTATATTAGGCATTACAAAATCGAATCACCTTAATGTTAAAGCTAACACAAAACCACTTATAACATTATGAAGCTAGCAGGTGCAAAAAGATATAGTTTAACCACTTCACACCCAGGCCAATTCTGACATTTTTCTCCTACATCTAAAAACCATAATTTTTTTGCTAGAAAAGTACATAGAACCACCAAACATTATGTATATTTTTTTTTAGCAAAGACCCTAGAGAATACAATGATGGTCATTGCAACTTTTTATCTCTCACGATATTTGCGCAGACATTTTTCTAACACGTTTTTTTCATTCATGCTTTAAAAAAAAGGTTCATGCTTTAAGAAAAACAAAACAGTAAAGTTAGCCCAATTTTTGTGAAAGATGAAGATAGGCCGAGTAAATAGATACCCAACATGTCATGGTTCAAAACTTTGGTACTTAAAAATGCCCATAGGTGACGCTTTAAAAATTGATCACTTTTATTCCTATTACAAGGAATGTAAACATCCCTTGTAATAGGAGTATGGCATGATTGGACTTCTTTACAGTGAGATATGGGGTCAATAAGACCCCACATCTCACCTCTAGGCTGGGAAGCCTAAAATAAAAAAATAAAAACACAGTTTTTTTGAATGCAGAGGCCGGGCGTGACGTCATAACATCGTGCCCAGCCTATGAACGGTCATAGAGACTCCGGTGACCATCTGGTCCACCAGAAATCTCTATGATCACCATCCAGGGCTGGCGGATCCTGTGTCCCACTCATCGATGGAAGATCGTAAGAACGGTCAAGCGGTGGAACAGCCTCTATGATCATTCTTATGGTATAGGGAATCGCCGTCTGAAAGAGCCGATATCTGAATGATGTCTGTAGCTACAGGCATCATTCAGATATAACCCCGGAAAGTCAAGGACGGCCCTCCGGTGCATAGTGGTTAAAATATATCAAAGGTTTTGTTTTGTTTTTTAATAAAAAGCAACAGGGTCAAAAGAGGCCCTGGGGAGGAAACCCACTAAACAAAATATTAAAATCTCTTTATGAAGAGGTGTCCCCGCTCACTCGAGTGGGGGGAAGACTTCTGCAGTTTTCAAGGGTCTGGCAGGAACAGGTGTCAAGACAAATGGGTGGCTTCCTCAATATCTCTAGGGTACAGACTACTGTTCCGAGAGATCCAGTCTTTCATTCTCTCTGATCAAACGTTCCCAGAGACTCAAAAAAAATAAGTCTCTCTTTCTGGCTTTGGATCATCTCTTGTCTCAAAAAGTGATATCGGTGGTCCCCATGGATGAGCGAGGGCTAGGGTTTTATTCAAATCTTTTTACAGTACCAAAACCAAATGGGGATGTCAGACCCATTTTAGATCTCAAAGATCAAACCGTTTTTTGAATATCCGCTCTTTTCGCATGGAATCAATCTGATCAGTGGTCTACATTCTACAAGGTGGAGAACTGCTAGCGCCAATCGACATGAAGGATGCTTATATACATATACCTATTTTCCCCACTCACCAGAAATATCTACGCTTCGAGATAGAAAATCTTAATTTTCAGTTCGTAGCTTTGCCTTTCGGTCTAACTACTGCATCTCAAGTGTTTACAAAGGTTCTGGCACCCCAGGAAATATGTCATAGGTAGGATCCTTGAATTTCTACAGATGGGATTAGAAATGAAGCTGGCCTTGAGTGCTATCAAAAGCCAAGTGTTGGCTTTATCCATGTTTTTTTAATGACCAATTTCTTCATACTCTCTGGTTTGTAGTTTTATTCAGGGAGTAATGTGGATTAATCCTCCAGTTAGGCCACCCCTGAACCCTTGGGACTTGAATTTAGTCCTGTCGGCATTACAGAAACAGCCACTTAAGCCGATACGAGATATTCTCTTGGTCCTTTTGACAAGGAAATTCATTTTTTTTGTTGCCATATCTTCAGCAAGAGTATCAGAGTTGGCTGCTCATTCTTGTAAAGAGACATATTTGATTATTCATAAGAATAAGGTTGCATCCTCATCCTAATTTTCTTTCTCACTACCAAAGGTAGTGTCAGGTTTTCATTTAAACCAGGATATTGCTCTGCCTTCATTTTTTTCAGAACCTCGTTCTGTGAAAGAAAGGTCAATACAATCTCTTAACGTGGTGAGAGCATTCAAGATCTGTTTTAAGGTGACCACTCAGATTCGTAAAACAAATGTTTTGTTTGTGTTGCCAGAAGGTCCTAAGAGAGGACAGGCAGCATCAAAATCGACGATTTCTAAATGGATTTGTCAAGTGATTGTTCAAGCTTATGGTTTAAAGAGGGAAATTCCACCTTTTCATATTAAAGCCCCCTTCACAAGGGCTGTTAGTGCTTCCTGGTCAGTGCATCACCAAGCTTCCATGGCTCAAATCTGCAAGGCTGCAACTTGGTCTTCAGTCCATACATTTACCAGGCTCTATCAAATAGATGTAAAAGATCATGAGGATATCGCCTTTGGGCGCAGTTGCAGTATAAGTCATCTAGTCTCTTAGTGACCTACTTTTGTTGTGTCTCCCTCCCTTCAGTTGGCATTGCTATGGGACATCCCACATAGTAACTACTATGGATCTGTTTCCCGTGATATACGATAAGAAAATAGGATTTTTAAAACAGCTTACCTGTAAAATCCTTTTCTTTGAAGTACATCACGGGACACAGAGGTCCTCCCTTCTTTTTTGGTATACACGTGTATTGCTTTACTACAAAAGTGAGGTACTCCCAGTAGCGGGAAGGGTTATATAAGGAGTGGACTTCTTGTCATAGAGTGTGCCAGTGTCCATCACCTGAAGATGGCCTATAACCCACATAGTACCTACTATGGCCCTGTGTCCCGTGATGTACTTCAAAGATAAGGATTTTTCCAGATAAGCTGTTTTAAAAAACTATTTTTCTTTTTAAATAAAAAGCAACAGTGCTCTATGAAATTACTAACAATAAATCACTAGGCAAACTATCCAAAAAACAAACAAATAAATGAATTAAAAAGGAAAAATAAGGAGCTTCAGAGAGATAGAATACTAAATCCCGCATCAGGAAATTAACTGAAATAGAAAAATTATTTCATATTGTCTATTTTTACAGAGATTATAGAATAGAAAAATGTATCCCCCTACCAATTTCAGAGCTAGTGATATAAACATTACCAAGAAGAACAAAACAATTTTTAAAGCCTAGGGTAAACAAAAAACAATATTTATAATGCCGCGTACACACGACTGGACTTTCCGGCAGACTAGGTCTGATGGTCTTCCTGACGGACTTTCGCTGGAGTTCCAAGGGACTTTCCAAACGAACGCACTTGGCCACACATGAATAGACTAAGTCAGTTCGAAAGTCTGTTCATTTTGAACGTGATGATGTAAACGTGACAAAACAAGGAAGTTCAATAGCCAGTAGCCAATAGATACCCTTGCTTTGTATTTGGTCCATCGGACTAGCACACAGATGAATGATTTTCCCGATATTTAGTCCGTCGGAATTGAGTCCGGCAGATAGATTCGAAACATGTTCAATTTCTAGGTCCGTCTGAATTTTTCTTTGAAAAACGATTGGACTAGCCCACACACAATCGGATTGTCTGACGGACTGATCCCATCGGACTTAGTCTGCCGGAAAGTCCGGGCATGTGTACGTGGCATAACATGTCTCACCTCTAGTCATACCATATACAGGGGGTCCCCGGGTTACAAACATCCAACTTAGAAACGACTCCTACTAACAAACAGAGGAAGACAACAGGAAGTGAGAGGAAATCTACCCCTATGAAGGCAAATTCACTCCTGTAAGAGTTATCATGGGAAAATGTGTCTCCACTGAAGCATTATCACCAATCCTTGTTTCCACAAAAACCCAAAATGTTCAAAATCCATTTTGTCATAGTGACAGAAAGTGAGGTGAAATCTCCTAAACAGGGACACAGACAGAAAAACAAATCATACAAGGGTGTTAACTCTTCCCTATACTATCCAAAAAATATGTAAACATTTTTGTTGGCTGAAACTACACTTAAAAAATCTACTAATCTGTGATGTTGACTAAGGCCGCGTACACACGCGGGGACTGTTCGCTCAACTTTGTCCGTCAAACAGTTTCAACGAACAGTCCGCTCAAAATTAGCATGGACGGACTTGCCCACACACGACGAACGAACAGTTTGCTGAAACCGTGCGCGATGACGTGAACGGCACGTACGACGGGACGGAAAATACGACGTCCTATACACTGCATTACAACTTTCGGCGTGTAAATCCTTTCTGAGCATGCGCGGAACTTAGTTTGACGAACAAGCCTACACACGAGGGGACTGTTCGCTGAAACCAAGTTTCAGCGGACAGTTTTTCGGAATTTCCGAAAAACTTTGTTCAGCAGACTGTTCGCTGAAACTGTCCGCTGAAAGCCCACACACGGGCGGACTGTCCGCCGAAACACTGTTCAGCGGACAAAGTTGGGCGAACAGTCCCCGCGTGTGTACGCGGCCTAAGGCGAAGGCAGAGATCCTCTGGGTTGACTGGTTTAAGTAGGCAGGACTGACGAGCAGGATATCATCAACAGCTGAATAACTGTGGAGAGACAGGAGCTGGCAGTTAGTCAACAGCTGAGCAGCCAGCTCAGAGAAGGAAGGGTTGAGAACAGCCCTGACAGTTTCACCTATTTTTTGCATTATAAAATATTCAACAAGAAAAAACAAATAGTACTTTACTTTTTTGGCCAACAAAGACTTTATCTTTCTGTGGTTTGCTGTATTTATATAAGTCCTCCTACCATAAATAAGATGTTCTGATTTGTCAGTGAGAACATTTTTCTAATGCATTTATTTAAGGTTTTGGTAAAAAATACCCAAACATTGTGTGTTTTTTGTCCCATCTTTTGCATAAAACAAACTAATCCACCCTATTCCACACACATGCATTTCATTTTTCAGGAAGTGAAGTGAAAATTAATAATTCTGCTTAGTCTTTGGTCATGCAGCAACACACATCATTTCTTATTAAATCTTCCATGCAGCCTGTGTCAAATAAAATAACAAATATTAATGTAATTAATGTTATTTTTGGGGACCAGGGGACTATTTTGTAAAAATCATCAGCAGTTGATTGTATAAAGCATATTCTGCTTTTATGCAGCAGATGAAAACGCTGTTTCAGTATTTATTTTATTGATATACATAATTATACTGCATATTACAGTATAACCTACAAAGAACATCATTTCAATTTTAATTACACATTTGTAATTTGATTTGATTTGATTTCCTTTTACTTACAGTTTTGTCTACAATACTGTAAATAAAGGGAATTACTGGGGTTGGACAAAAATATTGAAACACCACGTAAAATAACAAAATTGTTACCTAACATGGTGTTGGACCGCAATTGGCATCCAAGACGACCTGAATTCTTATTAGAATTAACAAATTGAGGTCTTGGATGGTGGATAATGGAATCTGATGCCACTCTTCTAGTAAAAATATTTCCAGTTCTTGCAGAGATGCCGTAAGCGTAAAACAAGCCAAAAAATTGTTCTCCAAAATTGACCATAGTAGCTCTATGATATTGAGGTCCGGTAAATGCGGAGCCCAGAGAAAGTGTGAGACTGTGTTTGAATGCTCCACAACACCAGCTGTGTGAATTGGAGCATCATTATCTTGGTAAATGGTGCTGTCTTTGAGAAGCAATGTCTGCACCATTGGTTGCACATGGTTGGCCAACATTTGTACATAGTCACTGGAAGTTACTCTACTTTCAAGGTGATGATGAGACCTGCAGAATAGCACGATATGGCTGCCAAAACCATGACTGTGCCACCATAATGATTTACTGTTGGCACAAGCTTAGTCGTAAGCTTGGGACGGTGTTCACTACATGTAAACACATTCTGAAAGTTCTGGGTGGTCCTCTTGGATAGGTTTAAGGTTGTCTAAACCATCCAGAAAATCCCAGGACCCCTGGATGCTGAGGGGGGTCTTTGCCACTTGCCAGAGGGATAACTGAAGAAAGCCCCACTGATTTTGGCTAATCTGGTTTACAGTTTTAAAGTGTTTTATTGATTAGAAGAGTTATGTTAAATGGTTAATTGTTGATATTTGTAAAAACCAATAAACAAGGCCAATCCAGTTTGGTGTGTCTAATGTTCTTTGTATGTTTGGAGTTCATGCCACCTACCATCCCATGTTACATCCCTTCCACTTTCAAGGCAAAACATATCTTGTTCAAACCTGAAAATCATGTAGTGTATCTATATTTGTGACCAACCCCTGTATATCCATTGGGGCACAGATGGGGACACTAAAAAACTGAAATGCGTTTTATTCATGGCCTAATCTATTAAACAATTAAAAACAAGAATGCAGGTTTTTGAAATACCTTGAATAGTTTCTGATTGTTTTACTGCATTTATTACATTGTTTTTGAACTTAAAAAAAAAAAATCATAATTGACAAATTCTGATAAAAGAATGATCATAATGATCTGGCTTTTTACTGTACATAGCATATTCAGTATGAGTAATTTTTCCTCTGTTGTACTTTAATATCCTAAATCCCACCATTACACCTCACAATGTCAAAACAAATGTAACAAAATTTGAGTAACTATATATATATATTTTTTTGTTTTACAAACACCAATGCAGGTAAAATAGTACAAATACCACCAATGAGTACATAGCCAGTTAGAATAACAATTAACATTGCAAGTGATCTGGAGTTACCAGTCCACCACCACTATCCCCCCCCCCCCCCCCCCATTATCCCCTACAGTCCTATTATTAGACACAAACAAATTGGATAGGAAAAACCCCTTGACAATCAAAGGAGTACTCTTTCCATAATTACATCAGTTGGAGCCAAACCTGGAGTACTCAACCAACTTCCCCATACCTTCTCAAATTTGCAGGGGCTATCCCATGTTGAAATATCAAATCACATTCACAAATCCCTCTCATATATACCACATAAAGAGTTTGGACATACACTGATACAATGGAGCTTAAGTGGGGTGCAGTGGGTCTCAAGTAATATATAGAGCTGAGACATCCTCTGCAATACATTCAATGAGCACACTCAAATGTTTTCTAAGGCCTCCTCCCATTGATCTCCAGGTATGTCTCCCACATCCTTTACCCGCTTCTCGCAGGCCAAACTAGGATGCCTTACTGATGTTCCCAGTAGGGAGGCATAGCAGTTAGAAATTAAGCCTTTTTGTTGAGCTATACTGCTGCATAAAAGCGAATACTGGTGTGGGCGAAAATGCAAGGTTATCCATAGACCTCTAAGCTTTAATAGCATGGTTCACCTGTATATAGTAATAGAGCATATTTTTCAGAATACCAAATCTAGACTGCAATTGAGAAAATGGTAACAGTTTACCATTTTCAAAAATATGTCTGAGATGCGTCATGCCCAAAGAGCACCACCTGGCGGCATGCTGTAACTGAAGAAATAAAGGATAAGTGTGATTTGGTCCAGTTAATTGTGAGGCTGTAAAATCTCCCAACATCTGTTATAATTGATATAACTGTCTTTAGAGAAGCATCCATATTCCCCAGTAACAGAAGCATGTCATCAACATAAAGCAGAATCTTCTACACCTGAACACCACTATATGATCGTGAGCCCTGATGCGCGCTGCCAATGGCTTTATTGCCAATTGTCAATAAGTAAATGGAAGTGGTGAGAGGGGACAACCCTGCCTGGTACCTCTCCCTAAGTGAAAACTGTCAGATACTCCGCCTCCCTCTCTAATAGATGCTTGTGGTGGATGGTATAACAAATGCACCCAGAATATGAAAGTAGCACCAAACCCAAACTTCTTCAGTATTACCTAGGGGTATCCCCACTCAGCGCTGTCAAATGCCTTATTTGCGTCCAATGATAGCATTGCTCTAGTGTCCTCATTATCCGCATGAGTTTGTATATTAACGTACAATCTTCTGAGGTTAACAGCAGTCAATTTATTTGGCATAAATTCCACCTGATCATTGTGAATAATATCAGTTATAACAGTGTTTACCTTCCCTAGAATTTTTATATCCGTCTGAAGAAGTGAAAAGGGCCTATAAGAATTAAGCTCTTTAGCCGGTTTGTCTGGTACAAGCTCTTGACATAGACAGAGGCAACTTTTATCTAAGTCTGGCTTCATTAACCACCTCAATACAGGACACTTACACCCCTTTCCTACCCAAGCCAATTTTCAGCTTTCAGCGATGTCGCTGTTTAACCACTTAACAACCGCCCATTGCCGATTAACGGCTTCAGGGCGGTTGTTTAACTTTGAGAGGCCGTTAATTAACGGCCTCCCAGAATTCTGCTCTCGCGCGCCCCCTGGGGCGCGCACTCGAGAGCATCCGTGACCGCCGGGTCCACAGGACCCGGCGCATCACGAATCACGGTAAACGGCCGCTCAGCGCGGCCGTTTACCACGTGATCGCTCCGTCAAATGACGGAGTGATCACTTGTAAACAAACCGGCGTCATGTTATGACGCCGGTTCCTCCCTCCCCCTCTGTGTACCGATCGGTACAGCGGAGGGGGAAGAGATCGGTGTCAGCAGCGATGTGGGCTGCATCTGCAGTGCCCACATCGCTGCTCACCGAAAATTAACCCATCAATTCCCTGCCAACACTCTGCAATACCCTGCCATTACTCTGCATTACTCTGCAATACCCCCATTACTCTGCAATACCCCATTACTCTGCAATACCCCCATTACTCTGCAATACCCCCATTACTCTGCAATACCCCCATTACTCTGCAATACCCTGCAGCACTCTGCATTGCCCTGCAACGCTCCGCAATGCCCTGCAACGCTCCGCAACACCTTGCAACACTCCGCAATACCCTGCAACACTCCGCAACACCTTGCAACACTCTGCAATACCCTGCAACACCTTGCAACACTCCGCAACGCCCTGCAAAACTCCGCAACGCCCTGCAACACTCCGCAACGCCCTGCAACACTCCGCAACGCCCTGCAACACTCCGCAACGCCCTGCAACACTCCGCAACGCCCTGCAACACTCCGCAACGCCCTGCAACTCTCCGCAACGCCCTGCAACACTCCGCAATGCCCTGCAACACTCTGCAATGCCCTGCAACACTCTGCAATGCCCTGCAACACTCCGCAACACCTTGCAACACTCTGCAATACCCTGCAACACTCTGCAATACTCTGCAACACTCTGCAACGCTTTGCAATACCCTGCAACACTCTGCAACACCCGCCAATACCCTGCAACACTCTGCAATGCTCTGCAACACCCGCCAATACCCTGCAACACTCTGCAATGTTCTGCAACACCCGCCAATACCCTGCAATGCAATACTCTGCAACGCCATACTCTGAGATACCCAGCCATAGTCGGTGATACCCTGCAATACCCAGCCATAGACATCCCCCCCCTCCCGCCGCCCTCCGGTGCTTCTACCGAATCGCTAATACGATCAAAGACAGAATCTTTTTTTTTTTTTTTTTTTTTTTTTTTCAGGCTTCCCAGCTTAGAGGTGAGATGTGGGGTCTTATTGACCCCACATCTCACTGTAAAGAGGACCTGTCATGCCATATTCCTATTACAAGGGATGTTTACATTCCTTGTAATAGGAATAAAAGTGATCAAAAAAATTATTTTTGGGGAAAAAAATGTCAAACTAAAATAAATGAAGTAAAATGAACAATAAAAAATAATGTTTTTTTTTTAAAGCGCCCCTGTCCCCATGTGCTCGCATGCAGAAGCGAACGCATACGTAAGTCCCGCCCACATATGAAAACGGTGTTCAAACCACACATGTGAGGTATCGCTGCGAACGTTAGAGCGAGAGCAATAATTCTAGCCCTAGACCTCCTCTGTAACTCAAAACATATAACCAGTAAAAAAAAAATTAAATCGTCGCCTATGGGGATTTTTAAGTAGCGACGTTTGGCCCCATTCCACGAGCGTGTGCAATTTTGAAGAGTGACATATTAGGTATCTATTTACTCAGCGTAACTTCATCTTTCACATTATGGAAAAATTGGGCTAACTTTACTGTTTTTTTTTTTTTTTAAGCCCAAAACTGTTTTTTTTTCCAAAAAAAAGCATTCGAAAAATTACTGCGCAAATACCGTGCGAGATAAAAAAGTTGCAAAGACCACCATTGTATTCTCCAGGGTGTTTGCTAAAAAAACATATATAATGTTTTGGAGTTCTATGTAATTTTCTAGCAAATAAATGATGATTTTTACATGTAGGAGAGAAATGTCAGAATTGTCCTGGGTGCTCCAGAACACCTGATGGCGCTCCCTGCATGTTGGGCCTCTGTATGTGGCCACGCTGTGTAAAAGTCTCACACATGTGGTATCGCCATACTCGGGAGTAATAGCAGAATGTGTTTTGGGGTGTAATTTGTGGTATGCATATGCTGTGTGTGAGAAATAACCTGATAATATGACAATTTTGTGAAAAAAAAAAAAAAGTAAAAAAAATCTTGATTTTGCAAAGAATTGTGGGAAAAAATGACAACTTCAAAAAACTCATCATGCCTCTTACTAAATACCTTGGAATGTCTTCTTTCCAAAAAGGGGTCATTTGGGGGGTATTTGTACTTTTCTAGCATGTTAGGGTCTCAAGAATTGAAATAGGCCGTCAGTACTTCAGATATGATCAATTTTCAGATATTGGCACCACAGCTTGTGGACTCTATAACTTTCACAAAGACCAAATAATATCCACCAATTTGTACTTATTTTTACCAAAGATATGTAGTAGTATAAATTTTGGCCAAAATTTATGAAGAAAAAATTACTAATCTGCTAAATTTTCTAACAGAAACAAAGAAAAATTCATTTTTTTACAGAATTTTCGGTATTTTTTCCTTTATAGCACAAAAAATAAAAAACCCAGCGGTGATTAAATATCACCAAAAGAAAGCTCTATTTGTGTGAAAAAAAGGACAAAAATTTCATATAGGTCCAGTGTTGCATGACTGAGTAATTGTCATTCAAAATGCGAGAGCACCGAAAGCTGAAAATTGGTCTGGTTATTAAGGGTGTTTAAGTGCCCAGTGGTCAAGTGGTTAAAGGACAATTGCGTGGTCATGCTACACTGTACCCAAACAGAATTTTTTGTCATTTTGTTCCCACAAATAGAGCTTTCTTTTGGTGGTATTTGATTACCTCTGCATTTTTTATTTTTTTGTTAAACAAATAAAAAAAAAACTATAAAGTTTTCTTTTGTTTCTCTTATAAAATTTTGTAAATCAGTATGTTTTCTCCTTCACTAATGGACACTGATAAGGTGGCACTGACGGGCACTTATAAGGCGGCACTGGCGGGCACTAATAAGGTGCCACTGATGAGGTGGCTCCAATGAGGTTGCACTGATGGGCACTGACGGTCACTGACGATGGGCACTGATAGGTAGCACTGATGGGCACTGGTAGGCATCACTGATGGATGGCACTGGTAGGCATCACTGATGGATGGCACTGATATGCAGCACTGATGGGCATTGATAGGTGGCACTGATGGGCACTGATGGGCACTGATAGGTGACACTGATAGGCACTGAAAGACTGCACTGATGGGTACTTATGGGTGGCACGGGTAGGTGGCACTGCTGAGCACTGATACATGGCACTGATGGGCACTGATATGTGGCACTGATAGATGGCATTGTTAGGCATCACTGATGGAAGTGGCACTGGCAGGCATTGGACATGGGCACCGATCGACAGCTGCCTGAGCACTGATTGGCATTTCCCTGGTGGGCAAGTTTGGCATACCTAGTGGTCCAGTATGGTGGCCAGCCCTGGTGGTCCTGGAAGCATCCTGGTGGTCCTGGGTGGGCATATGAGGGGGGGGGGGCTGTGCTGTGATAAACAATCAGCACAGACCCCCCCTGTCAGAAGAGCAGTCGATCAGCTCTCCTCTACTCGCGTCTGTCAGACGCAAGTGAGGAAGCACCTCTCAACAGCTCTTCCTGTTTACATCATGATCAGCCTTGATTGGAAACGGCTGATCACATGGTAAAGAGCCTCTGTTAGAGGTTCTTTACTAAGATCAGTGTCGTGGTGTGTCACCCCTGGGAGCCTTGAGCGCAAGGAACAGACTGACCACCTCTCTCGGTTGAGAGGAGCTTCTAGGTTATGTCTTTGGAACGCTGAAAGCTGGGGCAGGAAGACTGACCATAAATAGTCATCAAGGTCCTCCGGGGTATAAGACACCTAACTATATTCATAAAAAGCTGATTAAGTGCTGCATATCTAACAATCATAACATATTTTAATCAGTAATTTCAACAATAATCCTTACAAGATATGTTAATACTTATTGTAGCTAAGTGAGATATTGGATGTCCATTACAATTCATTTCAGTATCTTCATACAACAATTGTGCAACATGTTTTGGGAAAGACGCTGAAAGGTAATCATATACTGTAATATCAAAATTGGCTGCTACGTGGATAATTTTGGTTGATTCTTAATAATTGTTCATTATTGCAGAGGTTTGTTTTTACTTAGCCTTTCATGGAGTACTTGTGCACCATGTTGTGGGAAAAAATGCACATGGATGTTTAAATCTCATAAGCACACAAAAAGAGTAATTTGGAGCATGTTCAAGAGACAAACCAAATACACTTTTCTGTTTAAAGAATGATATTTGTAATCAGAGTATTAGATTAATATGGATGTATGATTTTTTCTTGTAGATTCGACATCCCTTTTTTTCTGCCCATGGCTAAAACTCCCAATCCAGGGGTAGCTCTAAATATTTTTGGAACTGGAGCTAAATGAGTACTTGTTCAAAAGGAAAAGTAGCTCAGAATCAGGTCACTGGTTTATTGTAAAAATATGCAGCAACAAATGATCTGTGATGACAATAGAGGAGCAAGAAATGGACACTTGTGAAAATGTGTTGGCAATAAATGGGCACTTGTTACAATTAGCAGAAAACAAATTGATATTCATGATTTGTTTTCCTTTATATACATATGTAAAAGCTAGCATATTAAAGTTAGGTTTTATATATAAAAAAATACTGATTGTTGAAGGCATCCAATGTTGGTACAGTATAGTGTGACGTAAATAGTGAAATACATTTTAATTCAGCTATTATATTTTTGAAGTATTGCCCTATAAGAACAACTACAATGGCCTGTTCTAGGCCTTCATAGCCTTTCTACCCAATTTACTACATAAATGTAATAGGAAAACTAGGTATTTGGTACAGTATATTTTGGAAATATCCTTGTAACATAGGATTGCCTTTAAAAGTGATTAAGCTTTAACTTTTGGTTTTCTATCAAATGCATATTTCTTGGCAACTGATTTGAGCCAGGCCTGGGATTGATTTATAAAATATTGTATATCTCACACATAAAATCTTATGAATGTTTTAATGCTCACTATAAAATTTCTGGTAGATTCAAGCTTTTTATTTAAAAATATCTAGCTATATTAATAGATGCAGGGAAGCTAATAATCTGTCTTTGTCAGCCCGATTTCTGTAATTAAGAGTCCTCCTGTGTTAAGAGAAGCCTAATTTAAAATGCCATTTAGAATATTTTATTCCTAATTGAGAGACTTTTCTCAACATGAAATTAAAAGCATTTGTTAGAGTAAATGGTCAGGTGTTGTATGCATTTAGCAAACCTTAGGCAAGTAAAAATGTGTAATACAAAATCATGCAGGTGTCAGTAACAACTATTAGCTTGCATTTCAACTTCTTGTACAATTATAAATAAACATTTTTTTTTTTTTTAATAATTAAAGAAATTTGCTGTGAGAACTGTTATACTACAAGTTAAAACACATTCCTCATTCACTTTGGGCAGATCATTACAAATTTATTTTAAAATTAACCAATAACCCAAATTATATTTTTGGCTTTTTAACTCCAAGTTTATTGTGTTCATACAAAATAATGTTATATGAAAATGTTTATAAAAGACATAGCTCATTTTTGTCAATAAAGACACTTCACATTGTAGAGACAAAGTTAAAGAAAAAACAGCAACAAACTGCTGACTCTAGAGGGATACGAAATTCTCTATTGCAGTATGCCACAAGGAATATTCTTAGGTCTGAAACAAGCTCAACATAATGTAGCATTGCATAGTTATAGGTGATTAAAGGTATTTAAAAAAAAAACTAAGGATAATAGATAATCAGCACCTGGGATCCTATATAACAACATTGACCAATTATAGTCATGGCCATATTTGGTCAATTATATCACCCATGATACCTATTGCTGTTGTTTATGTTCCAGCAATTGGGGAGATCTGTCATTTGTAAGTAGGAGTGGGGCATCAAAATCTAACGGGTTGTCCTGGAGGCAGATCAACTTTGCTGAGCATCGCTCATTGTGACTGATATGGAACTACATCACTGACCAACATGATTGACTTACAATGGCATTGGTTTACCTCTTTCATTTGTGAATCATGTTGGTGAGTCAACATTGTCATCTCTTATCATGATTAATGTTAATGTATATTACTGGATGATGTGACTTTGGATTTACGTCAAGAAACATTTGTTATTTACATTTATTTCACTATGTACCATGTACTCATTCATTTCGAGGATGGCATATCTAATAGTGCCCTTATTCTAAAAGGTGCTGCAAGAATCTGATAAGCCTCCCCCTGAGACTTAGCTTAATTGCTGAATTTATTTTTTTAATTTTATTATTAACTTTTATTTTACATGTTTCATTTGCTTTAGTTTTTTAAATCCTTTGTATTGCTATTACAAGGAATGTAATAGTATTGGGCATGACAGGTTCCCTTTATGACGAGATCTGGGGACTTTTAGACTTCAGCTGCAGCAATGAGATTTCACCCTTGCAATCAAGCCATGTACTGGTATGTCGCTGGTTGGCAAGTGGTTAAATAGTTTTTGCATTGATAAATTCCCACATGGCAGTGTCCAAGCTGCACATGCCTCTTTCTTAACAAAGACCTTTAAAGAACAGTTTCACTTTTGTTGAGAAAAAAAAACACGCTTTCCTCTGGGTGATCTATATACAGTGCAATGGTTTTAACAAACTTTAGCAGAGTCCTACCTATTTTTGCTTTTATAAAAATGTTCAACTATAGTATGGCCTTGGAAGTCTGGATCCTGCAAGGGAGTGCCTGTGTTCAATAAAAACAGCTGAAGCGCTTGCAGTGTTATAATGAGAAAAGTTGCAGTGTCTGCATTACTAAAGAGGTATTTAACTCTTAGAGAAAGTTTAAAATTTAAATCATATTACAGAGGATGCCTAAAAGTTGACTTGCATCTTAATGTAGACTTCTGGGAAAATCGACAAGCTAAACACACAGGCAGGAAATTATAATCTGGGGAGGTTCTGTACACCAGCTGTGTACAAAAGGCATGCAGGTTGCTATATTGCATTGAATTTTACAGAACATTACAGTGGCTATACACACACACAGTTGGGTCCATATATATTTGGACACAGGCACAAATTTAGTTTTTTCAGGCATTTACCAAAACATATTTAAGCTACAGTTATATAATGGATATGGGCTTAAAGTGCACACACTCAGGTTTAATTTGGGGGTATGTACATGTAAATGGGAAGAAAGTGTTTGGGAATTGCAGGTCTTATGTATAGCCACCCCCCTTTTTCAAGGGCCCAAAAGTTATTGGACGATTGAATCAAACACTGTTTCTTGGCCAGGTGGGGGCTACTCCTGCATTATTTCTTCATCAATTGAGCAGGTTAAGGGTCTGGAGTTGATTCTAACTGTGGTATTTGTATTTGGAATCTATTGCTGTGAACTTACATGATGTGTTCAAAGGAGCTGTCCATGCAAGTGGAACAGGCGATTGTAAGGCTTCAAAAATGAAACAAATCCATCAGAGAGATAGAAGCAACATTAGGAGTGACCAAATCATCTGTTTGGTACATTCTGAGGAAAGAATAATGCACTGGTGAGCTCATCAACATAAAAAGGCCTGCAAGGTTTGGCTCAATTAATGTATCTGTGCAAGAAAACAACTTTAAAATATTTTCTAGGTGGTATCTAACTCCAGAAAGGCTCCACCGTCGTGATCCCAAAATTCCAGCGATGTGCTGGCGCTGTTCGGACAATGTAGTTACGTTCTTACACATTTGGTGGTCCTGTCCGCGCATCCAGCCTTTTTGGAGAGAGATTCACCGTTTAATAAGACACATTACCACTATCCCCATTGACTTCTCCCCTGCCCAAATGCTATTGCACCATTCTTGTCTTCCCAGGAAGCTTTACCATCGCTCTTTGGCACAGCATCTGCTCAATGCAGCGAAAATGTGCATTCCTGTAGTCTGGAAATCTAACTCCCCCCCTTCCGTCGCTGACTGGATCACTAGAGTGTCTAAAATTGCCGAAATGGAAGAACTAATCCATCAATCAAATGATACCCCAACTAAATTTTGGGAGACCTGGTCTTGCTGGCATCACTTTCGAGGTTCGGATGAGTGTCTTCATCTGTTAACCGGCTCTCTTCCGCCCTGAGGTGGAGAGCCTGGTGAATCCCAATTCTTCTTATGTTTCTTTTTATGTGTTTTCTTTTTGCCTCTTTTTGCATATCGGTTAATGGTATACTGACTGTCTCTTATGAAGACCTGAAACTTCTGAAGCTTTTTTTGAAGGTTCAGGACACTTTTCTCCTTCCCTTGCCTACTGACTTTGAGTAATTCTTTCATCATTTACTTGAATATGACTTTATTGTCTTTTCCACTATGATTTAGACTATTATACATTTGGCGATTTCAAGCTACTGTTCGCTTTTGTTTTAAAATATAAGGTCAAAGTGTGCTTTATTGTTCTCATTATACTTTGCTCTTCTATGCAATGTGATTGTATATTATTGACTACTTTCTTCAATAAAAGCTTTTTTGGAAAAAAAAAAAAAGGCCTGCAAGGTTTGACCTCGCAGGAAGATGGCCACAGAGCTCCGACCACTATGGGTTGATGTCTTTATCACATGGAGGTAAAACTGCCCTAGACTGCTCAGACATCATGAGGACAGCTTTCCACAGCTCCTCAGCATCTCGCTCCCACTCCCCCCATAAATAGAACGGAGGTCTGAGCCCTAACATCCCAAAGATGTTCTGGACCCAGAGAGGCAATAGGGCGTCTTCTCACCAAGGACAAACACAGGCTGTATCCCCACCATTGCCTGGAACACCATCTGCTCCTCCTACAGTGGGTATGCCAGGATCAGGGAGATCGGTATCTCTCCCCAGCAGCACCTCAGCATACACGGCCTGAAGACCATCGCCGCAGACATGAAGGATACCCTGTCAGCCACCATCTCAGAGCTGCAGCTAGATATACACACTCTGACTGACAGTGTCCTTGAGGTAGAGCGGAACACAGCATGATATGGTACTCCGCAGGGCTACCTGGAGATTGGACACGCACACCCTCCAGCTCAGGGAACTCCAGCGCCACATGGAGGACCTAGACAACCGGGGAAGACGACATAACCTGAGGATCCGCAGCCTACCCGATTCGGTGGACACAGACCAGCTCACTCTCACTGGTCTTTTCAATTACCTCCTCAACAGGCCAGTGCACAGATCTCCGCCGGCACATCATCTGCTGCATAGTGGATTACAAGCTAAAAAAAGAAATACTAAGAAAGGCGAGAAGCAGAATACAGCTTACCTATGAAAGAGCTGACATTCACATCTTTCAAGATCTCTCTAGCATCACGTTGCAGTACCGCCGGGACCTAAAGCCCCTGCTAGACATCCTTCACAACAAGGGAATCCATTACAGGTGGAAGTTCCCCTTCTGTCTTTCGGCCACAGCACAGGGCTGTACAGTGCTCCTGAAAGTTCCAGAGGATTTGCAATACTTTGGTGAAACCCTTGGAATCCCGATGGTCGAAGTTCCGAACTGGTATATGGAATTCAAATACTATATAAAAGTGTAGCGCTTCTCAAAGAATTTTAGACACCAAACATAATTATGCCTTCCTTACAAGTGCAAAATTATACAAATGTGTTCAGTGAGAAAATTCCACTGTGGAGTGGTGCACATAACACATAAATTCTTACATAAATACTAATGGCTATGCAAACATGTATTTGCGACTCAAACATGAAAGAAAAGCCTTTTCCAAAAAATCCAGGAAACAAAAAAGAAAAAAAGGGGAAAACAGAGTCCCAATAACACAGTACAGAGTCCTTTGTGTATAGTATCCTTCTAAGATCCACAAGTGTGCAGGAAATATGTTACACCTCCTTTCTGAAAAACTCGTGCAATAACCACGTGAAGATTCCCGTCACCAGGCGAATTGAACGCTTACCGGAATAATTGGATCCTCACAAATTTATATTTGGGGGATCATACAGACTTTTGCAACCATATGCAGATTCTCACAGCAACCAGTTATCCAAGAGGGCCTCGAATATAAACAATCCCTTCATATGTTGAGAGGTATTTTAACTCCAGCCAGATATATCCATAGGCATGTTTAAATACATACGAAGATAAAACAGGGACCAAAAATAGTGTAATTCAGTTTTTATAGAAAAAATAAAAGATAAAAGTACAAAACTCACATGTGTACAGCAGTTTAAGCGCTTAGCAAGATAAAACATGATGGTATGGTATATGGAATTCCACTGTACAACCACAAGGAAGGACAACCACCAAGAAGAACCCATGGATGCGCAGGACACCAGGTTCCGCAGACGGTGCTCCCCCTTGGGATCTAGGCCCCCCACGGTCTCCCAAGGAGTCCGGCATGGATCTAGCTCAACCGAATGACCTAGACCAAAAGGAACTGATGTTTCTACCATAAGATGCGACTCATCTATAAGCCTCCCATCTTTCTAAGGCAAGTTATTCACGTACTTTGAGTTAAGTTAAGTTGACTTTTGTTTCTGCAAAACTCCCTTTGCACATGTTGCTCTCCACCCCGTAACCAAGATGTGTGCTAAATACCTTCTGAAGGACCAGACTGCCTTATTATACACCCACCCCTCATGCTATGATTCTCTGAAGTGCCTTTATCAACTCACTAACTACAGTGCGGTACATGCGGGCACACACATCCACTCTGCATCCCACTGCCTGACATTACTCTCTCTGCCTCACACCCCAATGGGAGACCCAATGATGCACTTCTCAAGGAAGAATCAGCACCTCATTTCAGACAGGTACCCCAAGCTGAGCCCACGATTGAACCATAATACCCATTGCTTTACTAAATGCGCTACCCGAAACTACTCTAGCTACGCTGGGTAAGGACATGCCCAATGGAGCTGCACGCTGGGGTTCCCTCACATGTTTGGGTCTAAAAACCCACCATCCATCTCCCTTCACAAGATCCAGGTAAGAAATTTCAACATCGGGCTTGCCTACATGCAAGCCACTATTTCTATCCCAATACGTACCTATTGGATCCCTATGGAGAACCCAGCATGCACTTCTACCATTAAGGGCATTGTTGTGAACTATTCCCGGTGGTATACACCTTCATAACACTATGAGGCTTCCCTAGCCTATACGGAGCTGCCACCAGGTAAACTGTTCACTCACAACCTAATCGGGTTTATATGGAAGTCATGCCTACTGACTTATGTTACAATAAGTCAGTAGGCATGACTTCGATATAAACCCGATTAGGTTGTGAGTGAACAGTTTACCTGGTGGCAGCTCCATATAGGGTAACATGTTGTAACATGTTATTGTATATGGCCTCCGGGGGGGGATGGAGGAGAGTCCCTGCCTTTACTACACAGCCCCTATGTCAGGAGAGCTTAAAACACTGCTCAACCAGCATAGTGACACCCGCTCTATGAGAGTATCAACACCCTTTATACAACTCATAGTAGGGGGATCAGGTGGATACTGAAGTCTGATCCACTCCCAACCCCCAGATACATAAGCAACACACTCTACCAAGCTTTCCGAGCTCTGCTCCCTTGCCCCCTCCTACAAATGCATGTTTGATTCAGATTATGAATAGTTAGACATTAGCAATAACACCACTTGCATAGATATACTGTACCTGGTTCCCAACGGACACAATATAGCACATTCACTCCCACCTAGCTAAATTACATTAGATGGGATCCATCACTGCCACCAAGGCAACTAACGCAAAATAGATTTTCCAGCACCTAGCTGGAGTCCCCTAGATTACGTAATGCATCCCCCCCAGGACGCGATCGCTTTCACCTTCAACATAGCTGTGATCCTCAATGGGCATATAACCATGTACTACAGAGGTCAAGACCCATAACTGGGGGATGGCAGATGACATCCTTCTACTGGGTCCATTACCAATCTCAGAAACCCATGGTCTAATTAACACACAGTAAGCTATCTTGTTACGAGAGGTTATTTTGCATTATCTCTCACAGTTCTTATAACATTTATCAGTTATATAAGGGCGTCTCCATCTTAATTTACAAACACTGTCCCATTGAAGTGCACAATATTCAAAACGATGACAAGGACAGATACCTATTTCTAAAAGGGTCACTACACAATAGGCCTATTACTCTACTTAACCTGTACGCCCCTAAAAAACAGCAAGTGCCCTTCTTCCGCAAAACCCTACAACATCTTACCTCTTTCCAAACTGGAATCCTGATTGTAGGTGGTGAATTTAATGTGACCCTATCTCCCTCCCAAGACATCTTCGCCGGCACATTTTCCCTGACTTACAGAGCTCTCTGAGCTATTAAAACCCACTTTAGTGATCTAACCCTACAGGAAACATGGCACACACTACATCCCAATGAGAAGGACTACACGTTCTTCTCACTACCACACAACAAATACTCCAGAATCAATTACTTCTTTATATCACAGAATGACTTGACACTTGAAGTAACCATAGACCCCATGCTCCTATGACCTTGACACTCCCATCATCATACACCACGTCAGTGATATGTTGCCTTGACAACTCCCTGCTGAATGATCTCACACAATATTTTCGAGAGAACGAATCTGCAGATACCACGCCTGCCACACTATGGGCTACACATAAATGTGTAATCAGGGGTTAACTTATCGTTATAACTACCAAACGACACAAAGCTAGAAAAGCCTGTATTGAAGAACAATCCCTCTGCATCCACTCTCTCGAACAAACACACAAACAAACGCTAGCCATCAAATCCCTCACTGACCAATTAAAAGCCAGAGAGGAGCTCCTAGAGGAGCTAGGAAAAACTTGGAAGCACAAATATGCACTGACACAAAAGATATTTGGGAACGAGTCAGGGAAAATGCTGGCTAGAGCACTTCAACTTAACAAAGCTGCATCAACAGTCCATACTATCAAAGTCCCTTTGGGTACCACATTAACCACGCCAGAAGACATAGCTGACCAATTCATACAATACTTCACAAAGATTTACAACTTATCTACCCCAAATTCAACCGAGAAAGACTCAGACCAAATAGATATAATTGATAAATTTTTAAAGCAATATAACCCCACACCCATTACTGCAGAGGAAGAGATGGACCACCCTATCTCCATGGATGAAACCGTTGTTTCTCTAAAACAACTAAAAACAGGCAAAAGCCTTGACCCTGATGGCCTGACAGTTAGCTATTACAAATCCTTTACTGACACATTACTCCCCCACTTTCTCAAAGCATTTAACTCTTTAATCTCCTTACCGCAAGCCAACAAAGATATCTCGAAGGCCCCCATACCAAATATATATTTTGTTTATTTATTTATTTGTTTGTTTTACTTGTTTCATGGCTTCACCAATCCTCCTGAAAACAGAACTGTAGCAGACAGCTGGGGTTGAGAATCGGAAGCTGCATGAAGTATTGGATGCTGGTTCTCAAAAGGAAAAGGACATATATTATAGCACAAATTTCAGCAGAAAGGAGGTTAAGAGTACAAAAAACTTTAACTTTCTCACCATCTCCAACCAACAACCTCAAATATAATGTTGGCCTAACTGTAGCATACCACAAAATTAACACTTTACACTAGACTTGCAATTTAAAATATGTATGACCTGCATTTTAAAATAAAATCTACAAAGTAGTATTACTGAACACAAAAAATTGCATACAAAGATATTCTTAGTCTATAAACCTTTATAGCTTCATGCAATAGATTAAAGCCTGTAGATGCAAAGGTCAACAGGGGGCAGATTATGCATGAAACCCATCAAAGTATACAAGCACATTAATGGGCATTATTTCTTTCATTTGCACATACGTTGATTTATAACTAAAGAAAGGTATGCCATCAAAATGATGTACACATTAATATTTTACCTAACATCTCAATATCTAATCTGTTTCCTATCTCAAGGATCTCATATTGAATGCTTCCCTAAGCTGTATAGATCTAAAGACATTAACAATGTATCTAGGTCATATTTGAGTGAAGTTAATTTGTGATGGAAAAAAAGTGTACACACAAGGCTAAATTCTCATTATTTTTAGGGCTTACACCTAAGGAACACCTATTGAGGCAATCTATCAGAGATGCTGGACAATAAATTAGAAACAAAATTGTATAATAGGTAACATGCTGGGTAGAGACTGATAAGATCATTTGTATCACAGGGGTTGACAGTTTCATGAGCTAAAGATCAGACTTTGCAGATGTTCAAAATATCTTATAAATGATAAATTTCCATTTGTTGTACAATAAGACAAATATTTTTTCCCCAAATGCTTTGAACACAATTCACTTCAAAAAAATCAAACACAGCAGATGCATAACACATTGTGTTTCTATCTATCTATCTATCTATCTATCTATCTATCTATCTATCTATCTATCTATCTATCTATCTATCTATCTATCTATTTCAAAGTACTCTAAATTGGTTTGCTCAAAAAATGTTCACTTTCCAAATAATTATATTTTTTAACGATTTTAAACAAAGGTAAACAACATACATCACTTTCCCACTCACAGTTTGCTGCCTCCTTATAGTCCCATTAAGACTATATTATAATTAAATAATCAAATACAATTTTTTTTTAAGACTGCTCATAACTACCAAAAAATCAAATGCACACACTGGCTTAAAAAAAAGAGACAAACCAAAATAATAACTGTAGCCCAAAGTTTTTTGTTTGTTTGTTTTAGGTGAAGTGTTTTTTTTTCTTTTTATTATTACTGTTATTATATTTGAGAGATTGTTCCTCACAATGTTCCTTAGTAACAACATCACCAGAGAGTGAGGGGTACATTTTCCTATCTAGAAATAACCTCTGTTAGCATGTTATCATTGTTTGTGCCTTCATTGGATATTCTGCTCATTTTTTTCTACAGTGACAATGTTGTCCCTGAGACATAAAGTGAAGGGAAAGCTCTACAACATGATTTCTTACTATAATTTCTTACTCAATCGAAAACTTTAAAAGTGTGGCTATAGATACATTTATAACAAGGTATGTTTTTGGCATTCTACTCGGAACTAAATAAAAATAGTAATTAAGTAATGTCAGAACGGTTATAAATTTAAAACATAAATATAGGAACACTTTGGGAGTTGGATCATATTTATAGTAACCCATATAACCGTGCACGTTTTTTTTTTTTTTCTTTTTTTTTTTTTTTTTTTTTGCCACATCAGTGTTTCTATACCAGAGACTAGGTTCAGCTTGTCGCTCACTCGTGTCTCATTCTCAATTCCACATCATCGTGGCGTATTTAGTTGTACAAATATTTGACTTAGTGTAATCACATAAAGATTTTGTGTCATTTAATTTAAATACAGAGATAGAAAAAGCCCATCATGGCGATATCTATTTTCCTGGTACCTCATATCTAATACAAGTTTCCCTCTCCCTACTCCCCTCCTCCACCCCCCCCCCCCCCGTATCCCCGGCTCATAAGAAGACATACTAAATAATAAAATACATAATAAGAATAGGTGGTAGAAATATACAAGCTAAAGAGCACTTGTTCTATCACAGTTACTTATAGGGGGATCCCTAATTTTCCCAATCCAGAGCCCCATATCTTTTTGAACTCCTTACCATTACCCTGCTTAAAAAAGAAAACCCTTTCATTACCAATATTTTTTCTTATATTGGCCAACCATATTTCTGGTAGTGGGCTAGAGTGTGCTTGCCAGTTCTGGGCAATTAACTTCCTTGCCTGGAAAAGGCATCTAGTAACTGGTGCAAATATATTTTTAGAGATATTATATCCCTCCGGTATAGCCAACAAGCAAGTCCTCACTGTTGCCTCTAGTGTCAACCTGAAAATCTCATTCACATGATCTATAACTCGTGTCCAGTATCTAAAAAGTTTCGGGCACCTCCAGAACATATGAATGAAATCTCCAACCCGTCCGCATCTGGGGCACTGATCATTATCCCTCCATCCCATTTTAAACATTTTCCTAGGTGTATAATATACCCGGTGAAAAGAGAAGCTTTCTGTGCCGGAGAAATAGAAACCTTGGTTCCCTGTTCCATTATCCAATCCCAATCGGGTATGGACACTGGACCCACATCACTCTCCCATTTCATTTTACTTTTAATCATACCGCTTCGATCTAACAATTTGTCCACCAGCCTAGCGTATATAAGCGTAATCAAGCCTTTGAGCGTATCTCGAGACATGATTTGAGATATCACCGGGACCTGGATCAACTGTATCTCCTGTGATCTAAATTGGGCCTGAATTGCGTGTCTGATCTGGAGATATTTGTATAATGAGCGGTTTGATAGAGAGAATTCAGATCTTAGGTCAAAAAATGATCTAATAGCTGAACCCTGGACAATTTGCTCTAGCCTATGTATCCCTTGAGTTTCCCATTCCCTACATCTTTCCACTTTAAATAGCTCGTCTAGGTTTCTATTATCCCATAAGGGAGCCAACACGGATATCTTCTGATATCCTAGTAAGGCCTTAACTGTTTTCCATAGTTTAACTGCCTGAGTAATTGTTGGGCAGTGCATATTAAATGAATTTGCCTCTAACGCCTCCACAAGCATCTTGTGCGGACAGCCTAGCATTAACAGCCTGTGGCAGGGATTAGCTTCACTTATTGCCCTCGCTCCAGCTAGATGCTGTAGCTGGGCCGCTAAGTAATAGAGTCTAGGATATGGGATCGCCAACCCCCCTTGTTCCAACGGGAGCTGCAAGGTCCGTAAGCTAATCCTCGAGGGGCCCTTTTTCCATATAAGAAGTCTAAATAAGGATTCTATTTTCTTAAACCATCCTTCCCCAATCCATATTGGTGAGTTATGAAGGAAGTACAAAATTTGAGGGAGCCATACCATCTTGACCAGATTGCAGCGGCCCGCCATCGAGAGGGGGAGGCGACTCCAGATATCGGCCTTTTGTTTTAATTTTACTAGGAGAGGAGATAAACTATCTTCCAGGTAAGAATTTACGTCCCTAGTAATCCACACCCCTAAGTATTTAAACTTCTCAACCTGTTTCAAATTCTGAATCTCTTGGTGCACGTTAACCCCTTTTCTACCAGAGTACATTTATATATGATCATTAATAAATAGATACAGCGCTATGATTGATCTCTCTCTTAAAAATAATTACCTCTATGTTCCAAGCTACAATAATCAGGGCTTTTCAAAATCAAACATCTTCCAAACATTTTTTACAAAAAAATTGGAAGAAAGTTTTTCTTTCACAAGCATGGGTAACACAGGTTAATAATGTTGTGGAGCATTTATTTTACAAATCGAAGTACTTTGATACTAATTGGACTGTTGTGAGGTATTTTGATACAAACTGAATGCTATTGTTTATTTGCTTCAAATGTTTTATTAAAAAAACTCAATATACTCTTCCACGGTATAGACCTCAATTTGTGGATTAAGTATTTATGGGATGCCATGGTAAATGTTTTGGCAGAGTTTAGATACACAACATCCACAGGTCTTCCTTTATCCAGATTACAGCTCACTTCCTCAAAGAATGTTAATAGGAGGGTCATGCAAGAACGATCTTTCATTAATCCATGCTGGTTACTAGGGATGAGCCGAAAACCCCCGTTTTGGTTCGCAGCAGAACATGCGAGCAGGCAAAACATTTGTGCGAACATACAAACACATTAAAATCTATGGGAAACAAATGTGAAAAATCAAAAGTGCTAATTTTAAAGGCTTATATGCAAGTTATTGCCATAAAAAAGTGTTTGGGGGCCTGGGTCCTGCCCCAGGGGACATGTTTCAATGCAAAAAAAAGTTTTAAAAACTGACATTTTTTTCAGGAGCAGTGACTTTAATAATGCTTAAAGTGAAACAATAAAAATTAAATATTTCTTTAAATATCGTGCCTGGGGGTCTCCTTAGTCTGCCTGTAAAGTAGGGCATCTTTCCTATGTTCATACCAGTACCACAGTAAAATTAAATTTTTCAATGGAAAAAATGTCATTTAAAAATGCTTGTGGCTGTAATGTATTGTCAGATCCCGGCAATATAGATAAAAAGTATTGAAAAAATCGTGTGATTTGGGGGGCCCGGCAAAACCCTGTATCCATGGGAGGCGTCCCTGCTACTGCCGTGTTTTTGCTTTGACAGCTGTTATATAGGTAAGGGTGGGATGTAACCGGGCAACCCACCCCTTCTGACATCATGTGATGTCATGAGACATCAGAGGGGGTGGGGTCACTCATTTATGTCACACTCTAAGCTATATAACAGCTGCCATTATGAAAAGGCTGCAGTCGGTGGGTCGCCTCTCACGGAGGCAATGTTTTTTTATGTTTTTTTTTTCTCTGGACTGTAGGTGCTGTGATTTAAGATGGATTTATATCGTGGGACACTTTTTTTAAAAAAAAGTATTGTCCAAAGCTGTCCACTGTCATTTTTACTTTTTGACACTTTTTGGTGAATGAGTAGGGGGACAATGTACCTGATACCCATTCACATAAGGGGCAACAGAATCTGGGGGCCCTCTTGTTAAAGGGGGCTTCCATATTCTGATAAGCCCCCCGCCCGCAGACCCCCACACCCACAGGGCAAGGGTTGTGGGAAGAGGCCCTTGTCCCCATCAACATGGGGACAAGGTGTTTTGGGGGGACCCCAAAGCACCCTCCCCATGTTGAGGGCATGTGGCCTGGTACAGTTCAGGAGGGGGGTGTCTCTCACCTCCACTTTTTCCCAATTTTTTCCTTTAGAAATGTAATTTTGCTGCTCTCATTCATTACACTTAGCCCTCTGACTTAACCCCCTGAGCCATGATTGGCCAAAGGCACCCTGCCTTTAGCCAATCATGGTTCTCACAGCAGAGTGCTCTGTGATTGGCCAAAGCATGCAGGTCAGGTGCATGCTTTGCCCAATCAGCAGTCGTCAATGCAATGCGAGATCGCAGTGCATTGACGATCTCACAGTGCATTATGAAGCTTTCCACGGGTACGTGAATTTACCGCAAATGCCCCATAATGTTCTAAATTTGGCGAACGGGCGAACACGCAATGTTCGATTAGAACTTACCTCGACTCGAACATCGGGCTCATCCCTACTGGTTACTACTAATGATAATATTCTTATCAGCAAATTCTTGGATATGGTCCCTTATCATCCCCTTCAACAGTTTACAAATTATTGATGTTAGGCTGACTGGCCTGTAGGTTCCAGGTATGCATCTCTGCCCATTCTTGAATATTGGTACCACGTTAGCTTTTTGCCAATCTGCTGGCACAATTCCAGTCAATAAGCTTTCTCAAGTGGATCCCAACTCCTGTCCTCGGGACCCACTAACAGGCCAAATTTTAGGCATTACTTAGGGAGATGCAGACTAGAATACTGCAATCAATGAGCAGTAAATAATATCACCTGTGATGTATTTCAGTTATCTTGCAAACCTGGCCTGTTAGTCGGTCCTGAGGACAGGAATTGAGAACCACTGCCTTAAAGATTAGAAATAGTGGTCTAACAATGATTCTAGCTTTTCTACTCTGTTGGCCACAAGGGTAGACTCTTTGCTGTGTTAATATCAATATAGTCTTGTCTATTAAACCCCTCCTTTTCCATAGTAAAAACTGAGGAGAAGAATTTTTTTAGATGAATTTATATAGAATTTATATAGCCGCCTTCTCCTTGTCACTTGTATTCAGCATCCCTTGATCATCCTTGGGGCCAATTTGTTTTTTGTACAATCAATTAAAAAATTTCGCTATGTGTCTCTTGTGGTTTATTTTTGCTGCCATGATTGCGCTCTTACATTTCTTATTGTATTCTTTGTAGTGCTGGAATGTTGACGGTGCTCCCTCTGCCTTTAGATTTTTTTTAGGACAGTTTTTTTCTCTTTAACAGCCTCACCCCGGAAGATCTGGCTGCTGAATAACCAGGTAATTTTTTGCGATTCGGCACTGCATTGATTTAACTGACAAGTGAGTGGTCATGGGGCGCTGCACCCAAACAAAATTGACGTTCTTTTTTCCCCACAAATAGAGATTTCTTTTGGTGGTATTTAATCATTTCCTGCGTTTTTTTATTTTTTGCGCTATAAACAAAAAAAGAGCGACAATTTAAAAAAAAAAAAAACACAATATTTTGTACTTTTTGCTATAATAAATATCCCCATTATTTTTGAAATTTTTTTTTTTTTTCTCAGTTTAGGTTGATATGTATTCTTCGACATATTTTTGGTAATAAACATCGCAATAAGCGTGAATTGATTGGTTTGCACAAAGGTTATAGCATCTACAAAATAGGGGATATATTTATATATATATATATATTTTTTTTTTACTAGTAATGGTGGTGATCTGTGATTTTTATCAGGACTGCAAAATTATGGCGGACTCATTGGACACTTTTGACACATTTTTGGGACCATTTGCTTTTATACAGCGACCAGTGTTATAAAAATGCACTGATTACTGTAAACATGTCACTGGCAGGGAAGGGGTTAACACTAGGGGGTTATCAAGGGGTAATTGTGTTCTAACTGAAGGGAGGAGGGGACTGTCTAGGGGAGATGACAGATCGCTGTTCATACTTTTTATAAACAGACGATGATCAGTCTCTTCTTCCCTCAGAGAACCAGAAACTGTGTGCTTACACACACAGATACCGGTTCTCAGTGTGTCACCAGAATTTGCGGGAGCCCAGCATGATCGCAACCGGCATGCACTTGCACTGGCTCCAGGGGCACGCACGCGTCCCTAGTGGCCACAGGAAGTGACGTTACATAACGTTGTTTCGCCCAGCCGTGCCATTCAGCTGGTCGGCAAGTGGCTAAAGTGCCTTTATACACATGAATGTACTCATCCAAACTTAACCTTAGCTCTTTTATATGTTTTTTCCCATTTGAATACACTAAAAAATAATAGATACCTGTGCAATATTAAAGCATGTGTGGAGAGCTGCGTGTCTTAACAGTCATAAAAACTGAGCAATATCAGCAACAATTAAAGACAAAAAGTCACACTCTACCAAATGCCAAATCTATAGTGTAGTAAAACTGACCCGTGATGACATCAGTGTCAGGAACCATGAAACAAAGGGAGACCAAAAATGCAGTAAAAATTACACCTTTTAATAAAATGGTAAAAATGGGACAACTGGTAAACATAGTCAAAACATAGCCAGGGTTCGGTAGCTAAATCAGGTAGCCAGAACAAGCCAGAGATCACCGTAGTCAGATGCAGCAGCCAGAATCAGGAACCAGAAGGTTCTAATCATCCTGGATGCTAATGGAAGGGTTCATTAGTTTCCAATTGAGGACACACTTACCCAAAGCATTTTTTTACCTTTTTTGAAAAAAAGAGGTCCATTTCTTATGGTAACTGTGGAGTGTTGTCACTTGGAATTTGTTCACCAGTAGATCACCAATCTGTGATTTTATCACAGCAAGCACTTTTTTATTCACGCATGTCACAGCAAGCACTTTATTAAGGACTTTACGGATTGTTTTCATATGAACTTTATGCTGTTATATATGAATTTTTTGCACAGAACACTTTAAGAAAAAGCACAGCACTTTATTGATTTTTTTTAGAGCACAATAAATTACATGTATTTTTTTTATTTATTTAGTAAGCTATAGAATTGGCATTTGGTAGAACTTGACTTTCTGTCTTTATTTTTGCTGACATTAATTAAAATGTTCTGAAAGCACGCCGACTTTTCCTATTTGTTTTTTTGTTGAGGTGTCTACTTTCCAAACAAGGGTAATTTTTTTCTGCACTGTCCTGGCATTTTTATTTTAACGGTATTGCACAAGTTAAAATGTTTTTATTGTTTTAATCAGGTATCAGTGTAAGTGTAGTTTATATATTTCTAATAAACAGACATATGGGAATCCTTCTTAAGATGAGCTATATAGGAATCAATTAGTAATACTAGGAGGGTGTGCATCAGAAAATCAGATGCACAAACAATAAACACAAAAACAAAACAAAAGATATAACACACCCATGTACATACCTAGCAAGTTAATTAATTAAAAGGCAACAGTATCAGTGTATAACAGCCAAACTGGCCCCCCAAAAACCCGAACAATGCACCTTCCCACCCAGCATAAAACTCGCCCTAACCAAGTCTCCCCCAAAAAACCCAACCCTGACAAAAGGGGAACCCCCACACACCTCTAGGTGAATGGGGTGTGGGCTGCCAGCTCAAGGATATAGGATAGAGGTTTATTCTCTATGGGTGTGTTATATCTTTTGTTTTTTGTCCATGGTTTATTTCTTTGCCTATCTTTGTGATCATGGGCTCACGTGTTTACATGTTGTGGTTGCAATTTGTAGTATCATGTCTGGTTAATTTCCCCATGTTTAATTATTAAAGCTAAACTCCAGGAATTTAGCCACGTTCTAAAAAGGGAAGGAAGGAAGAAAAACATTGCCGCTCCAGACAAGAGCTCCTTGAAGCACACGCCCTGGCAAGGCACACAGGTGCATGCTCTGCAATGGATCAAAGAGCAAAAAAAGAGTCCTGGATGGCTGCACACCGATACAACACCTTTATTTGTAAATTTAAATCCAAAACAGTCAGTCCATATGATGCAGAGGCAAATAGCTATTGCGTTTCACACCATATATTGGTGCTTAATCAAAGCTAGTGTGGCATGGTTTGGCTGTGCATATCAATATGGGTGGATAGCCAATCAAAATGGATTTCTGTTAAAAAAAATTTATTGGTAACATATCAAAAAACATGACAAAGGGTATCCATTATTTTCAAATAACCAATACATCATTGACATTGAAAAAGGAATTCTAACGAAATATCTTTGGCATTTGCGGGTACAGTGAGGTTTAGAGCATCAGTGTATTAAGCTCAAGGGAGAAGTACCATGTGGTTATCCTGATGTTGGTAAGAGTAATTTGTTGCACCAAGTTATCATACTACCAATAGGGAGCTTGAGAAAAGGGGTTAGGAGGGAGGGGTAAGAGGAAGGAGCAGTCTAGAGAGAATAGAAACAAGAAGAGGAAGAAGACCTGCGAGGGGGGGAGGTCGAACGTACTACGAGGGACCCCGTCATAAGGTTTAACTCAAACTAGGGGGGTGGAGGGGAGTTAATCGAATTCTGGGGGTAGAAAATGGTCTACCCAACACTGCCAAATTTTAAGGTGGTGGGGACCTCTGTCTAAAATGGTGGCCTCAATTTTAGTCATAGCTTGAGTGACTCTATTTTTTGTTTCGAGAATGCATAGTTCAGGAGATTTCCAGGCTCTGGCTATTGTCTGTTTGGCCGTGGTCATAAGCTGCAGGAGGAGACAAAGTCTGGCTCTAGTACAATCAAGGATGGCATGATTCTACAGTGCTAAGGACGGGTCAGTGTCTAGAGTAACATTAAGCAGGGTAGAAGCCAAACGGAAGGTTGCTGTCCAGAATTGTCGAGCAACTGGGCACAACCACCATATGTGTATGTGCGTGCCTGTCTGACCACAACCCCGGAAACACACAGGGGTATAGCCTGGTACATATTTGGATATCCTTGCCGGGACCAAATACTCCCTCATCATGACCTTGTAATTTGTTTCAAGGGCAATGACGTTTTTGGAGGAAATCTTAGTGGTAGCCCATGTGTCATCCAAATCCTTTGCTTCCAGGTCAACCTCCAGGTCTCTGGACCACTGTGTTGCATATGATGGTAGGCTAGATGGCGGGGATGTAAGGTGACTATATAACCGGGATATGATTCTGGGGCGTGCAGATCTGAGTTAGAAATGCCCTCATATAAAGATAAACTATCTAGTAATGAGTGTGTGTGGATGATTGAACAAAATGGGCAACCTGAAGATACCTAAAACATACCCTGGGAGGGAGCTGTGCTTGTTCTTGCAAGTTAGGGAATGTCTTTAGTGTACTGCTGGTGATGAGGTTGTAAATTCGGCTTAAACCTGCAGAAGTCCAGGCTTGGAAGGAAGTAGGGTCACTAAGGGCAGGATAAAAGTTTGAGTGATTAAAAAAGGAGAGGAGTGGGAAGTGCGGTGATGCTAGGTGAAAGGGTCCCCGTAATTTCTCCCAAAGTTGGAGGGAGTGTTGGGTTACAGGATTGGTTATGGAGCCGCGGTGAGATGTGGACATCCACAATAAGTTCCTGATGGTTAGGGAGTGTAGGTCAATAGCTTCTAAACCTACCCATAGTGGAATTTTGACCTTTGCATGGTATAATGGGAGCTGGGCTAGTTGAGCAGCATAAAAATAGTATAGGAAGTTGGGGACCCCAAGGCCACCTTTAAGCTTGCTATGGAGCAATATGGTTTGTGGTATTCCCAGTCGCGCGGGGGCCCCAGATGCATTTGAATACATGGCCTTGTATGGCTTGGAACAAGTAAGAGGGGATCGCGACCAGAAGAACTCTAAAAAGATATAGTAGTTTTGGCAATAGGGTCATCATGACAGCTGCTACGCGCCCAAGCCAGGAGACACACAGCAGCTGCCAAGCTGCCAGTTGGGAGGATAAGCGAGACAGCATGGGAAGATAGTTTGTCTGGTAAAGATGGGATGGATCACTTGTTAATTAAATTCCTAAATATGGAATAGTCATTGAAGACCATAGAAATTGGAATGTATTCTGTAAGTGGGTAAACTCAGGCTGTGGGGGGGGGGGGGGGACACATGGAGAGCCCTGGATTTGGATGGATGTACCTCCAGCCCAGACACCAGTGCAAATTTATCCAAAATGTGAAACAGATTTTGGGAGGGTTGTAGGAGGGGAAGTGATGACTAGTAAGGCATCGTCAGCAAACAAGCATAATTTATGGGTCGTGGAAGTGACCTCCAGACCTTTAATGTTTGGGTTAGCTCTAATCAGGGTAGCCAGGGGTTCAATAGCAAGGGCGAAGATTAAGGGTGAGAGCGGGCATCCCTGCCTGGTACCCCTCCGAATCAGGAAGCAATCAGAGCAGAATCCAGAATACTTAACGTATGCCTGTGGTTGGTTATAGAGGGAATCTATCCACTGTAGAAAGTTAGGGCCGAAGCCCCAAAGTTGCATTATAAAACGCAAGTAGGACCATGAGACTGCATCAACCTCCTTCCTTATGTCTAAAGAAAGGAGATGCATGGGGATTTTACTGTCTCTAGCTAGGTGTTGTAGTAGGATTACTTGTCATATATTATCACTAGCCTGGCATCTCAGTATGAACCCCACTTGGTCCTTATGAATTAATCCTCCAATGATCAGGTTGAGATGAAGTGCCAGTATTTTAGCAAGCAGTTTGATGTCCAAATTAAGCAGAGAGATAGGCCTGTAATTGGACAAAAGGGTGCTATCAGAGTTGGGTTTCGGGATCATGGAGATTATGACAGTCAACATGTCCTGACCAAAGGCGTGTTGTTTGAGTAAGGTATTAAAAGACTTGCATAAAAATAAAGATATATATATATATATATATATATATATATATATATATATATATATAGCCAGGCAATATTCTAAAAAAACATCATAAATATTGCAGCAGCGCTTCTCATAGACTGTCCAAAATAAATTGCCAGTAATCAGAAAGATGCGTTTTTTTCGTTTGTGCTGAAAAGCTTCCACCAAGGGTCACCACGTGCAATGAAGACTCCCCTATGGGGATGCACTCACCAAAACGCTGAATGATATGTGCCTTTAAAATTATTATTCCACCTCGCATCAATCCTTTCCACACCATCCACTAGATGTCAGTGTTTCAATAGGGTTCCAGGCTCATGAGAAAAAATGAAATGTCCACATAGTGTAAAACTGTAAACAATTTTATTAGTCTCACAAAGCCCCCCTTATAAAAACTGCGTACCATATTTAATACAAAATGAAGCATAAAATGATAAAGTGCACTGTGCCTTGTTTCAGAAGGGGATCACTGTCGGAAAACACTCCAATCATCTGCTGGATACAGCGGATGTGTACCTGCTTGGTTTCCTGCTGGCTGGACCGCACCGCTGGAACGCACATGTCACTTCCGGTAAGCCACGTACTGACGCATTTCATCATATACGACTTTGTCACGAGGGCGTGGCTTACCTACTGGAAGGAGGCCTTTTATATTAGTCTTATGGTCGCGTGACCAATCCAGACTTCTCCTTATTGAGGGATCCACGAGCAGACCAATAGAAAGCATCGGACCACTCCAGACCCCTCCGCCGAGGTTCATATCTGACCATTTCGAATTACATATATAAAAATGCAATAAATTACATGCAGCACTGTCAAAATCATATATAAAAATTTTCAAATAAATTCTAAAATTAATCCAAAGTTAATCCAAAATCAACGGGAGATGGATTACATGGCAAAATGTACTAATGCTTATTTAAATTAAGCAAATCAGGTGAGGAACATTAGAAGGGACCATAAACAAATATTAGAACATCTTTAAATTGCATTATACTCCACCCAAAACTCACAAATTATAAGGCACACCTTTACTGTCTACCAGATCTTTTGGTTTTGCCAAGGAATAACAGGATGTTGGCAAGTGGATTTTGCCATCTCCAAACAGAGCTCACAAATCTCAATGGAACTACTTATTCTCATATTGGGACACCATGCATAGTAAGATACTCTGTTCATTCCTAAATACTGAAAATCAACAGCTATTTCTTTCAAAAAAGAACTGAAAAAATTATTATATACACAGATGATGGAACAAATGATTGGATGTCTAAGTCTTTACCAATGTTCAAGTTTGAAATCAATGTGCTGAATTTCATAAAATGTTTTACATATTCATTGGTGATTTCACCTCTGGAAAGCCTGTTGGCAAGCACACCTATACATCAAGGTCCAGTGTAAAAGTTTCACCAAACAGCAAATGGGAAATTCACAGCAATCAAAAGAAAAGGAGCCCCAGACAATATGACAGAGGTCACAAACCCTTTCTTTTGCCACACAAAACTAGAATTTTGTTGGACATGCACTTGAATTTAAAAAACATATCTGTTCTTGTTTTAGTAATTGACCTTTCTGTTAAAATCAATAAAGGAGTTAATATCAATAATAGGCATAAAAAGGAGCATACTATTGAGCAGCATATTTAGAAAACAAAGAGTGTTCTGAGAATCCAGTCGTTTTGCTAATACGCATACATGATGGCTCCCAGTTCAAGAATACAATATTATATTTATTGTGTATATGCCTACTTCTATGCTTGCATATTGCATGTGAAGTTCTAATAAAAAAAATAGAAATGTTGCATAAAAAGCGCAGTAGCAGTGAACCAGTGAATTATGTAAACCCTGTTTATATATACAAGTTTTCTACCTGCACATTAGGACAAACTTCATTGCTTTGGTTTTTTGTTTATAACTGCTAAATATAATGCCAACCAATTACATTTCAACATTGTTGGTCAATGAAATATGTGTTTAATATAATTAAAACAATAATTTTTACAGCTGCATTCAAACTGCAGCACTTTTTTTCTGCGGTTTGCCTAGTGTCTGGATAAATAAGCAGTTTTAGTTTATATTTTATTTAGCTTGCTTCTGCTTTTTATACAAGATACCCTCATTCGAAATGGATTGCAGAGAAAAACAAAAAATCTAATTAATGAACAAGCCTAATCACCAATCCCCACATGGAAGAGTAATTTTTCACCGTTCATTTTTTCCTTGTAATCTCAGAACTGACATAACAGGAAAGCAATGGGCAATCAATCCACTCCTATTAGTTTATTTATTATTTGTATTGCTGCAATATACATCCGCCTCTTACTGGGGTCTATAACAAAATGAGAATGCTTTGATAAAAAAAAAAAAATGAAAGGCAAGATGTCTTTCTTCATGACTCTGTGTTACAATTTGTTTGGCAAAAAAGACAATAAATGACTGGTGGATTGTCCCTCAGCTGGCTTCACGCTGGGCGATTAGTGATTAATTACCTTGCTTCAAATTGACATGGCACAAGGAAATTGACATAGCCCTGATTAATTAACTTTTTATGTGAGATAGTTATTTACAAAACATTGCACACTGTAATTGAATCCTTTTACACAAAGTCATGCTAGAAAGGTTTTAGTCAAACACAGATTAGTCCAAATTTCAAAGTTAATCTTGCTGGCAATTGTTCTTCAGCATGAAGCTAAGAATTATTAACAATTTCATTCAGAAAAAGTCTTGCATGTACTAAACAACACATTAAACATATAGTTCAATACATATGTTTATTCTTTGTTGCTGGTAGGTCATAGATGTGACCCAGCTGACAAAATATCAATGCTTTTAAAGTGGTTCTAAAGCCTCAAGTTTTTTTTTTTCTTTTTACCTTAATGCATTCTAAGTACTCGGTATATGAGTGCAGTGGCTTTCTCCACTGTTTCCCTCCACATTGGGCAGATTGATAGCAGTGGGAGCCATTGTCAATCAGCTCAAGTGATGAAGATGTGGGGGGGGGCAGGGTTGAGTCTCACTGTCTATGTCAATGGACACAGCAGCAGGGCTCGGGAGTGAGCATGCAAGAATGCCCCCATGGGAAGTAGCTTCTTTGGGGGGGGGGGCACTGGACAGAGAGGAGGAGGTTTGGGACATTCTTTGCAACGCCATTACACAGAGAAGATAAGTTTAGAGGTGTTTGTTATTAAAAGAAAATAAAAATATTTTCCTTTACAATCACTTTAAGTACAAGCTTTTTTTGCTTTGTTGTACCTACATAGAAGAATTACATAGGCATATAATTACAAATGTTGTACAAAGGCACCATTATAACTCACTTTCATGTATGTATAACAACATGACGGCACATTTTTCTTTGCTCTAGCAATTAGGCTGAAAC
Organism: Lithobates pipiens; assembly: GCF_037356315.1. NCBI lineage: Eukaryota > Metazoa > Chordata > Amphibia > Anura > Ranidae > Lithobates > Lithobates pipiens. Next base: position 202,186,922 of record NW_027507784.1, on the reverse strand, counting down.
TATAACCTGTTAAGAACTAATGTTTTGTGCTACACATTAAACTGTCAGCTAAATGGACCCAATAACAATTAAAAACAAATAGATAAATACAACATTATGATAAGATATCATGGTCCAAATGACTGCTTATTATCATTTTAAGCATTAAGTAACTAATGAATTTATATAAGTTATATTAAGTAAAAAAAATAAAAAATTTATTTTGGCTACATTTGGCCACGATTTCATGACTATGGCCACACACAATAACCCCCTGCCCAAGTATTTTTGTATAAATTACTAATCAAAAAGTTATGGAATTGTACTGTGCAAATGTATAGGAAAAGTACTGGAAGCAGCTTTGTCACACTGACTGTTGCAAAGCTGAAAGTGAAGATCCTGAATAACCCTGTGCATTTCTGGCTTTTGATCGCTGACATTCCAACAATAAGTGCAAGAGATGCAAGACATGAGAGCTTTATGGAGTCATTTCAATAGGATTTAATAATATTCAAAAGCAAATTTGAGCTTGGTTTTGATCTTTGCATAAGCTCCATCTAGTGGCCAGTCAGCATTGCTTTCACAGACTTCATATGACTATACAACACTATTTTGTCCACTGTGTTTTCCACCCCATATAACCTAAGAAGAGGGACAAACTCAAGGACAAAGTATATAAAATAAAGGAAAAACACAATTTACTTGCTTGCTACACAAATGCCAACAGCTCAGATGCATTGTTGCAGAGTAATGTTTCTATGTTATCAGCCAACCTTTCTACTAAAGATGTGCAACCAACCAAACATGCAGGAGTTAATTTTCTTGAAGAGCTGTTATCTTAACAAAGTGAACATTAGTGAAAAAGATAATTTGTGTTCACTTTGAATACCCAAACACAACAAGAAAAAAAAAGTAAGGTTTTTGCTAGTTTGATTGATTAAAGTGAACACACCTTCACCTTATTGGCTAAAATCAATAAACATGTGGTTGACAAAGTGAAAATTTGTTTTAGACAGACTTATTGCTTAAATCAATACCTTTTCAGCATATTTTTATATTTACATTAATTTTACTTAATTGGGTTTGCTGTGTATGTTGTAATATAATTTCAAGTGTGTGTATGTGTTTCTCATCAGTTATTCCTCAAAAAAAAAAAGTAACCACACTTTTGCCATACCGCTTGACTTTCTGAGCCAGAAATAAGGGACATTCTTTCAGTGTGAATATATTTGGGTATATTTGCATCATAAGTCATGCAGATCATGGAAGTAAAAATTTAAATTTGCATACATTCTAAGGCCAACATGTTCAGGTTGAAGTCAGGACTCTGTGCAGGCCAGTTCTCTACCCCAAACTCACTCATTAATGTCTTTATGGACCTTGCTTTGAACACTGGTCCAAATCATTTGGTGGAGGGGTGATTATGTTGTGAGGTTGTTTTTATAAGGGTTGGGTTTGGCCTCTTAGTTCCAGTGAAGGAAACTCTTAAGGCGTTAGCATACCAAAAACAACATGGACAATTTCATACTCCCAACTTTGTTGGGAATGGACCCTTCCTGTTCCAACATGACTGTTCACCAGTGCACAGAGGAAGGTCCATAAAAACATGGATGAGAAAGTTTGGGGTGGAGGAACTTGGTGGAGAAAACCCACACAATTGGGATGAATTAGTGCGGCGACTGCTAGCCAGACCTTCTCATCCACATCAGTGCTTGACCTCACATATGCGTTTCTGGAAGAATGGTCAAACATTCTCATAGACACACTCCTAAAGCTTGTGGACAGCCTTCCCAGAAGAGTTAAAGCTGTTATAGCTGCAAAAGATGGGCCAACTCAATATTGAACCCTACGGTCTAAAACTAGGATGCTGTTAAAGCTTATGTGTGGCAGGTGTCTCAATAATTTTGGTAATATAATGTATCTACACCAGAAGGGATTATTTTGGAGGTAAGATTGACAGGTAGACTTGGTTCCAAAAGAAGGACAGTTGATAGTTATGCACTTTAGCACATAGTTACATCTTACTGGAGAAATAGATGGTTTAGCTGCTTGTCCAATGATAAATTATAAAGATATATATAGATCTATATCTATATATAGATATAGATATATATATAGATATATATAAAATAAAACCTGTACAGCTGGAGATTCATGGTAGTGGAGTCTATTGCACACTTTGACAGGACTATCTGATTTGCCAGACTGACTTATGTAAACTGATTGAGGAATTTTGCCAAATGCGTTGGCAAAGTCCAATTATAGTACAACAACAGCCAGTCTTCTCTATCCTTCTTATTTTTTAGTCTTAAAGTGATACTAAAGTCTTTTTTTTTTTTTTTTAGTTAAGAATATTAAACTTGTTATACTTACCTGCTCTTGGCAGTGGTTTTGCACAGATCAGCCCAGATTCTCCTCTTCCCGGATCCCTCTTCGATGCTTATGGCCCCTTCCTCCTGTTGAGTGCCCCCACTGCAAGCAGTGCGAATAACTTAAGAATGCAAGAGACATTAAAAACTGGACCTTTTTGGGACCTTTTTTACACATTCCTATTGTAAAACTAGAGATTAAACTAGGGTCCCCTGGCCCAAATATATTATACTGTAAATGGACACATTACTTTATAATTAACAGTGTAGTTTGATTATCTAATTTTTTTAAATGCAGGGTGTTGTAGTCTGACCAAGCAATGCTATATGGATATATACGGCATTATAAAGCATTTTATAGTCAAATTGTAAGAGAAAAGCACAGAATAAATCAAGAGTTTTTGTCGTTAATTCCTTCTGTTTCCCAAGTCTTTAACTTTTGTTTCTTTTGCTGATCATTTTCAGGCTTATTAACCCCCTTTTTTTTCTTGTTTGCCCTACTCCATGCCTCGTGATATGCCTCTACTCATATCGTGTTCAGATACTCTCTTTGCTTAAGCTACCTCCGAGAAGAGTGTACCTCATCAATGCTTCCTATACTTACCGGTATATTTGTGTTTGTTTCCAATTTTGTTTCAGTTATTTCCTATTCAGATCCCATGTCACTGCTGCCATTTGTCCTACCACCCCTATGGAGGCAGGATACGTTATCATATGTGTTCCATAATTGATCTACAGTATGCATGTGACAGTTTATTCATGTTGGTTGTTTAAGTGGAGAGCTTTTATTTAATGACCTTTACTATGTAGTTGTGACTTGGATACTGTATTCCACTTTTATGTTTTTCCTCTCTAGTTAAAACGAAATCAAATAATAAAAAAAAATGTTTGCTTCTAGGTTCTTCTGGATAACTGACCTCAGCCTTTATTTGCTCTTTTGAAAACCTCATCTACTTCTTCCCTAGATTCTTTGCTCAGTGCCTGATTTCCTAGCTTTTCTTAAAGACATACATGTTTTGCACCCCGCAAATTTATCTGTTTGCTAAATAAGGTGAACATGCTCGGTCCGAACTGCTCGCCCAACACTAATGGGGAACTACACTTGCCTAGAAATGGGCTTTATTTACCACACCATACCTGTGTTTTGACTGCATGAAAGAAATGACATTAGGTTTTAACTGCTGCTAGCAGGAGTAATTTAATTAAAATTTTAATTTTGATTCTGACTATATTATTTTCCTTTCTTTTCCACTTTAAGTGAATCAAACACATTTAAATGTCAGGGGCAAATATGTGCTAATGTTTGTAATGTTCTTAATATTAATATATTACCAGATCCTTTTTTCATTCTCATTGTGGTCTAAAATGTCTTTCTTTTTTACAGAAACATTTAAAGCTTACATTGTTAATGTTGGCAAATTTATTTTTATTATTACAATTTGTCAGATGTTAATTAACTAAATCACAGTTGTTGCCAAAGGCAGCATCAGTGCTTTCATACATTATACATCTTTGGTTTTCATGACATTGCATGCAAACATTCATAGTTCAAAGATAGCAGCAAAGAACAGACAATACACTATCTATCTATCTATCTATCTATCTATCTATCTATCTATCTATCTATCTATCTATCTATCTATCTATCTATCTATCTATCTATCTATCTATCTATCTATCTATCTATCTATCTATCTATCTATCCATCTATCTATCTATCTATCTATCTATCTATCTATCTATCTATCCATACATCACTAGCCTTGTCTCAAAATACCAACCTAATCAAGCTCATCGTTCCTCTCAAGACCTCCTGCTCTCTACGTCCCTCATCACCTCCTCCCATGCTCACCTTCCAGAGCCTCTCCAATCCTTTGGAACCTCTTACCCCAATCTGATTATCTTCTACTCTATTAGCTTTTAGATGATCCCTGAAAACCCTCCTCTTCAGAGAAGCCTACCCTACCCACGCCTAACAACTGTATTTGAATTTTCTACATCAGCTCATCCCCCACAGTTATAACCCTTTGTTTGACTTGGCCCTCCCTTCTAGATTGTAAGCTCTAATGAGCAAGGCCCTCTGATTCCTCCTGTATTAAATTGTATTGTAACTCTACTTACTACCCTCATATTGTAAAGCGCTGTGCAAACTGTTGTACAGTAGAAATCCTGTATAATAATAATAATTATCTATCTATCTATCTATCTATCTATCTATCTATCTATCTATCTATCTATCTATCTATCTATCTATCTATCTATCTATCTATCTATCTATGCTCTTTGACAAAATCCCACTGCAGTTTTAGAGAAATAACAACACCTTCTCTGTGATAGCATTTATTATTTTTAGGTTCTTGGTGACTTTAACCACTTTCAGACCGGACCATTTTGCTGGTCAATGACCAGAGGTCTTTTTACAATTTGGCACTGCGCTGCTTTAACTGGTAATTGCGCGGTCATGCAATGTTGTACCCAAACAAAATTTGCGTCCTTTTCTTCCCACAAATAGAGCTTTCTTTTGATGGTATTTGATTGCCTCTGCGATTTTCATTTTTTGCGATATAAACGTAAAAAGACCGCAAATTTTGAAAAAAAATGATATTTTCTACTTTTTGTTATTAGAAAAATCCAATAAACTCAATTTTAGTCATACATTTAGGCCAAAATGTATTCAGCCACATGTCTTTGGTAAAAAAAAAGTCAATAACTGTATATTTATTGGTTTGCGCAAAAGTTGTCACATCTACAAACTAAGGTACGTTTTCTGGAATTTACGCAGCTTTTAGTTTACGACTGCCTATCTAATTTCTTGAGGTGCTAAAATGGCAGGGCAGTACAAAACCTCCCCAAATGACCCCATTTTGGAAAGCAGACCCCCTAAGGAAATTGATAAGTGGCATGTTGAGCCCATTGAATATTTTATTTTTTTGCCTCAAGCGATTGAATAATGACAAAAATTTTTTTTTTTTTTTTTTTTTACACAAAGTTGTCACTAAATGATATATTGCTCACACATGCTATGGGCATATGTGAAATGACACCCCAAAATAAATTCTGCTGCTTCTCCTGAGTACGGGGATACCACATATGTGGGACTTTTTGGGAGCCTAGCCGCGTACGGGGCCCCGAAAACCAAGCACCGCCTTCAGGCTTTCTAAGGGCGTAAATTTTTGATTTCACTTCTCACTACCTATTACAGTTTTGAAGGCCATAAAATGCCAAGATGGCACAAAACCCCCACAAATGACCCAATTTTAGAAAGTAGACACCCCAAGCTATTTGCTGAGAGGCATGTTGAGTCCATGGAATATTTTATATTTTGCCACAAGTTGCGGGAAAATTACAAACTTTAATTTTTTTTTATTTTTTTTTCACAAAGTTGTCACTAAATGATATATTGCTCACACATGCCATGGGCATATGTGAAATGACACCCCAAAATAAATTTTGCTGCTTCTCCTGAGTACGGGGATACCACATGTGTGGGATTTTTTGGGAGCCTAGCCGCGTACGGGGCCCCGAAAGCCAAGAACCGCCTTCAGGTTTTCTAAGGGCGTAAATATTTGACTTCACTCCTCACTACCTATTACAGTTTTGAAGGCCATAAAATGCCAAGGTGGCACAAAACCCCCACAAATGACCCCATTTTAGAAAGTAGACACCCCAAGCTATTTGCTGAGAGGCATGTTGAGTCCATGGAATATTTTATATTTTGCCACAAGTTGCGGGAAAATTACAAACTTTTTTATTTTATTTTATTTTTTCACAAAGTTGTCACTAAATGATATATTGCTCACACATGCCATGGGCATATGTGAAATGACACCCCAAAATAAATTCTGCTGCTTCTCCTGAGTACGGGGATACCACATATGTGGGACTTTTTGGGAGCCTAGCCGCGTACGGGGCCCCGAAATCCAAGCACCGCCTTCAGGCTTTCTAAGGGCGTTACAGTTTTGAAGGCCATAAAATGCCAAGATGGCACAAACCCCCCCCCCAAATTACCCCATTTTGGAAAGTAGACACCCCTAAATTTAGGGGTACACTAGTGAGACTAGGTAATAAATGGCGGGTGCCCTGAAACTATAAAAAAATAACTAACCAACCAGCGTCACCTGTAACAGTTATATGGTGATCACTGGTGAAAGGGTTAACTAGGGGGCAATCAGGGGGCTTTATGCGGTAGTATATGGGGGTCCCTGGCGCTATAAAAAGCTGCGGCGAACCTAAATACCTACCTGCCTAACTAGCGTCACCTGTGACACTAATACAGCGATCAGAAAAACGATCGCTTATTAGGCTGGGTTCACACTGGAGCGATGCGGGAACGCCACGAATCCGTGGCGGGTTCCCGCATCGCATGCCTCCCGGCGGCAGTTCACACTGCCCTATGCGAACTGCTGGGAGTGTCAGTGAAATGTTAATGACACCCCCAGATCAGTTCGCATATCGCAGTGTGATCTGCAAACTCGGATCGCATGGTGTGAACACCCATGCGATCCGATTCTGCTGCGGACCAAAAAAAGGGTCCCGTGCGAGTTTGCGGCGGGTGCGGAGCGAATTCAGCCATACTATCTGTATGGCTGAACTCGAATCGCACAGAGATCAGATGTGATTTGCACTGCAGTGCGGTGCGAATCACATCCGTTCTCATAAACCGCTGCAATGTGAACCCAGCCTTAGTGACACTGGCGACGGGGGGTGATCACGGGGTTAAACCTTTATTGGGGGGGTTAGGGGGGTACCTTAGAACTAAAGGGGGCTAACCCTAACTGCCCTAACAGTTATTACAGTCACAAATGACACCCGCCGGGTGATCAGGGGGTTAAACCTTTATTAGGTAATAAATGGCGGGTGCCCTGAAACTATAAAAAAATAACTAACCAACCAGCGTCACCTGTAACAGTTATATGGTGATCACTGGTGAAAGGGTTAACTAGGGGGCAATCAGGGGGCTTTATGCGGTAGTATATGGGGGTCCCTGGCGCTATAAAAAGCTGCGGCGAACCTAAATACCTACCTGCCTAACTAGCGTCACCTGTGACACTAATACAGCGATCAGAAAAACGATCGCTTATTAGGCTGGGTTCACACTGGAGCGATGCGGGAATGCCACGAATCCGCGGCGGGTTCCCGCATCGCATGCCTTCCGGCGGCAGTTCACACTGCCCTATGCGAACTGCTGGGAGTGTCAGTGAAATGTTAATGACACCCCCAGATCAGTTCGCATATCGCAGTGCGATCTGCAAACTCGGATCGCATGGTGTGAACACCCATGCGATCCGATTCTGCTGCGGACCAAAAAAAGGGTCCCGTGCGAGTTTGCGGCGGGTGCGGCGCAAATTCAGCCATACTATCTGTATGGCTGAACTCGAATCGCACAGAGATCGGATGTGATTTGCACTGCAGTGCGGTGCGAATCACATCCGTTCTCATAAACCGCTGCAATGTGAACCCAGCCTTAGTGACACTGGCAACGGGGGGTGATTACGGGGTTAAACCTGTATTGGGGGGTTAGGGGGGTACCCTAGAGCTAAAGGGGGCTAACCCTAACTGCCCTAACGGTTATTACAGTCACAAATGACACCAATGCAAAAAAAAAATGCTATTGGTGTCACTGTGACTGGGGGGGCAGGGGTGATTGGGGGGGTGATCGGGGGGTGAAGGGGGGGTGTGAGTGTGCCTGGCATGTTCTACTGTGAAGTGTCGTGTTGGTGCAACTCACCGATCCTCTCTCCTCGGTGCCGGAACGAAAAATACCGACACGGAGGAGAGATTACATCACTTCCTCTCCTGTGTTTACATTACAGGAGAGGAAGTGATGTCACGCCTCACTTCCATTCGTCAGGAGCGATCAAGAGGGGGTGGCCATGAATGAATGGCCACTCCCTCATCCCGGATCGCTTCTGAACGAAAACCGACCGCCGCTGGCACCCGGGGGGGCCCGATCCACCCGCGGGAAGGCAGGGACGTACATGTACGCCCATATGCCTGCCCGTGCCATTCTGTCGACGTACATCGTCGTGCGGCGGTCAGCAAGTGGTTAACAGTTTCTGGTGCAGAAAAAAAACAAAATTGAAACAACAACAACATGTCTGTGCACCCCCTCCTCTGCCCTATAGTTCAAGCAGCTCTGATTTTATATTAACAGTGGTATGCTTCCTGCAAGTATAGTAACTGCAACACAGAAAAAAAAAAGGGGATTTTGCATACCTCCCTTACTTCATCTCTCTAGAGAGAAGCCACAAGCCACATGATTCAAATAAAATGCTGACAACTAATTATTCTGGTTTCAGGTTGAGTGGGGGGAGGCTCATTTGCATCTTGAGGACATGCTACATAATATATATGTATATATATATATATGTATATATATATATATATATATATATATATATATATATATACACACACACACACACACACACATATATATATACTGTATATATGCACATTTTGAAAGCATACAATGATTAATTTATCTAAGAATGGTTTGTTAAAATGTAATTGACAATAGATAGCACATGAACATTTGCATTCAAACTGAACACTGTGACATATGTATTTGTGCATAATCTGGATTTTAATATTCTTGACTGATAAGTTCTAGTATAATTTGAAAAAGTTGGAACCTAGAAAGGAAGAGGTCTATATTAAAAAAAACAACAATCTATGTCAATTTGATCTGTGATAAACAGTGAAAGTGAACATGACCCTCAAATGAATAATTATAAAGCACATTTTTTAAATAGGCTGAATAGGGAAATGAAAAATTATAGAGAAAAAAATGGAAAACTCAATTCTTAGGTATATTTATAAATATGCAAATATCCTCTTTAAGTCTAAGGCTACTTTCACACTGAGGCACCACTTTACAGGTGCTACAGCTCTAAAAATAACGCCTGCATAGTGCCTGTAAATAGCCTTTCCGGTCTCTCCAGTCTCCAGTGTGAAAGCCCAAGTGCTTTTACACTGGAGCGGTGTGCTTTCGGGATGGTAAAAAATGTCCTGCAAGCAGCATCTTTGCAGTGCTGAAAGGGCCCCTGCCCATTGAAATCAGTGGGGAAAAGCTGCCAAACTGCTGGCAAAATGTGGCTGCAGCGGTGCTTTGCCGGCAGATTTAACCCTTTTTCGGCTGCTAGTGGAGGTTAAAATCGCCCCACTAGCAGAAAAAATAGCGCCACTTTACTGCTGATGCCCGCCCGCCCCAGTGTAAAAGTAGTCTTAACTTTCACAAAGCATGTTGAACCCTGTCCCTGGAATTCATAAACTAGCGCAGACAGATGGAGCGAAAGTGTCTCTCATGCATTGTAAGGGCTTGTGCACACTGTATCACGGCAGAAAACAACCCCAACAAACTCACGTTTTTGAGCAGGGCCTTTTTTTTTTCGCAAAAAAAATGCCTAAGTGCCTAAGTGCCCAAAAGTGCCCATTCAAGCGTGAAAAAGCACAAAAAAGCTCAAAAAGCGTGAAAACACTCAAAAAAGCTCAAATAAGCTCAATAAAAACACTTTTAGGCAGAGAAATAAAAGCTCAAATGCCTGTAAAAGCAGCTTTTTTATTGATGCAGCGTGCATGAGCCCTAAAAGTAATGGGAAATGTGCCAAATTCATGTATTTGTCTAAAACTTGTAAAAACTGGGACATTTTATAATAAACGGAATTTGGTACCAGAACCAAAACTGTCCTCATGAATTTTGTGCAATACATTAACAAGAAGGATTAACATCAGAAAGTGGCACAGCAGATTTATGGGATTTAATTCCTCCCTCTGTGTCAAAATTCAATGGTAGAATAAGTATTTAAAATCTCTGCATACACATCTACCCACACTTATCATGGCTACTGCACTGTATATAAGTTACTATGACATTTTACAATAACGCCTCCTTTCTTTACAACCTGTGAGGTCTGTCAGAAATCTGACCATAGTCACTGTCTTGATTTGTTCTGCACGACATAACTAACTATTGCTTATTATGGACTACAATCTCTGACTTACTCTGTTTAAGCTTTTGCATTGCTAGAGTTTAATTCCTTTTCATACTTAGCATTTCAGCCAAGTGCTGACGGGGCCCAAAGACCCCAGTTCATGTTCTATCTTTTCTGTATGTTCCTTGCCCTTCTCCTTTTGGGGCTGGTGAGTGCATGTTGCCCACATATATTTCTTGTCGAACCCTTTCTAAAGGTTTTGATGCCTGCTCGCTCTCCCCTTCCCCAGTTTTCTGCGTGTTAGCCCACCAACTCCCAATAATGTTTAAACGTCTGTCTTGTTTATGCTCATTTTCTCCCTTTTCCTTGTTCACCCTTATCTTTCCCCTTTTACCTTTTCTCCTCCCTCCCCTCCCTAGCTGGTATATATTGTTCTGAGAGCTCATACACCACTGACACAATGGCTACTTTACCAGTTCTCTCTGATAACGTAAGGGGTTTGAATGTTGCCATGAAATGGCACAAGGTACCGAGAGAGTTAAAACAGACTTCCCACTCTATTGCTTTTTTTCAAGAGACACACCTCCACTTCTGTTAAATTATCCTTGCCTCATTTCCCACAATGGTACTATAGGCAATCTGACACCAATAAAGCTAAAGGAGTAGCCATTGGTTTTAGTGGGAGTATACCCTTTTAACTTGCTGACATGTTAGCGGATGATCATGGCCACTTTCCTTTCCTTTATCGGCAACACCCAATGCACTCTAGCGAATATCTATTGCCCTAACCACAACCAACCTGATTTTATATCTCAAATTCTCACTAAACTAGCAGATTTTGCCAAGGGGGTCATTATTCTTGCAGGTGGCATAAATATGCCACTAGATCCCATAATGGACACTTCACAGGGTCTTCCTGGCCTTCCATTTAAAGGCCTAGCCTATGTTAAAAAAAAAGACTTCACAATCTCCAATTAGATTTTTGGTGCTGAAAGCGGTACAATTATTTTGCATGGAAATTTGGCATTTTATATCATAGGCCTGTAATTCTTAGGAATAACTCACTTAAATCTGTCCAAACCAAAGTCTAGTAGACATCCCGGGTATGATAAAATTTGAAAACACAAAATCATAAATTAAAATATAATAAATAACTATAAAGAATGATACCAAATAACAATACAATAATAATAAAAAGTATTCAATAATGTAATCAAATCAAAAACACAGATTTTTGCTCAGTTGCAGAATTGTCACTGTCATTACTTTTCAGTGTTCAGTGATGACAGATTTCCCCACAAATCACTATCTCTCAACTTTGCGAGTGATTCTATTTTATTATCACTGTTTTCTAGCTGGTTTAAAACCACTTTTGATGTAAAGAGACAGTTTTGGTTGCTATGGACAATCTCCAGTTTCCAGGCAGAAAGAACCGTTTTTATAATATAAAACTACATGCAGGACACTGGACAGACCACTAGGGACAAAAGGGATGTGAAATAATTACATACAGCAATGTAATCTGCAAGATTACATTATACTGTATGTATTGTTTGTTTTTTTCCACTTTTTGAATTTGGCTCCGTTCTCCATCCCCGTGTGTCGCAACGCTCACAGGGAACAGAGCTCGGCTCCGTGATACATCGAGCGGAGGACGAGCCGCTCGCACAGCGGGGGGGCCATCGCTGGATCCAGGGGATAAGGTAAGCATATTCATCCTGGATCCAGCGATGCGTCTGGCTTGAGGTTACCGTTAATGGTACTGAATTTTCAACCCGAGCCAGACTCAGGAATACCACCAGGGGGGGTTAATAGATGTATGGCACTTATTCCACCCAAAGACAAAGATTACTCCTACTATCCAACACTTATCACTCCTACTCAAGAATGTATAATATCTTTATTGACCATTTCCACCTTCCTCTTATGCTTTCAGCCTCTGTAGGTACTGCATCCATATCTGACCATGCACCTGTCTCTATTAGTTATCCATTCCCTCTTTACCACCTTACACCAATAATTGGAAACTCAATGAATCTCTCCTCTCTAATTCTACTGATGTTTCTATCTTATCCTCATCCCTGACTCAGTATTTCACAGAGAATGCATCTCCTGAAACTACTTCCTCTATATTATGGGAGGCTCACAAAGCAACAATGAGGGGTAGACTCATTGAACTTGGTTCAAGGAAAAAAGAGAGCAAGGTAACCAGCTCAGAGTAGTTTTGCATCAGGTTGCAGATATAGATAAACAACATAAGTTATCCTTACATACTGCACACCTTGAGGCTCATATGCAAAAAAGAGAATCTCTCCTAGAAACAAAAAATAAACTGCATTTTATCTCACAAAAAATCTACAAATGGGGAGGTCAATCTGGTAAACAATTAGCGTGATCCCTTTGGGCAAAAAAATTTCTGTCCATTATCCCTAAAATTAAACTCCAATCAGGTGAATTAGCCCATATCACTGCTCAAATCACCAAGGCTTTTAGAGAATGTTATGCTGACCTCTACAACATCAAAGGCGACTTAGCTTCTCTATCTCAGGAAAAAAGATGCAAACGTATGCTCTCTTACTTAAAGTTAGCAAAACTTCCCAAATTCTCAGGAAAGATCCTTAGAAATCTGGAAGATGACTTCTCTATTGAAGAATTTCAAAATGTACTAAAATCTTCACCTATAGGCAAAGCCTCAGGCCCAGATGGATTCACAGTCTTTTATTATAAAACATTTAGTGATGTTCTACTTCCCCATCTAACAGCTTATACCAACTCTATTTCTAGTACTACAGGCTTACGCCTGGAATCCCATTCTGCCCATATAACAGTAGCAGCTACCGACCCATTTCTCTACTGAACGTAGATACTAAACTATATGCCAATGTCATGGCCAATAGGTTACTCCCTGTCCTTCCCAAATGGATCACAGCAGACAAAACAGGTTTTTTTACCCAACAGAGAACCCAGAGATAATTCCTTACACTCTTTATCACTGATTCACTATGTTCAAAGAAGTACCCAGCCCACCCTTCTCCTTTCCATTTACATCTACCCCTTGTTTCAAAGACCTCATGTCTTTAACCTCAGATGCCACACAACCAAACACAGCTTCTTAACTTAAAATTTTTTTTATCACAATTAGTTTATTATCATTAATCATAACTTTTATGTCTGAATACTATAAACTGTCTTGATTACCAGAAAACCATCCATTTCCCCCTTATCCCTCCCACTCCCCACTTTTTTCTGTCTGTTCTGTTTGCTTTTTCTCAAAATAAACAGATGTAAAAAAAAAAAACTGTGAAAAGGAAAAAACTTCCATATAGAATACAACATTTTGAACCTGAAATCATTTTTGTTTGGAGATGATATGAATGTGTGAGGTATATCTTTGTAGCCTCTTTGTAACCTTTAACTTTATTTTTTATTTTTTATAAAGTAAAAAAAATAAACAAAATTTAAAAAACAAAATGATTAACTACTCTGCTTTTTTCTGACCTCACTTTTCTATGTTTATATATTACTTTCAGGGCTCTGTGGCACAAAGATATAAATATGATTTAAAAATTATAACTAAAAAGAAAAATTAGTAAATTAACTGTGAGCAAGTTCTTAAAAGTGCATTCATAAAGTTTTCAGACCCTCTTCCCTTTTTTACAATTGTGTTATGTTGCAGCCTGATACTAAACATTAATCTACACTCAGTACATCACAATGGCAAAGTGAAAACAGAATTTTAGAAATGTTGGACTGCTCTGAGTCAATTCCAGGCATCAACTACCCTTTCAGTAAAATAATTCTTTCTAAGATTAGTTTTGAACTTTCCTTATTCGTTTGAGGTCATATCCCCATGTTCTTGATCACATATCATATAGAAAACCCTGCCCTCTTGAACTTTTTTCACCTCCCAGATGTATGTAAAGATTTCAGTCATGTCTTCCCTTTCCCTTCTTTTCTCTACACTTTACATATTAAGCTCCTTATATGCTTTATCCCTCATATCTTTAACCATTCTTGTTACCCATCTCAACTTGATCTATCTTATCAATATATTTTTGTAAGTGAGTTCTCCAGAACTGGACAGGTTATTCTAAATGAGGTCTCACTAAAGATCTATATATGGGAATCAGAACCTCCTGCTGGTAACCCCTCTAGTGATGCATCATATAATTGTATTTGCATTTCCCCTTGCCTGGCCCCACTGTTTGCTCATTTTGCATAAGTATTCCCAGATCTTTTTTCCTCTGCAATGCTGGCCAACACTGTGCCCCCAATGTTGTACTCTGCCAATTGATTATTTTTCCCTAGGTGCAATATTTTACATTTAGAAACATTGAACTGCATTCTCCACTGTTTTGATCAATCCTACAGCAATTCCAAATCATGTTCCATGTTAAGGACACCTCCAGGGATACCAACCAATCACACCTTTGTGTCTTTAGTAAAAAGACATACCTTACCCAACAACCCTTTTGTTACAGTACATCACCTATATATAGATTAAATAAAACAAGAGCTAGTAAAGAGCCTTGTGGTACACCACTAGTGAGTGGTCACTGTTCTGAATGAACCACATTTACAACTAAAATCTGATATCTGTCCTTTAGTCAGCTGCATATCCACTGAACCACCCAAAGGTTATGTCCTAGCTTGTACAACTTTTGTATTAGATCTTTATATGGAACTGTATCCAATGCCTTGCTGAAATCAAGATAAGCTATATCAACAGCACCACCATGGTCCACAACAATAGTGATATACAGGCATACCCCACTTTTAAACAAAACAGAGGGAAAGAAAGAGTTCCCCCAAGAAGGTCGATGAGAGACCTGTAATTGATTATTTAATTTTTAATGAATATAAAAAAATCTAAAAACACACATATATAACAAAGCAAAACAGAGAAGACTACAAATGTAGACCACCAGTGTTTAAATAGACAACATTGTCATATTAAAAAGGGGTGATGCAGCTGCACATACACACATACCTCACCAACACACATCCACATATACACATAGATACTGCTAATAGATAGCTAATAATCAAGCATGTGGCTAAATCCACTGTATATGATGAGACGGCACGGTCCAGCAAAGCCTGCAGTTCAAACAACTCAAAGCTGGTAACAGTACGCAGTCCAGTACTTATTTCATAATTAGTAATAGTTCCTTAAATAATGATTAGCAGGTTAGCTTTTGTTCATCAACTGGCTAAGCAGCAGAAGGTGACCATAATCAGCACTACAGTCACTGAGCAGTCAGGTACAGTTCTTATATATAATTATTAGACTTCTTAGCTGAGCAAAACAGGGTGGATGGAATGGGGAAAGCCAAGCAGGGATAGAGCGTCACACACAGCTTGCATCTTATATCCACAACACTCTTACACTATGTTCGATCTTAGAGCTGCTTACTGTTACCTGCTAGCATATCTACCCATCCAGATCCACAGCAAAGGTAGGTAATTCAAAAGCAAGTCCTGCTGTCCACTGTATAATTTATGATGGTAGTACACACTCTGAACGGCTGTGTATTTGAAATTCCCACTGACAATCAGTGCCGCCATTGAATTATTTTTTGATATTCATTAAAAAGTAAATAGTTAATTACAGGTCTCTCATCGCCCTTCTTGGGGGAACTCTTTCTTTCCCTATGTTTTGTTTAGTATGTTGTAAGGTGGAGAGAGTCACTTTTCTGGTAAAGTTATCCAAGAATTAAGTAGTTGGTTTATTCAATTAATAGCTTTGGAAAAATTAATTAATTGGGTTGATCTGGGCATTACATTTAGTTATACCCCACTTTTAAGTACACAATGGGGTTTATTTAATAAAGCTGGAAAGTGCAAAATCAGGCTCATTTCTGCGTAGAAATCAATGAGCTTCTAACCCCAGCTTGTTCAATTAAGCTTTGGTAATGAAACCTGGAAGCTCTTTGGTTTCTATGCAGAAGTGAGCCTGGTTTTGAACTTTCCAGCTTTAGTAAATAAACCCCATTGTGTATTTAAAAGTGGGGTATGCCTGTAGTCAAATAATTAAATCGGATTCGTTTGACATGATCTGCCCTCAATAAAGCCATGCCGCGTTGGGTCCAGCAAGTTGTGTGCTTTTAAGTGATCAATACCCTTTTTTTTTTAGGAATTATTCAATAACTTGACTACAACTGATGTTAAACTCATTGGCCTGTAATTACCAGCCAAAGTGAAAGCTAAAGTGAAACTGCAGATGTTGCAGGCTACACATCTTGGGAGCTCTTTTGGTGACTGAAGTTACCACTCATCTGTCTTTTTAGTGCACTATACCACCTTAATAAATACAGGAGAATGACTGAAAATGTAACTTGGTGAACAAAAGGTCATTTTAACTGCTCCCAGTTTAGAGGATTCCAGGGCACTGGCTGTGATTCAAAATTGCAATGCAGGCACATGGAGAAGTCTTCATTTTTAGAATAAATAAGTGTGCGTTTTTTGTAAAGGCACTTAAGTTTGCTTTCATTTAAAAGGTTATGTGAGTAAGGTTTTAGTTTTTTTGCCCAAACACAATCTCTTGTTACCATCAAATTTGGACGCTGCTTACTAAGTACTGTATCTGTGATCTAAGCTGTCTTACCTTTTGTATACCCTTTAAAGCTTCACAATAAAGTAGGTATAGCACATTGGGACCTTGCATTACTTTAAAATGCCTTGAATGATGAAATGTACATTCCAGAAAGTATAATGCTCTAGTCTTAGTACCACACTGTACAGATATGTCTGCAGACAATTTATTAAGGACTATTTTATAATTAGATGTTGTGTTACATCCGTATCATTATTTTTTTAGGCGATTATCTCAGAGTTATTCTTTTTTCAGGTTTTTACTACTCTTCCACAAAACCAGTTAGCCATATAGTCTTGTGTTGACCTTGGCTTGTGTTTCCAGCATATCCAAAGCATGTTGTTTTATGCAGAGAGATTCACCTTCATGCCAGGCAACTCAATATGTAGACAATTCAAAGTACGGTTTTACTAGTTGAGAGTTATAAATGTAAAACTCATGATAAAGATATAAAGCCTTATGTAGAACTGCTGAATGGCACTTTTTGTGATGAAGCAAGTCACTTTATCAAATTAGGCAGATGGAGATCACTATTGAGCGTCACAGAGCTCCAGGCTTCATTGAGAATTGCTGAATAATGTTTTTTAGATGCAGTGGCTTGCATTACAAAACATGTTATTCAGCAAGTATATATTACAGGTTTTTTTTTTTGCCTGTTTAGTTTTTTTCCATCATTTTAAGCAATGTATACCCATTGTAGAGATCCTTCCCACTGAGGCTACTACACACAATTCAGGATCTTCAATTGGCAAAGATGTAGTTTAAATCAGCACTAGATGTATGCTGTTTTCTCCCCTAGACCAGCCACCTTTTGCCACCACCATCTCTGCCCCCATTGTGTAACTGCAAATGTACTCAGCAGTATGGTCTACTGTATGTAGCATATAAAACTGTCTATCGTATTAATCTGCAGTGCGTTGTGTGCAACATGAGTGCAGAGTGCAATGGTTCAGATTTCATAGTGTGTACAATGTACAGTGGACAGCATAGTTCATAGAGTGCCAGTCAAGGGTATGTAACATATAGCATAGCATATAGAGTAGAGTGACCCGCAGTAAGTAACATGTATAGTGCAGTGACTTAGAGTATGTGACAAACAGAATGACACTTAGCCCTTGTACACACGGTCAGAGATTCCGTCGGAATGTGTCCGATCGGAGCCTTTTGTCGGATATTCCGACTGTGTGTGGTATGCATTGGACTGTTTCCGTCGGAATATCCGTCGGACCAAATTTTCCAACTTGCCGGAAATATTTTCCGTCAAACTGCTCCGATCGGACATACTCCGATCATGTGTAGAGAATTCCGATCGGACAAAGTGCCACGCATGCTCAGATCAAATTTCTACATCAAAGCTATTGGCTACTAGCCTGAACGTAGTCCCATTGTAACGAAATTACGTCATCACGTTCTGAAAGATCGGATTTTCCGACAACTTTGTCCGACCGTGTGTATGCAACAGTTTTTGGACAAGATCCGTCAGACAAAATCCGACAGATTTGTTTGTCGGAATGTCCGACCGTGTGTACAAGGGCTTAGAGTAGCTGCCTCCTAGGAAGGCATCTTTACACTAGTGGATAGTATAGATGCTTCATTTACATTAGCAGTCATGACTCCATCATTTCCTCTCAATTCACAAACTTTGGTTTCCAACAGAGAGACCACTTTATCTGCATATAATGTCTGTTTTCAATTTTTTTATATTTTAGGGTCCAGAGGGATTTTTTTGTTTTTGTTTTTACATAAAACCACACTAATGCTTTACAACTATATGCCAAGCGTGGCAAAAAATTAAACTGATGATTGTGTATTACACTAACACCCCTACCCAACACAGACACACAATACAGCACTATGGACATATAGAAACATAATCTAACACTAAAACATCCAGATCCAGATCCAGCAGTATGTACTAGGGATGAGCTGAACACCCCCCATGTTCGGTTCACAGCAGAAAATGCGAACAGGCAAAAAATGTGTTCAAACACGCGAACACTGTTAAAGCCTATTGGACACGAACACGAAAAATCAAAAGTGCTCATTTTAAAAGTTTATATGCCAATTATTTTCATAAAAAGTGTTTGGGGACCTGGGTCCTGCCCCAGGGGACAATACCATGCATATAAGCCTTTAAAATGAACACTTTTGATTTCTCCCATACACTTTTAAAGGGTGTTCTGCGGCTTTCGAATTTGCCGCAAACACGCCAAATTGTTCGCTATTCAATGAACAGGTGAACACTCGAAACATAAGTTCGACTTGAACATTGGGTTCAACCCTAGTATATACAAAACACACCCAGAGTCTCATCAAACATAAGCATATACAGTCTGCCTTATACACATATCTTTGCATACAATGTACACTATATACTAATGCAATCAGTATTTTTGTAGGAGCATAAAAAAGAAACCTACACTATATATTATATACTATATACATGCAATGAGTACTATGAAGTACATATTGTAAATGGACTCAATCTGCACTATACTCACAAACATGCATAATGTTTGAACTATACACACACACACACGCACGCACGCACGCACGCACGCACGCACGCACACACACACACACACCCTATGCTTATTTACAGATGAAGCATATAAGCTCTCCTCTGCAATGTGGCTACTGTCCTATTGCAAGGAGTAGAAAGGGGCACAGCCTTGTACTGCTGATCCATCCCGATTCTGCTGGAACTGTTCCTGATCATAGGGCAGAACTACTGTCTGTAAATATGGACCTCATGTCAAGAGGAGGTAAAGGGCAAATGTAATCTCCCCCAACTCCCCTCCAACTCAGTGACCATGGCACCATATGTGGCCTAGTGGCAAATCCATTCCTGCCTCTGATATTATACCAAGGAACTTCTACCAGTGTGAGACATCACAGCAAACAGTGGTTGCACAGACACCACCAGCATGGGTTTTATTGCTGTCACAACTTTCTTTTTTTTGTCTATTCATCTTTCAATTTTTTTTTTTTTTAAGAAAATAACCAAACAAAAACAATAAATACAAGTACAGTTGCATTTGAACATTAGAAAGGTCATGTGGATTGACCATACCAGGTGAGTATCAACAAAGATGATATATGACAACCTAAGGAAAAGATCAGTGTCATCGTGGCTCCAATCCAAAATAATGGAGTATTAATAATGCTTACTATTTAACTGATATAAAACATGAACGAAGGCTGCAATTCCCATAGTGAGCGTAGCTTGTCAGTATGGCACCCAAGTGATATGATACTCCTATCAGTGGAACCTCGTTAAAGACACAAAGGTGAGGATGTCAAGGTCATCGCTATTGCTGGGACAACAATTACGTGCCATGGGCAAACCTGAATGGGTGTAGAGGGTTCCAAAAGCATAAATCCAAGTGCCAGTAAACATAGCAGATTAATACAACTTCTAGCTGAACAGCAGTGAGAGAGGTTATACCACTGAACTTAGGCAATGTGGAGTCTTATCCCAGAAGGGACAGAGGACCTGCCTCCTGGGAGAGGACTGAATAAACCACTAAAGTCTTTTATCCCATATATAACAACATCAGACATATAAATTGTAAAGTCTGAAGAATAGTCCAAATTAGCTGGAATAACTGGGAAAGGTAAGAGGGTTGGAGAAAGATAGAACATAAGATAAAGAAAAGGAGAAGGGAGAAACGTACACAGGATGGAAAGAAGAGCGAATACTTATGCGAGAGGTCAGCATTCAATGCTGAGGCAAGAGAGGAGTAAAATACAGTCAGGACTAGAGGGAAACATTAATCTAGGTAGCTCAGGGCTCCCAGGTCAGCTCAAATCTTTTCTTGAGACATTATCCAATACATTTTGCTCTTGGCCATTATGAAGGAGCCGGTAGGGCTCTTCAAGGCACTCATAAGTTTAGACCCAAGAGGGATAAACCGAATCAGAGCTTGAGTATATTTGGGAGTTTAAAATATACGTTGATTAAGAAGAGCTATCCTGGGATCCTTGGGCAACAAGACCCCGGTGATTTTGCCTATCATATGGAAAACTTTGTTCCAGAAACCCCTAATTCTGGGGCATTGCCAGAAGGTGTGGAACAAAGAGCCCACATGACCGCAACCTCTGAAAAAAAGGGGGGAAACTTCAGGGTATAATATGAAAAGGCGAGTGGGGACCAGGTACCAATGGGACATAACTTTCAAGTTAGCTTCAAACAAAGAAACATTAAGTATCCCCTTAAAAGAATGTGCAAAGCATTGGTGCCAGGTGTCCAGGTCCATTCCATCTCATGGTCCCAGTCCAACATATATGAGGTTTTCTTCGTGGACTCCACCAGGGTCGAGTAAATTAAGAAAAACCCTCCTCTCATCTTCATGACTGTGGAGCGCCATTGTTCATATGGCGTAACTGTTGGGATTGGTTTGGTAACCCAAATAGAGTTCAAGAAATGAGAAATTTGGGTGAAGCAGAACTTCCCTGAGAGAGGCATCTCCAGTGTGTTAACACAGTGGCTAAATGATAAAGGACTATTAGAATGAAAGAAATATCCAATCCAAAATAGGCCCTTGTTTGTCCACCATTGAAGTGCCTTTATGTCTCTGCCGGGAGGGGGGTTGTGGAAAATATGGGCTGGCGGACGCCACTCTGTAGCGATTTTGGTGAGCTTGTGTAAAGAGTTGCATAATGCTACCGAGTGGGACAGAATTGGGCGAAGTATAGGAGGTCTGGAATTAGGGGTACTCCGAATGAGGAAGTCTAAGATGAAGTGTGGGACTGATTGTCACTCCATAGCAACCCTGTCAGGTTTGATGCCCTTAAAGTAAACAATGGGGATCTGATTTAGTTGTGCTGCTTGGTATTTAGAAAGGTGAGCCTTGAGTACGGGGATGGGGAGGGAATAAATAAAGGATTTGGGGTAATATTATCATTTTAATTGCATGCACTCTACCTAGCCATGAGAACCTGAGGGAAGACCACTGTGACCTCTCAATAGATCCTTTTTTTATAGAGAGGGGAGTAGTTAATACTATAGAGCTGGTCTATAGAGGCTGCCAAATTGATACCTAAATAGGGGATTGACTTATGACTCCAGGTGAAAGAGAAGTGATCTTGCAGTCGCTCCACCAGGGAGGGGGAGGTTAATATATTAAGGGCCTGAGATTTGGACGTATTAAAATGAAGACCAGAAATGTGGCCAAATTTGTGTAGCAATTTGAAAATATTAAGAGTTGATATAAGAGGAGAGGTGACAAATAGGGGGATATCATCAGCAAAAAGGGAGAATTTATGGATAGTTGGGCCGCAGCGAACTCCATGGACTTTGAGGTGATGTCGTATGGCAATAGCCAGGGTCTATAGCTATAGGAAAAGTTAAAGGGCATAAGGGGCATCCCAGTCTCACTCAGGTAAGGACCTTGTATCCTAACTCGAGCAGAAGGATAAGAATAGAAAGCTTCTAGTAAAATTGGAAACCAAAGCCACATCTTTTGAAAATGGAAAACAGGTAAGGCCAGCAGACTGTGTCAAAGGCCTTTTGCAGATTTAATGATAATAGGTAGCCTTCCTGGGGAGGACCCCGTCCCATCCCAAATTCATCAGGGAAATTACAACAATTGCTCTCCTTATCTGATCTGGACCCTGCCATCCTAGGATAAAACCCACCTTATCTTTATGAATATAATTACCTATAAAGGAGAATAAGCTGTAGAATAGGATTTTGGAATTTTCAGGTCATTATTGACCAAAGAGAAAGGTCTATAGTTTCCTACTTCACTATAATATTTTCCAAGTTTGGGAATAACCGAGATATATGCAAGGTTAGATGCAGGGTCCAGAGGTTTAGCTTTCATCAGAGAGTTAACGAATCGGACCATATAAGGAGAGAGAGTGTTACCAAATGTTTTATAATAACAAGTAGGAGAATCCATCTGGTCCCGGAGCTGACCCAATACGGAGTCCCTTGATCTCCTCAACCTTGGCTTCCGAAATAGGAGAATCAAGGAGGGAGTGGGGACTATGTTTAAGACTAGGGAGAGGGAGGCAACTTTAGCTCGCAGAATTATCATTACTATACAATTTTGAGAAGAACAAGTGAAAAGATTCCATAATATGATTGGGATTTTGGTAATAGCACTCGTCGAGGATCTGATTTTAGGGTAAGAGGGGTAAGTTTGGTTATGAGTTTTGGCCCTATTTTGTTTCTCTGAAGGTAGAAATGGGCTTCTCACCACCTTAAGCTTTTTTCTGCTGCAGAGGTTAAGACCAGGTTTAGAGCCAATCTAGCTGATTTGAGTTTGGTTAGCAAGGCCAGAATAGGGTTATATTTGTGGGCTTTGCTGAGCGATTTAAACTCCCTTTCAAGCTTAAAGTGTTTGTTAACCCAAAAAAAAAAAAAAAGATTCAGATTCTGGTCCCTTAAAGCAGGTTACACAGCATGCTTGTGCTGTGTAATCTGCCCCCCTAAACTGCACAAAGCACCCTGAACCTATTACTTCCTGTATGCCTTCTCTATATGGAACACAATAACCAGGGCTGCTCAGCCCTAACCACTGTGATCAGAGTACGTCCCTCCGTCATACGTGGCTGTCTTATCTGCTCGCCTCTCCCCCTTTTCCCTCCTTCCTGCCTGTCAGCTCCCTCTCTCTGTCTCCGAAGCCCCCGCCGCCTGCCGCTCCTATTAAAAATAAAAAACCTACAATTGTCACTGCCAGCCCCTCTATTAGAGGCCGGCATACCACACTATGTAAGTAATTTGTAAAAATGAGCATTATAAATAGCTATTTAGAGTCTTCAGGCCAGTCACCTGACTCGCAGATGCTTTACAGCTCGGATACATTGCTTCTGCGGGAGGTCATGTGATCTTCCCGGCTGACGTAAGAGACAGATCACAGCCCCTCCCACAGAAACAATGTCTCAGAGCTGTAAAGTTATGTGGCCGACCTGAAGACAGCTCTAAATAGCTATTTATAATGCTCGTTTTTATAAAGGACTTATATGGCATGTTATGCCAGCCTCTAATATAGGGGCTAGCAGTAAATAATATTTTACACTTTACCTATATAGGCCTGATGTTTTAGTTGGGAAGCTAACTGGATGATTTTTCTGAGGATTACCACCTTATGTTCCCCCATAAGAAGCCTGGGATAATGTCTTCTACATCATTCAAAATAAGATCTCCCTCATGTCCTTCTCTAACTTATAGTGCATCTAAACGGGGCGCTTAAAAGGGATTAATTAAGTCACCGTGGGTATGGGCCTGATGGAAAGGGTGCGTTATTGAGTTTTAGAAGGAATGGAGAATAATCCGACCAAGAGATATCACGAATGGATGCCTGAGCTACAAAACGGATATCTAAAATGGGAAAAAATAAATATGATCGATTCTAGCATATGTTATGTAAGGTGCCGAGTCCCGGTAGGAGGGGTTTAGCTCCCACCAAAGGTCTACCAGTCCCAGAGAATGGAGAAGCCAGGCTATGCAAAAGGTTTGTTTAGGGGGCCTTATGAGAAGGGGTATCCCTGCCCCCGATTTATCTGAGAGTTGGTCAAACGCAATATTAGAGTCCCCCCATTATAATTCGAGTCTCCAGATAGGGGAAAAGGGACTGGAGCATTTCTGAGAAAAATGTGACCTCACCATGGTTCAGGGCATAGTAAGAAATGAAAATGTATAGGCAACTGTCAATATGTACCTTAACTAGAATATATAATTGTCTGGGAGTGAGAAAAGGCAACTTTTTTAGATAAAAAAAAATAACCTCCCTGTTTTTTGACTTCTGAATTTGCTATATAGAAGGTTGGATATTTATGATGGACAAACACAAGGTTAAGATTCTCAGGAAAGTGAGTCTTCTGTAGCATGAGGACATCAAGACCTTAGGAGTGGTAATGCTGAAATGCCTTGCATCTCTTTATCGTAGAATTGAGGCCTTGTGTGTTGTGGGATGCCACTCTAAGAGTCCCACCCGGTTGATCAAGATTAGTCATGGAAAGGAGAGGAGACAAATGCCATCAGATGATGGACACATACCCAAGAGTCCTGCTGAGGGTCCACGGAGAAACTGGTCCAAAGAGGCTCGAATCCCAAACTGTTCAAGAGTTGCTGAAGCCTCCGCATAGGTATCTAGAAGAGAAAGAAGAACATAAGTGTATGGAAAAAAAAAATGTAGGAGGGGAGTAGAAAAATAGAAAAGAACCCAGAGCTGTGTTTGTTCTGTGTTCTCTGGACACAGGACCAGACATGCCTAGCTCTGCACACCAAGAAAAAATTTATGTGCATCCTGCGATAAACAGGGTGCTATCCTGTAGTCACCAGAGGGGGGTATAACCTCTGTGTCACTACAGGGGGAGGAGCATG
Source organism: Lithobates pipiens (assembly GCF_037356315.1). NCBI lineage: Eukaryota > Metazoa > Chordata > Amphibia > Anura > Ranidae > Lithobates > Lithobates pipiens. The sequence goes on along the minus strand of NW_027507784.1, from coordinate 202,161,710 downwards.
AAAACCATTCCAGCCTTAATGCTTCAAAAGTAAAAATAAAAAGTAAAAAAAAAAATATAAAAACCATAGGAAATCTTAAGGCCCTAGACTATACCTCACCAGGCTATAAAAAGTCAAAACGTAACAAGAAAGACAGATTATAAGGTACGGGTTCCAGAAGGCATTAAGGGAGAGAAAGCTGATACCGCCAGGGTTGTCATGAACAGGATCAGGGTGTCTCCCCAATAAGGCCAATGATAAAATTATGATAAACAAGGCATACTACCCCTCAGAGCTGCACCCTAAATTGCCCAAACCTCGGAGAGAGCATGAAAAGAGGTACTCTGAATTAGCTGTAGTTCCATTTAAATGTGAGTTCAAAGGGAGGGAAGTCAATTTGAGATGGATATGCCTCCCAGACGGGTGTAATAGTATTGGGGTTTAGTCAGATAACAAGAACCATGGTTGGTGTCCCTCAAGCCAAGAAGGGACCAAAGGAGATTAGGTGCACAGCGAGGGGTTGATGAATCCCTCAGGGTGGGTTGGAGTCCCAATGTCTCCTTTGTTTCTTTACCGGGGTCAAGGGGCTAATCGGAGGGGGTTGCTTTGAAGAGCTTTGGCGATTAGCAGAAGACGAGGAAGATGAATCTTGGGAGATGATGCCAAGTTGGACCAGCAGGCATTCCCCATCCTGGAAAGATGCAAAATTGTAGGATGTATTCCTATATTGAAACTGTAGGCATAAGAGGAAGACAGAAGGGGAAGAACCACCAATACTTCACAGATTTGTGTGATAAGGCCGAAGGGGTTTCAGGGATCTCCGCCTTTGGATGGTTGTTAATCCACAAAAATTTGTACCGGGTTTTCTTGTAAAGAGAGATTTTCAGAGTAACGGGCCTTCCTCATGACTTCCTCTTTCACAGAGTAGAAGTGTGGTTTGACCACAATATCCCTAGGAAGACCATCTTTGCATGGGGGTTGTAGGACCCTGTGAGCTCTATCCAGCTCCAGCATATTGTCAGGGATATCTGAGATGAGGTCATTAATGAGATTCTTGACAGCCCCTTGAACATCCAGGATTGATTTGGGGAGACCCCAATACAAAAATTGTAGTGTCTGCTGCTATTTTCAAGGTCATCAATTTTAACTAAAGTGGTGTGTCAGGGAGGTGCCCGGGGGAGGGGGTGAAGCCTGTTGCAGTTCAGCGAGTCCTGCACGGCTGTTAATCATTGGAGTACCCAGCATTTTATCTAAAGTGGTAGACCACTAATGCCCTGGGATGCAGGGAGAGGGTCTGCGATGGAGTCTGTGTCCTCCATGTCTCTGCATGGAGGAGTTGCGACTGCCATCTTGGATTTTCCTGGGGCCTGCTCTCCAAAGCTTAGCTGGTGGGACAACACTCTCTAGAGTTGCTCACCTGACATATGGGAAGTGGCTCTGATGTGACCGGAATGCAGATAGGATGTCTGAGAAGGGGGCCGCTGTCGATAGCTGGTGTAGAGGCTGTCAGATGGCTGGAGCGGGTCAGACTCCTGGATCAAGCCATCATCTCGGGTGCTGCCACACATGCGCCTCCCACAACTTTTCAATCAATATCATTTTGATTCTCCTACATTTTAACTCTAAGAGACAATTGCAGTTCATGCAACAATTTTTAGAATTTGCTGTGTATACTCATATGTTTGCATATTTATCTTTCATTGTTATGACTATGTTTTATATTTTTTATGTAGCCCTGAAGAAAAGGGAGTGGCATTGCCCAGAAAAACATTGGCTGTTTTTATGACCTACAGAATCTGCCAACAATTAAAATTATCTTTGGCTCTTTCACCTGTTTTTGGTCAGGACATCTTTACATATTTCTATGACTTTTATATTAGGAATGATTACCTTTAGGGTTTTAGGGTGGGATAACAGCTAGTGTTAGTATTGGTGGGGGGGGGGGGGAGGGGTAGTTTGAAGTAAGTTTTAAATGTAGGCATTCCTTTATGTGCAGGAAGCTCTGCACTGAAAATTACCAGCTTCAATCTTCTGGCACTGAAAACAAATGTGTTTTCAACTAGTCTTTTATGTTTTAAAATAACTCTGGATATCTAACTGAGATCTGTTCTATATATGAGATATTATCTGGTAAAATTCTGAACTGCTATAGCTAGAAGCTTTAGCCAGAAGAAGTAATGCATGTACTACCAGTTGAGAAAATGTAAAATAAAGAGGGACAACATCAGAAACTTCTGCTACATTCTTGGAGTTATAGAATCGAGAATTGTTTGCTGCCTTAGGAAAAGGAAACATGAGACTTAGGGAGTTATTTACTAAAGGAAAATCCACTTTGCACTGCAAGTGCACGTGGAAGTGAAGTTGCTGTAGATCCGAGGGGGACATGCGAGAAAAATAAAAAACAGCATTTTAGCTTGCACATGATTGGATGATAAAATCAGCAGCGCTAACACTCATTTCAGATCTACCCCTTAGATTTAGAGTGATTGCACTTCCAAGTGCACTTGCAGTGCAAAGTGGATTTGCCTTTTGTAAATAACCCCCTTAGTATCTACAAGCAAAAGGCCAAAACATTTAAGTATTTTATAATTATTCTTTATAAAAATATAAATACACTCTAATACATAATTGCATTTACCTACCTATTTAATTGAAAGTAGACACTGATTAATTGTACTAAACTGAAAGCAAATATTGATTAGAAAGGGAGTTACCGTAATGGAAATGTTCACTCTAGCCTGGGTTACTTTAAATAGTTAGGCCCAGGGGGTGTTAAAAACAAAAAATAAATTTTCTCAAAAACCCGATTCTGTATTTGAAATAAAAACACAATGAAAATGAAAACTTTAGTAAATCATTCCTGTGTTTTTTGTTTGTTTGTTTGTTTTTTGCAAGAAGAAACAAGAAGAAACTTCCATTGTGTACAGCTAATTAATAAAAATGACAGACTACATCAGTCTGAAGCATAACTGCTATTGACAATGGTTATCACGCTGTCAGATCTAAGTACTTAAACCATATATAAAAAGTTATACTATCAGAATATATTTAATAATTGGACACTGTCATGATTTGGGGGGATTAGTGCAGTTCATTAAGGAACAACCAACCTCTTGTAGTATTAAAGTCATGCATTTAACAAACAAAAACGTTGATGGCAGCAGCACACACTGTCATTCTGCATAAAAGGTTAAGAAACAAATAATTATTTATGAGACCAACATTAATTTCTTGCTGTGAACAATTCTGCTCAGCAAGAGATTAATGCAGGTCTCATAAACTGCATCCATGCTGATTTCAGTATGAAATAGATGACAGCTTAATAAAGAAATGTGCTGAAAAGTCCCTGCTTACCAACCACTGGTAATTGTGATAGGGGTCTAAAAGCACACAGTGAATTTGCCTTCATTTTCTTCTGATAAGTGGGTTGAAATATGTTCCTTTCTAGCAGCAACAAATAAAAAAAGTGCAATTGTGTTTGCCTAAGGCATCTGCTGACAAATGTATTTCTGGTGGCTAAAGAGAAAGATCCAACATTGCCAGCCATGAATATGTTATTCTTAAAAAAAGCAAAAAAACAACAACAAAAAACAGTTTTAACCAGTTGCCGACCGCTTTAAAGCAGTTTTACTGTTTTACTGCTACAGGGCAGCCGCTTGATGCAGCATCACATATATATACATGATTCTGTACTTCCAGGTGGTGGCACATGCTCTCCCCACTTCTGCTGTGATTAGTCACAACAGAAGCTGATCAGCAGCTGCCAGCCAATGGATGACCACTGATACTTGCTGATCAGCAAAAACTGTTTTTTTTATTTTTTATTTATAGTGCAAAAAATAATAAAATCCAGTAGTGATCAAATACCACAAAAAAAGAAAGCTCTGTTTGTATAAAAAAAAACATTATTGATACATTTTGTAACGGCACCCCTAATATAAAGGGGGTTAATGCCGTTTACGATGTTCCCTCTCCTAGACACACATCCACTCGCTACCAATATCCACAGCTAAACGACCCTTTCCTATAGGAGCCGACCCCTCTGGCAATAAGACGAGACGCACTCTGTCTCTTCTGTAGTAGGAATGACTTTATTAATGAGAAACATTGTCACTTTATACACAATTCAAGGCACATGCTTTAACATGAACAGGGGCCCAGCTCCACCCACACATCCCAAGACTCAACACCTCATCCTGACATCTGCTAGGCTTCAAACGATCCCACCCAATACACATCTTTTCACAAAGGGTTGGCAGCCAGTCTGTCTGGCACTTTACAATACACACAAGGACAGACTTAAATGAACAATTGAAATGCAAAACAACTTAATTCCTCACAGCAATGATACTTAACCCCCATATACAGTATACATCCAATCTATATACAATGTATATACAGCCTTGAATATGGCTATCACAGACCATATCGGGGGTTTCTTTTATTCACCCTGTGTCCAAAGTGACCCCACTGTCACACATCTAATTTATGTTCGGCCTTACATGACCATGCAATTGTCAGTTAAAGTGGGGGGGCGCATGTGCAAAGTTATCAGTGCTGGACATGTCTGCTTGAGGATCCGCACTGTTCAGGTCATTACAGCCACTAGCAGACACAGCCAGACCTGCCAATAACCACCCACTACCTGCTCTTTGGTGTACGGCACCACCTGCTCGAAAACAAAATCTAAATCAAATCAGGGGAGTGCTCACCCGGGCATTGACCAAAATGGCAGTGGCAGCACCTTCCCAGCTCTACACTCCACGGCATGCAAAACAACTGCAACTGATCCCTGTAGCAGATGGTGAGTCTGATACAGACCTGGGGATCACTCCACCTCGCCCCCTATTCTGACTCGGCGCCTCCTGACCTACTCGGACAGTTTGAGCGGATACTCACTAAAGCCCTTAGACCCCTTTCACACTGGGGGATTTTTCAGGTGTTTTTGAGGAGCTTTAGTGTTAAAAAAAGTGCCTGTAAAGCGCTTGAAAGAAGCCTCATCTGCAATCCCAATGTGAAAGCCCAAGTGCTTTACAAGCCCTTTCACAATATCAGCACCCCAAAAACGCTTGTAAAGTGCCGCTTAAACTAGCAGCGCTTTACCAGCATTTTTCGAGCGCTATTGGGGCGCTTTTAACTCCTGCTAGTGGCCCAATAAAGGGTTAAAAGTGCCCACAAAGTGCTGCTGCCAAAAGCGCTTTGCATACGCTTTTCAGGAGCTTTTTGGGCATTTTGCAGGCGCTTTCCATTGATTTCAATGGGAAGGGGCGCTTTGGGAGCGGTGTATTCACCACTCCAAAAGCACTGCAAAGAAGCTGCTTAAGAAGACCTCAGGCCACAGAACTGAAAAATTGTCCCGGGAAACCAGAGAGCTGGGGCAGAGCACTGCTGAATTTGAACAACGTGTTGGCGACTTGGACATCCTCGCTCATAATCATACAGATGAGCTTGGCCCATTTGGAGGACTTTCAGAATAGGATCCAATGGTGAAACCTCTGCATTCACAGACTTCCTGAGATCACCACAGATGCACAATCTACATTAAAGGCTATCTTTCAAGAATTGGCCCCTTCCATACCGATCAAATGCCTAGAAATGGACAGTGTCCATCGAGCCCTGGCCCCACGTCAGATGGATAGCCCAACTCATGATATCCTCACAAAACTGCACTTTTATCACGCTAAAGAAGAACTATCTGCAGCAAGATTCACTAGTCTTTTTGGTGTCAAACGTATCAGCTCTTCCAAGATCTTTCCCCGCTTACAGTTGCCAAGGGGCAGACCCTGAAACCACATCTACAAATACTACAACAACACCGCATCATCATGGGGCTTTCCTTTCTCAGCTAGCTTCTCATAACAGAACTAATACTATACTTGTAGATTGTCTAATCAAAGCAACCTCAAAGCAACTCTCCATCACTTTTAACTTCTATCACCAGGTTCATCTGAGGGCTCCCTACATCGTTCAGCATCCTGTTCATCCCGGATGTCCCATGCTTACCCAAAAGCTAATGCATAGTCAATCTGGTTCTCACAAGCATGGGCGCTAGGCATCTCCTGTTCCAACCCACATGGACTCCATGAATTGATCTGTGACCCCAGTACTCTCAGGTTCTTTGTTTGCAGCCCATGTGGTGCCCTCATTAGAGGATTGACTTCCCCGATTTGTACACCCCACTGTGAGTCGGGTAGATTTCCTCTTCTGTCTGCCGGTTTATTGATGCACTTTTTGTTTGCGAAACTACAGGCTCACAGACTGGCTCCTCTGGCCCACGGATTCCCCGCATCCAAGGACCAACTGTTTTTAATGCCCTGTACACACGGTCAGAAATTCAGACGGAAAAGATCCAATCGGATTATGTTGTTGGAAAATCTGATCATGTGTGGGCTCTATCGGACTTTTTCCGTCTGAAATTCTGATGGAAAAAGTTTGAGAGCTGGATCTCAAATTTCCCAACAACAAAATCCGATTAGACTTTTTCCGATCATTTGTAGAGAATTCCGACGGACAAAGTGCCACGCATGGTCAGATTAAATTACGAGACCAAAGCTATTGACTACTAGCTTCTATGTAGTCCCACCGTACGCAACGAACGTCACCTCATTCCGAACTATCAGATTTTCCGACAACTTCGGCCAAAATCCGTTGGAAAAAATCCGATGGATTTTGTGGTCAGAACGTCCAACCGTGTGTACAGGGCATAAGACTTTCAGATAACAGTATCCATGGTACTGGGGGGGGGGGGGGTGGCTCGTCTCATACCTCTTCCTCCCCCCTTCCCTATTGCCTTCTCCCTGAAATTGTAATTTAAACGCAATGCAGTATAGCAAAAAAATGGCCTGATCATGAAAGGGGTAAATCTTCCGGAGGTCAAGCTGACACTGCATAAAGTGTTTTCATCCCCACCCATATTTTTAACTGAAACTTCACCTATTCAAATTTATCAGAGCTAAATGCAGTTTAAAACCAATGAGACATATGTATCAATGCATCTTACTTATGAACTAATTCAGACCTGCAAAATAAAATGTCAGGTGGAGAATGAAAGTTTGATTTTAATTTATGATTGTAGAGCAGTACAAACAGCTATTTTGTCAGCCACATTGATACAATCTTTGTCAAAATACATGTTTTCTTTCTTCTATTCTATTGTCTACGAAAGACTAATCTATCCACCCCTTATCTGAAACTATTTTAATATTTAATTAGGTCGAATTTTTTACAATCACATTTTCCACAAGCAATTTCTACCACTTGTAATTAACCCCTTGTCATAATAAACTGTTACAGATTGGAACAGGACCATTTACAGCACAATAGATCAATATCTCTTATGGAAGTTGTATTTAAAAAAAATGTAAGCAGACGTTTCTCCCTTTTTCCAGAACCCCCAGATCACATAAGGGTGCTTGACAGCATCAGAATCCTGGTGTTTCAAGGCATGGTCATAGCAATGCTGGATGAGGAAGTGACAACTGCATTGCTGTCTGACAGAGCGAAGTCCATCCTCCTGATAGTATAAAGATGACCTCATTGTTTCCAGAAGTAAAAATGGTTCTCTAATTGGAGCCCATATATTCTGCCACATAGCAGGCTTTTCAGCTCTCTTGTGACACTAACAAAGGAAGTCTACAAAAAGTCAATAGCAGAAGACGATGTTTTAAAAATATGATTACCAAAAAATACAGCAATCTGTACACATAACACATTTACAAACCCTTAACAAAAACAGATACTAAGTGAGGAGGATGTAGACAAACATGAAGCAATTGTTAGACTACATATACTGTATTATATACATATACTGTATTAGGTATCCCTATATACTGTTTAGGAGAAAATTAGGAACATAATTTTAGTTTAACACTAAACACGTGACATTGCAAAGGTTTATAAGGTATGTTGCTAAGTAAAGTTTTGCATATCTTAATTTATTATTATAAATTATTTATTTAAATTAATCCTAATTTTTCATCATTTCTCAAATGCACATGATTTAGGTCTAGCCATTTTTAATCATATACAGAGTTACAACATTTGTAAAAATTTTAATACAGTATGTGCACTCATTGGGGAGGTGTACCCTCAATACTGTCATGGCGAACATTGTCACCAGTACAGAAATGAAAAAAATGCAAAGTGTTATGTTTCTCACTAGAACAGAAGTAAATTAGATGGTATATTTTTCATCGGGGCACTTTCTCAAGTGATTAATCTCACAGATGGGACTTCTGTTTTTTCTAGAGCTTTCTTCTTTAAGTAATAGGGACACTGAAAACAATAAGACCCTAACAGGAAAGAATAAAGGGTAAATACTTAAAGTATACTTATCCTTTAACTTATAGTGTATAAAATTAATCTATAACCATGTTTTATAAAAGTAAAGTGGTAAAGTGTTTTCAGATGTAATATGAAACCACAGTAACATTAACAACACTGATGACAGTTATTGCATTTGTGAAACCGACAGAGCTCTTACAAGCCATTACAGTCAAAATATTGGCTTATGAAAAATTAATACAGTCTGTAGAAAATGGAACTTGGCATCTGCACTAGCTATTTATGTAGAATTACAAAGAATTAACTATTCCATGTGCTACAAAGTAATGTGTTTGCATTAAATAGTATATCATTTAAAAACTAAAAAGGAATACAATAAAGAATGTGCTTTTAGAAAAGGACATCATTTTATATATACCTCTTTAAACTTGACTAATGCTAATGGTTATATTTGTCATAATCTGATCAATTGATTTGTTTTTCCCTGATATACATATTGAGAATATACTGTATTTACAATACACACAAACATATATGTATATATACATGTATGTATATATGTATATATATATATATATATATATATATATATATATATATATATATATATATATATATACATACATGCATATATACATGCATACCCCACTTTTAAGTACACAATGGGGATTATTTACTAAAGCTGGAAAGTGCAAAATCATGTGTGTGTGTATATATATATATATATATATATATATATATATATATATATATATATATATATACATGTATGTATATGTATGTATGTATGTATATATATATATATATATATATATATATATATATATATATATATATATATATATATATATATATATATATATATATATATATAAAATAAAATAAAATAAATGTTAGAGAGAATCTAAGAAAAGGTACAGTGGTGTAATATATAAGCCTAATCCAACAAAGATGTCATGAAATTATAGTTTATATTAGTTATTGCAGTATTCAATCACACAACACATTTATGTATCTGCCATTGATTCTATTGCTGAAATATGACATTTCTATACTTGATTTTCTGGGTCTACATCACCCATTATGAGAACACCTAAAATTCCTTAAAACAGTCCGGAATGAAGGCGCAAAGATCTCTGGTAAATTATCAAAGACATGTGAAAACCCAGGCAATGACACAGGTTCATCTTTAATTAAGAAGATACCACCTTCAGGAGGACTGACACATTTAATGTAAAGATTAGCCACTTCCTGACTGCCTCACAGCAGATATACTGCTACAGGGGAGCCATTCTGTGCAGAATCCATATATATACACACACACACACACATATATATATATATATATATATATATATATATATATATATATATATATATATATATATATGTGTGTGTACATGATCCTGCACTTTTGGGTAGGGGAAGCGTGCCGCCACCAGCGACCCCTTCTGCTGTGATGTCCACCAGCAACCACAAAAAATCGGGCAAAGACACAGAACAGAGCTTTGCCTATGTATACAAGGTAGAGCTCCATTCTGACAGGTGGAACGTGATGTATTTTGTGTCCCTGCAGGTAATAAAATCTGGCAGTAAAAACAGCACACAGTTTATAGAAAAACACTGGAACACAGTTAGCCCTTTGATCGCCCTAGATCACCACTACAAGTAAAAAATAAAAAAAATTTAAAATTAATTCCAGCATGTGTCCAATAGTTTGAAGATGCTATAACTTTTACACAAACCAATCAATATAAAATGCCACCCAAAGAAATCTAAATTTTTGGGGAAAAGAAGGACATAAATTGTATTTGGGTACAGCGTTGCATGACCGTGCAACTGTCAGTTTAAGTAACGCAGTGCTGTATCGCAAACAATGGCCTGGTCATGAAGGGGATAAATCTTCCAGAAGTCAAGTAGTTAGTGCATGCTTAAGCTTACAGTAAACATCATCAACTTTGCTATCATGGAGTAATAGCATTAAATTAATCTTTAAGCAATAATACCTCTGCTTCGTTTAGGCATGCAGACTAGTATTTCTATGTTACAAGATGATAACACTTCTGTAATAATCGCTGTGAATAAGAGAATAATATATAACTGACTATATATAAATGCTTCCTTTCCCCATATTCCACTAATTATTGCCCAGCCAGTTATAGGATAGAATAGGATTTGCCTATTAAACACAAACCTACATTAAGCATAAAATATACTTTTAAAGTGGTTGTAAACCCTTACAAACCACTTTGACCTACAGGTAAGCCTAGATTAAGGCTTACCTGTAGGTCCAAGAAATATCTCCTAAACCTATACGGTTTAGGAGATATTTGCCCGAAGACAGGCACCGCTGTCTACGACGCATGCGCCGTAGACAGTGGCGCGCAGGCGCACTGAGCGTGGCATCATCGATGACGAAGATGCCGCGCGATGCCGTGCGATGCCGCGTGTCTTGGCTCCCGTGCGCATGCACGGGAGTGACGTCATCGCGGCTTCGCCGAATGACAGCGGCGGAGCTGCGAGACCCCACCGAGCAGATGGATGCGCCGGACTACAGGGGACAGCGGTGACTTTGTTGGCTCCTGTGTCAGGTAAGTGACACATAATGGGCTACTATGCGATGCATAGTAGTCCATTATGCTTTGCCTTTGCAGGGAATGAAAGAGGAAGTAAACTCATCAGGGTTTACTTCCTCTTTAAGTTGTGCCTTGAGGTGTATTTGAGAGGATTTTGTTATTTTTGTCTGTTTTTTCTTAAGTTCTTTGAATTGGGTCACAATTTTTTGTCAAATTTATATAAATGGATTATTAAATTCTGGTCCAAGGCAATAATAAAGTAAAAAAAAAATGTATATGTTTGTAATGCTTTCAATAATGTAATTATCCAATTATTTGCATGGCTTCGACAATTAGCAATTAAGAATTTTTTCAATTATTCATGCCATTTGAAGCATGGCATCCCAGCATTCCTTTATTAGACATATTTGTTTTAAAATGTAACACATAAAACTATAATAAATAAAGTAGGAATATACTAGAGTACTCTACAAATACTGTATATGCAATGTAACAAAACTGAATTTCTTGGTCATGCATGTGTACTTCTTTAATGTATAATTGTCTTTAAGTTTGATATCATTAAAGTGAAAATGCAAGGTCCTGCTATTTTCTAGACCCCCTATGTCCCCATTCATAATTTAAATTAAAATGTAAACCTCGGAAATTAACTGTGAACAAAGCGCATCCTTCTATAATGTGTACTTGTCTCTGAAATACCTCATGCATAATTAGAGTATGTGGCATGGAGATTCAAGGCAACCTAGTGTTTTTTTCAAAGTAAGGATTTTAGATTCAATTAAATGGGTTTCTTGCAGGCATAAAATATGTGGTTTGTGTGCCTTAAGAAATTCAAAGAGTCTAGCCTGTTTAAATTTGGAATTCAGGACTCTGATTTTCCAAGAACGGAAAGTTACTTAAGCCATAAAAGATTCAATGGGCATATACCGAAGGAGTAAAGTCCAACAGGGACACGGGGTGCCCCTCAAGTCACAATCCAACAATAAAGGAGGGAAAGAGAAACACACACATACACACACGCACGCTTAACACACAACCACAGTTAACTAGCACAAGTAAGTATCCCATAAATTAAATAGGATTTAAAAATGAACCCCTGGCCTGCTCAGCCATAGCAGAGCAAACCTAATCCCGGAACAAAACAATATGCTGGGGAACATGACCTAAGCAATTAGGAAATATACCAACACTGCACAGTAATCCTGCTCTAAAGCAAATTAAAGCAGCGGCTAACAAGATCCGGGAGGACATATAGCTTCAAGTGGTTGGTGGGCCAACAGAGGGATTGGCTGGGTTACAGCAGTGTTTCTACCCAATTTAAGACACTTTCAAGTGTAGTAAAGATGGTTCACCCCTGGTGTGCAAACTTGTAATCTTTCTGGAAACAGCATAGCCTATTGGATATTGGGGGCTCTCAACTTTTGTTTAGCAAACTGAATGTGCATGGAGTTTTCAAACCGCCATGGAATAGTCCAGGAGAGAGAAACATCAGCATTTTTGATGCAAAGATTTTACTTTGTTCTGGCCACCCTAAGGATGGCATCTTGATGCCTGTCATTGAGAAAATGGATTACCATAGGCCGAGGTGGGTTACCTGGTGAAAGAGGCCCTATGGGCTCTTTTGATGACAAAGCAATTTGACAGGCAATCTCAACCAAATTTCTCCAGCAGACAGATTTCTATGAAGTCTAATATTGTATGCCAGTGCTAAGGTAGAAACAAGTGTCTATCAAATAATAATAACAAAATATTAAGTGCTACACGTGAGTTCATAAGCTGCTACTGGAAAAAAAGATCCCCAGCACTGTCCCCTTGAATACAATTCATACATATACGCCATGAATTATGAAAGAATATTAGTAGGGGGCGGACCTGGCGAGCGTGGTGAATGGCCGCATAGGAATTTAGCTCCCGGCCGAGGGAATCTTCCGAAGTATATACCGGCAACGATAGGCACTGGAACACAGCGCAAACAGGCACAGCAGGTTGGAGGCGCTCAGGGAGCATGCCATGGAAACAAAAGGAGCGGAGGGAGCCCGGTAAATGACAGATTTCTTCACCCTGTCAGGCCGCTCAAACAGCCAAGATGGCACTGGCACTGTACAGAGCACATCGCTGTCCCTCAGTCAGCTAGTCAGGAGGGGGTGTATGGGGGAGCAGTCCTCATGGGTCAGACATGTACAGCAGCAGCCAGGGTCTCAGTCCTCCTCAAGCTCCAATAGCCCTGCAAAGACGAAACAGAGACTAGCAGAACAGACACCTGTAAACAATGAGTATGGAGACAGAGGTATTAAAATTGACAATACATTGGAATTTCAGGATGCAATAGCAGCTTTCCCCAAAAATAACAAACCAGTCATGGACTCTACCATGAAAGAAATGCTAGTGACTCTGAGGAGTGCAATACATACGGATATGCTGCAGCTTGCAAAGCAATGCAAGACAGAGGTTAAAGCAGTGAGAGAGTGACCCATATAGAAAATAAAATGGGAGAATTCACTGAAACCTTTAATAACATGGTGGATGTGCACAATGACCATGAGGATGACATAATATGGCTTAAGTCATAGGTCGCCGACCTTGAAGACTGTTCCAGAAGGAACAACATTAAAATAAGAGGCATCCCAGAAACGGTCAAGACACCAGAGCTGACAGCCTATCTGGCCAACATTATTAAAGAAGCACTCCCAGACTTGCCTTTGGAGGAACTGATCATAGATCGAATACATAGACAAAGCCAAAGCATATCCCTGAAAAATTACCCAGAGATACCATTGCAAGGATCCACTATTACAGAGTCAAAGAGAAATTTATGCACATAGCTTGACAAGCTGAAAACCTGCCTGAATGCATGCAAGGGCTGTCCTTCGTTGCCGACTTGTCAGCGCATACATTACAAAGAAGATGCAACTTTATCACTATAACAAAGCCACTGAGAAATCATAAAATAATGTATCACTGGAACTAGCCTGCCAATTTGGTAATCTTCAAGGGGGATCGTGACTATCTGGTGACTACCCTAGAGGAAGGAATCAAGTTGCTGGAAAAATTGAACATTCTACCGAGAGGAGAGGAGGAGAACCATATGGAGGAGGAAGATGGTCAGGACTCCTTTCCTAATCGTACATGACACCTCAAGATGATGCAAACACAGATAGATGATTGCAACTCCAGAAGTTTGGACCGGCATGGAAAACCGCTGGATTACCCCTAGCATCAGCAGGTTACTACCTGCTCAGATTTCAAAAGAAATCGCATATTTTTATAAGAGCGCGGAAGCGCACACCTGTTCTAATTTTTGTTCTTTTTGTTGTTTTAGTTTTGGTTTATCTCAGGGAAACTTCTATTTTGTGACCCGAGAGCTTTGAACACCTCATCGACCCTCTCAAAAGACCCTATTTGCACCACAGCTTCTCCAGCACAGAACAGAGAATATAAGGAGTGACATTTACAGCAGGACACCACATCAGCAACCAGGCCTACTGGACAGTAAGAATTTACCTAACTGAATAAGGCGTTACAATAATAGGACATTAGCAAGGTTAAAACCTACCCACAATGGCGTTCAAGATTACCTCACTAAATGTTAACGGCTTAAACAGCCCACAAAAGGGACATATGTTGTGGAAAGAGGCTCATGCACAGAATTGTGATGTGCTTTGTATACAGGAAACACATTTTAAAGCACAAAATCAACCCAAGTTGACACACAACCAATATCCCAACAGCTACTTCACGTGCGCACAGTCAAAAAAAAGAGGAGTAGCCATTCTGGTGAAACAAACAATTGTGTTTAAACATAAGTCCCACTATTGCGATTAGGAGGGTAGGTACATCATTTTGGCATGTGAAATAAATGGAATGGCGTACACTATTATTATTGTGTATGCCCCAAATGCCAAGCAGCTCAGATTTCTGAAAAAAGTGTGGAAGAAGGTCAAACAAAACACCTTCGAACCAGGGGCGTAACTAGAAATCACAGGGCCCCATAGCAAAATGGCACAGGGCCCCCCCACCAAAAAAAATGAACTAATGCCATTAAACAACAGACTACCACACCCATGTGGCACAGTACCCAGGCAACGGCTTATATTAATTTTGAACAACAAAGTATGCAGTATACTCTATGCAGCCCCTAAAGGGAACATATTGCTGACCTCCAGGCCTTTTAACCAATTTCTGTTCTGTTATATAAAATGAAATAGTTCAACTCACCATAATGCAAAATCAGTGGGATCCCTGAGCGTGTCACTTGCCATCATCGCCTGCCACCAGATGCAGATTGTAACTTGTCAAACGTTGCGGAATGTCACCTACCACATGTTGCGGATTGTCACTTGCCAAGTCACCTGCCACACATTATGGATTGTCACTTGCCACGTCCTGGATTGTCACTTGCCACACATTATGGATTGTCACATGCCACGTCCTGGATTGTCACTTGCCACGTCACTTGCCACACATTATGGATTGTAACTTGCCACGTCCTGGATTGTCACTTGCCACACATTAAGGATTGTCACTTGTCACATCACCTGCTACACATTGCAGATTGTCCACTTGCCACGTCGCCTGCCACCAGATGCAGATTGTCACTTGTCACACGTTGCAGAATGTCACCTGCCACATGTTGCGGATTGTCCACTTGCCAAGTCCCGGATTGTCACTTGCCACATTACCTGCCACACATTACGGATTGTCACTTGCCATGTCCTAGATTGTCACTTGCCACGTCTCGGGTTGTCACTTGCCACATCACCTGCCACACATTACGGATTGTCACTTGCCACGTCACCTGCCACACATTACGGATTGTCACTTGCCACGTCACCTGCCACACATTACGGATTGTCACGTCACGGATTTTCACTTGCCACGTCACCTGCCACATGTTACAGATTGTCACTTGCCACATCCAGGTTGTCACTTGCCACGTCACCTGCCACACATTACGGATTGTCACTTGCCACGTCCTAGATTGCCACACATTACAGATTGTCACTTACCACATCCTAGATTGTCACTTGCCACACATTATGGATTGTCACTTGCACGTCCCGGGTTGTCACTTGCCACGTCACCTGCCACACATTATGGATTGTCACTTGTCACGTCACGGATTTTCACTTGCCACGTCACCTGCCACATGTTACGGATTGTCACTTGCCACATCCATGTTGTCACTTGCCATGTCACCTGCCACACGTTACGGATTGTCACTGGCCACATCCAGGTTGTCACTTGCCATGTCACCTGCCACACGTTACGGATTGTCATTTGCCACGTCCCTGGTTGTCACTTGCCACGTTGCCTGCCACACATTATGGATTGTCATTTGCCACGTCATGGATTTTCACTTGCCACGTCACCTGCCACACGTTACGGATTGTCACTTGCCACGTCCTGGGTTGTCACTTGCCACGTCGCCTGCCACACATTATGGATTGTCACTTGCTCTGCCACTTTCCTGCTGTGTCACAGAGTCAGCCAGCAGATTATCAGTCAGGCAGCAGAGAGATAATGTCATCTCTCTGCTTCCTGGCTGCCTGCACAGTGAGGGGGGAACTGCACTGCAGGGATGAGAGGGCGGCGAGAGATGATGTCATCTCTATGCTCCCTCGCCCGTCTGCTCCCTGATTGGCCAGCCCGCTCACGCCCACTCTCTCACCAGCGGACCGGCCACTCTCATCTGCCTCCCACTATCACCCGCGGAGCCCCCCGCGGACCCGCGGACTGCCCGCTCTCACCCGCGGAGCCGCCCGCGGTCCACCCGCGGAGCCGCGGACTACCCGCGGGCCGCCCGCGGTCCGCCAGCTCTCATCCGCGGACCACCCGCGGAGCCGCGGACTGCCCGCGGGCCACCCGCGGAGCCGCCCGCTATCTCCCGCGGAGCCATAGCGCCTGTCCTCACCGGGCCCCATTTGACTGCGGGCCCCATAGCGCCCGCATGTGCTGCTATGGCGGTAGTTCCGCCACTGCTTCGAACATGTCATTATGTGCGGAAATTTGAGCACCATCTCCGACCATCAGTTGGACATATCCAGCACATCAGAAAAGAAGGGGTTCAGAACAATGCTCTCTAACTTTACCCACACAGCTAACTTGTATGACGTGTGGAGATATCAGCACTCAAATGAGAAGGATTTCTCATTCTTCTCTCGGGTGCATCTACCGTACTCAAGGATAGACACAATTTTAGCAGCCAAATTTCTGCTACAGACAAATTTCAAAGTCTGAAATAGGAGTCATATCGTGGTCCGACCATACCCCGGTATCTATAACTGTGGGGAACCAGGGCCTTTCCACTAGAGCAAATAGATAGAGAAATGACACACTCCTTTTCACAGACCCGGTGATTGCTTTGGACATTGCAAATTCACTAAAATAATTTGTTGCAAAGAATGACATAGCAGAAGTAGATCTGTTTGTCTTGTGGTTAACACACAAGGCATACATTAGAGGGATACCGATGAAACATAGTGCATTATTAAGGAGGAAGAGGAGGCAGCGTATGGACACTATCCTGGGAGACATCAAGAACCTGGAGTCCCAAAACAAACAACCACCGACATTAGACATAAGCAATAAATTGGCAAAGGCTCGGGAAGATCTTAGAAACCTACTGATCCTTAATACTCATAAATACAGAGGTGGCTTTTATATGCACGACAATAAGGCAGGTACATTATTGGCAAACCAAATCAAAGATAAAATAAGTAAACAAAAAATTCAATTTCTGCTCCACCCTAAACATGGATCAAAACTCACTAATCACAAAGAAATTTCAGACACCTTTGGAAGCTACTATGAAAGTTCACACAATATAGGAAAAGATCCCGAAACCCCCCAGCCTATGCCAGAAATAAGAGGAATTTTTTTAAAGGGAATCTCCCTTCCTTCATTAACCCCTATAGAATTAAGCTCCTTAAACTCTCCTTTCACATTATTAGAGATCAAGGAGAATATAACTAAGCTACCAAATAACAAAGCACCAGGCCCAGATGGGTATTCATCCGAATATTATAAGAGGTATACAGACACTTTAGCCCTAATGTTAGTACGAGTGTTCCACGCTTCTGCCTCCTCAGCCTCATTCCCATCGGAAATGTTACAAGCTACAGTCATCACACTGCCTAAACCAGGAAAGGAGTTGGACAGAGCGCAGAATTTTAGGCCTATCTCACTTTTAATCTATCTCACAGGTTGGGTTCGTGGCAGGTAGACAAGCCACGGACGCAAAACAAGACAAATTTTAAATTTAATGCATTCAGCAGTTGAAAATAAACAGCCATCAGTACTCTTGTCATTAGACGTCAAGAAGGCTTTTGACAAGATCCACTGGGGCTACCTGTCAGAGGTACTTGCAAAATTTGGGTTCCTAGGCCAAATGCGATCAGCCATAGCAGCTTTATACTCAGCTCCCTCCGCCAACATGTTCACAGAAGGCATCTTCTCGGAGCAATTCCTTATCACCAATGGCACAAGACAAGGGTGTCCTTTGTCACCCCTGATCTTTGCGT
Organism: Lithobates pipiens; assembly: GCF_037356315.1. Classification (NCBI taxonomy): domain Eukaryota; kingdom Metazoa; phylum Chordata; class Amphibia; order Anura; family Ranidae; genus Lithobates; species Lithobates pipiens. The sequence goes on along the minus strand of NW_027507784.1, from coordinate 202,143,352 downwards.
TGGTGATGGAACTGTTGGCAGAAAAAATAAGGAACCACTCCCAAGTCACAGGAATCAACATAGGAAAAGAGGAACACACAATTACGCTGTTCGCAGATGACGTCATTCTGTCGATCTCAAATCCAGATCATTCTCTGAAAGCAGTTCATGGAATACTAGAGCAGTTTAATGCTGTGTCCTATTATAAGATTAACACAACAAAATCAAGTATACTGGGGTTAGCAGTAAACCTAGAGATGAGAACCTTAATACAGAAATCATTATCTTACCCATGGGCGAAGGACTCACTCCAATATTTGGGTATAACCCTAACGAGCCAACTCCCACGTCTATATCAATCCAATTTTGAACCTTTATTAAACAATTTCCCACAAGAAATGCATAGGTTAAAAAGATACTACCTCTCCTGGTCAGGTAGCTTAGCGGCCTACAAAATGCTACTACTATCAAAGCTGCTGTATTATTTCAGGGTGCTCCCAATTCAGATACCGTCCATGTTTTATACTAAGATGCAAAACTCTTTATTTATTATTATTATTATTATTCAGGATTTATATAGCACCAACAGTTTGCGCAGCGCTTTACAACATGAGGGCAGACAAATTTATATGGGAGGGGAAAAAAGCCAGATGTCCCCAAGACATTCTAATGAAGCATAGGAAAATAGGGGGAAGGGGAGTCCCAGACATTAAAGATTACCACATGGCAGCAATTTTACACCAAGCCAGGGCATGGTATAAGACAGCAGATCAAATACACTGGAGCAAAGCAGAACAAACATAAGTAGACCGAGGAGATATTAAGAACTTACTGTTCTCAACACTACTAAAGAAACAAAGGATCTACAAAAACCAACCTACAATAGCAGCTACATTAAGAGCATGGGACAACTTTATGCAGACTAGGGATACCCATGTCAATCATACAAATGCACCAATCTCTATAACTGCACTTTCCTTCTTATCACTAGACCTGTATGTACACCACTGGGAGAAACATGGAATTAAATACATAGCAGACTACATTCAAGACAGAATCAAGACATTTGCAGAAGCACAGTCTCTAAATTCATTACCAGCTAAAGAATACTTGACGTACAAAAGGGTGGCTAATATTTTAACAACCACCAAAAACCAGGTTGCAGTAATCCCAGAGGCTATCTATAAGATGTGGAATACCACCTCCACTTTTAAAAAAGGAATTACAATTATTTACAATTTACTACATAGCAAACTACACTTTGACACCCCAAAACAGCTTAAAAAATGGGAATCTGACTTAAATATAACAGTGTCTCAGGAGCAGTGAAGTCGTGTGATTAAAACTAATTATACACCTACTAAAGGCTCTAACTATAGGGAAATAGCGCAAAAGATACATTTAAGATGGTATAAAACTACATATATATTGGCGAACTGTCCAACTTATGCTGGAGGGTTTGTGGTCAAGTGGGCAATCTGGCACATATGCTGTGGTTCTGTGTTTCACTAAGGAGCTTTTGGGTGGCAATTTCAAAGATAATCACTAAAATAACAGGCATACTTAACAGACTGAAGGTGGAACAAGCGATATTAAGTATCGATATGGATATATATCCAAGTCATTGCCGCACATTAGTAATGCATGTACTACACGCAGATCGACTGGTTATAGCCTGTAAATGAAAAACCTTGTCTCCCCCTTCATTAAGAGAAGTATTAAAATTGATCGACGACTCCTATGCTTATGAGAAGACTATAGCCTGGAGGGAAATCAAAAGAAATTTACAAGTAGCTGGACCTTATGGGAAAAATTCAGTGAGAGGAGTTGAATACACAGGAGTACGGATCTCAATAAGAAATCGGGTAACTAAAAAGTTTAAATAGAGTTGACAGTTGATTAGTAAAGTAACAATATATACATAAAAGGTCTTATAAATAACAAAATAGAATAATAGAATAATAATTAAACTTGAGTTATTAGTTGATGACCACATAGAGAGTATTCAATTAGTAGTAAAGTTGAAGAATCTAGAGATTACGAGAGGTCGAGGTGGAGAGGGGAATAAGAGCATTAGATTGGAACAACAAGTTTCTTGTTCTTTATCCCATACCTAAAACACTGTTTCTATCATTATGTTCAGTTATATGTAAAGTGCACCTTTATATGAATAACACAGTTGGAGAGAGACTGTAACTATGTAAGAGATTTTAGATGTTTGATGTCTGTTTATATTTTGAAACTCAATAAAAATTTAACTTGAAAAAATATTAGTACATAGTTATATAGGTACATAGTTGGTAAAGTTGAAAAAAGACAGTCCATCAAGTCCAACCTGTGTGTGTGTGCTTTTATGTCAATATTATATTGTATATCACTGTATGTTGTGGACATTTAGGTGCCTATCTAATAGTTTTTTTTTTATTAAATAAATTTTAATTGTATTTAAACGTAATGCTCCCTGCTGAAACCACTGCTTGTGGAAGAGAAGCTGTCAGCGATGTTATTATTATCAAATATAATGTACAAAATTTCACCACAAGATATTATAAATGTTGCCTAACTATAACTGTATGGAACACAAATTGTTGGACAGTGTAAATATTATTATTCATATATTTTTCTGCCTAGCTGATTTGGATCTTGGTAGAGTTCAATTAGATAATAGGGTAGATTATACTGAAGAAGCAATGCCAAAGTGATGTGAACCTTGAACAGAGAGTTAATAAAGTCTGGGATTTGGATCCTGGAATAGTGCAATTAAAGTGGAGCAGATTCTACTTGAGACTTATGCCCCATACACATGGTCGGAAATTCCGACGGCAAAAGTCAGATCGGATTATGTTGTCGGGAAATCCGATCGTGTGTGGGCTCTATCGGACTTTTTCTTTCAGAATTTCCGACAACTGAAGTTTGAGAACTGGATCTAAAATTTTCCGACAACAAAATCCAATTGGACTTTTTGTGATCGTGTGTAGTGAATTACGATGCACAAAGAGCTACGCATGCTCAGAAAAAATTTGGAGACAAAAGCTATTGGCTACTGGCCTCTACGTAGTCCCGTCATACATTTTGCATGTCACCTCGTTCTGAACGATCTGACTTTTTGACAACTTTGTGCGACAGTATGTATGCAAGACAAATTTCGGCCAAAATCCATCGGAAAAATCAGACGGATTTTGTGGTCGGAATGTCCGAATGTGTGTATGGGGCATTATTGCTACAGATATCCTAGAAAACCTTTTCTGAAACAGAAAGTTAAGATTATCTGGCTAGTGGTTTTAGGTGGAGGTGTGAATGAGTTTTTATTGCAGATGCACTACTTATTTTTTATTATTTATTATTTACAACACCTGTTACTAATCCTGCACTAGAGAGACTTCATGTTGTGATTTGGGGATTTATTTATATTAATTTTGTGATTAAAGTTTGTACATTATAGCTACAGCTTTGGTAAGGCTGAAAACAAATAGGCACAAGTACAACTAGCTTTACCAACAGCAAATATATAAAGTATTTGCTGAAAACCATCATACTGTATACAGAATTCTATACCCACAGTTGAAAAAAAAAAAATTTAATGTGTGGTCCAATTTGCTCTAGGAAAAAAATGATTCCTTCCTGATTCCCCAGAAGGCAATTGGATACACCCTGGATAAACAATCCCTGGTGTTATTACCTATAAATATTAATATCCAGTTATATTCTGTGCATTTAGAAATGCATCCAGCTATTTTTAAAACAATCTATTAAGCTGGCCAGAACCAGTTCTTGAGAGAGTCTATTCCATATTTTCACAGCTCTTACTATGAAGAAGCGTTTCCATATGTGGAGGTTAAATCACTTTTACTCCAGACAATAAAAAGCATCCTCCTTTTGTGATGACTTCAAAATAAATAACTCTACACTAAGTTCCCTATACATTACTATATATCACTTTTTTTTTTTTACATGGTGATCGTATCCCCTTTAATATCTTCTTCTCAAGAGAGAATAAATTCTGTTCAGCTAATTTTTCCTCATAGCTGAGCTCCATCGTGCCTCTTATTAGTTTGGGTGTCCCTCTATAATTTTTATTCCTTTTTGTGAAATGGTCCCCAAAACTGAACTACATATTCTAGATGACGTCTTACTAATGCTTTGTACAGGGGAAAAATGCTTCTCTTTCTTTTTATAGATTCTCTGTACCTCTTTAACAACTTTAAGACTAGGCCTTTTTCTGACATTTGTTGCTTACAAGTTAAAATCTGTATTTTTAGCTAGAAAATTATTTAGAAAACCCAAATATATATATATAGTATCTCACCTATATATATACAGTATCTCACAAAAGTGAGTACACCCCTCAGGTTTTGTAAATATTTTAATATACCTTTTCATGTGAAGAAATTACACTTTGCTACAATGTAAAGTAGTGAGGATACAGCTTGTATAACAGTGTAAATTTGCTAACACCTCAAAATAATTCAACACACAGTCATTAATGACTAAACCACTGGCAACAAAAGTGGGTGCACCCCAAATTGGACCCAATTGGCCATTTTCCTTCCCCGGTGTCCTGTGACTTATTAGTGTTAGAAGGTCTCAGGTGTGAATGGGGAGCAGGTGTGTTAAATTTGCTGTTATAGCTCTTACTGTCTCATACTGGTCACTGGAAGTTCAGCATGGCACCTAATGGCACTAGAACTCTGGTACGAGAACTCTCTAAAGATCTGAAAAAAGGAAAAAATAATTGTTGCTCCTAAATAAAGATGACCTAGGCAATAAGAAGATTGCCAAGATCCTGAAACTGAGCTGCAGCATGGTGGCCAAGACCATACAGCAGTTTAACAGGACATAGTCGACCAAAAAAGTTGAGTGCACATGCTCAGCGTCAAATCCAGAGGTTTTGTTTGGAAACGTATGACGTATGAGTGTTGCCAGCATTGCTGCAGAGGGTGAAGGGGTGGGGGGTTGGGGGTCAGTGTTCAAACTATATGCTACACACTGCATTAAATTGGTCTGCATGGTTATCATCCCAGGAAGAAGCCTCTTCTAAAGATGATGCACAAGAAAGCCCGCAAACTGTTTGCTGAAGACAAGTATATTAAGGACGTGATCAATATTGGCGTTTCTGAATACTTTCAATTTTTTAAAACTGGCTCTGTTGGCTCCCAAGTAAACCATAAACAATGTCATGATGTTGCTTCCAGGTTACCATATCCGAGACTCAATCTAAGCCAATTACGGCTTTGTTCAGGTGTCCGACCAGCCTGCTGATGTGCCGGCGTGTTGTTCAGGTCTCTCGGGGGATGGCGGCAGCTGAAAGGGAAATGTCTGGGTGTTATGGACAGCTAGCAGGGCGTGTGGCCAGGTGCACACAGGCCATTTAATGATGGGCTGGTAAGAGAGCAGTAGGAGGGTGGAAGTTGGAGTATGAGCAGTTGCTGTCATTTGGATAGAGGGCCCTGTCAGAGAACCTGCTGGTCTCTGTCTGAGACTGCAACCCTTGTGAGGGGGTTTTCTTGCCTGAAGGTCGAGGAAGGTTGGGATGGCTACACAGACCTGGGAGACCAAAGTCCAAGAGGGCTGAAGGAAGTCCTGAAGTCTTGGGGAGAGTGAGAAAACCCAGGGTGGCTGGAGAATCCTTTTAAGGCCAGGAGTAGTGTGGAGTAGTGCCAGAGTAGCCCAGAAGTGGTGTGCAGCAAGGAACTGTAAGTTAAGGCAGAGAAAGCCTAAGTATTTTTTAATTTGTTACATTTATTGGAGAACAATATTGTATGGGCAATCCTGTAATGAACCTTTATTTTGTTCCTTTTAATAAAAACGGGCTGCCACACTCTTATACCTAATAGCTGACTGCTGTGGGCTGACTGAAATAGCAGATACCGCTGATCTAAACACCTCCCAATATTACTATATATATATATATATATATATATATATATATATATATATATATATATATATAAATATATATACTATGGTAGTGTGGTACCCCACCAGCAGAAGGATGCAGGGTTCTCAACCAGGCAGGTTGAGGGGCTCCAGAGGAGTTGTTTATTTGGGAGGAAACTGGCTTTTCAGTTTCCTCATCGTTTACAAAAATCCAGTTGGGGACCTGGAGCCCCTGAGATTCCATAGTGTTATGGATGGGACAGAATCTCCAATCCTGGGATCGGGTTTTGGGAAAAGCCAGAATTCTGGCTGGTTGATTGAACAGGTGGGTCCTGGGCTTATAACATAGCCAAGACCAGGGTTCTGGGCTCCACCCTCCAGAGGAGTCCAGGCAAGCAAGGTAGAAGCATGCATATCTGCATGGTATAGTCAGAGGGCCCAAAGCTGGAAGATGCAGCAAGGAAGATGAAAAGAGGTACAGTAGTTGTACGAGATCTCTGTTATATGGCCAAGAGGGCTGAAGTGTAAAGCCTAAATGGCAGTAGTGCTGAAGAGAGCCAGGTGGCTTGGTATTTTTCTGTTTATTAATACATTTTTGCTGTGGAAAGCTGAAACCCCTGTGTGGGCAACCCTCCTGTTATTGGACTTGTTTTCTTTTTCATTTAATAAAAGTGGACCAACAAGCCCTTAAATGGCATGACAGGCGTGGACTCTGTTCACTGATGTGCTTTACACAGAAGCTAAAGAACCCCCAAATATCACACACATACATACATACATATATATATATATATATATATATATATATATATATATATATATACACACAGTTGTGCTCATAAGTGTACATGCCCTGGCAGAATGTATGATTTCTTGGCCATTTTCTAGAGAATATGAATGATGACACAAACATTTCCTTTCACTCATGATTACTGACTGTGTTTACTCTTTTTGAATCATAATGGCAACAGAAACTACCCAAATTACCCTGATCAAGTGTTTACATACCCCATTTCTTAATACTGTGTATTGCCCCCTTTAACATCAATGACAGCTTGAAGTCTTTTGTGGGATTTGTGGATGAGGCTCTTTATATTCTCAGATGATAAAGCTGCCCATTCCTCTTGGCAAAAAGCCTCCAGTTCCTGTAAATTCTTGGGCTGTCTTGCACGTTTGAGAAGATCTCCCCAGAGTGGCTCAATGATATTGAGATCAAGATACTGTTATGGCCACTCTAGAACCTTCACTTTATTCTGCTGTAGTCAATGACAGGTTGACTTGGCTTTGTGTTTTGGATCATAGTCATGTTGGAATGTCCCATTGCGCAGCTTCCTGGCTGATGAATGCAAATGTTCCTCCAGTATTTTTTGATGTAGTGTTTATGGTTGTGGACAAAAAGCAAAATTTTGGTCTCATCACTCCAAATGACTTTGTGCCAGAAGGTTTGAGGCTTGTTTCAGCTTGTCTCTGTGTTTGGCGTATTGTAAGTGGGATACTTTGTGGCATTTGCATAGTAATGGCTTTCTTCTGGCGACTCAACCATGCAGCCCATCTTTCTTTAAGTATCTCCTTATTGTGCATCTTGAAACAGCCACACCACATGTTTTCAGAGAGTCCTGTATTTCACCTGAAGTTATTTGTGGGTTTTTCTTTGCATCCCAAACAATTTTCCTGGCAGTTGTGGCTGAAATTTATATATATATATATTTGTCAAAAGTATTGGGACACTGCCTTTACAAATTCTTACCATTCTTAGTCTGTAGAGTTTGAGATAGAGTTGGCACACCCTTTGCAGCTATAACAGCTTTAACTCTTCTGGGAAGGCTGTCCACAATTTTTAAGACTGTGTCTATGGGAATGTTTGATCATTATTCCAGAAGCGCATTTGTGAGGTCAAACACTCATGTGGATGAGAAGCACTGGCTTGCAGTCTCTGCTCTAATTTATCCCAAAGGTATAAGGTCGAGGTCAGGACTCTGTGCAGGCTAGTCAAGTTCCTCCACCACACCCTCACTCATCCATGTCTTTATGGACCTTGCTTTGTGCACTGGTGGAGGGGGATTATGGCATGGGGTTGTTTTTCAGGGGTTGGGCTTGGCCCCTTAGTTCCAGCTTTATGGGAACAATTTGGGGACTGTCCCTTCCAGTTCCAACATGACTGTGCACCAGTGCGCAAAGAAAGGTCCACAAAAACATGGATGTGTGAATTTGGAGTGAAGGTATTTGACTGGCCTGCATTTCAAACTGATAGAACACTTTTGGTATGAATTAGAGTGGAGACAGTGAGCCAGGCCATCGTGTCCAACATGAATGCCTAAAATTGTAACAATCAGTGCAAACCCTAAACTAATCTGTGAAACTAAATCAAATAAATAAATTATAAACAAAACAATACAATGCTGACCAGCCAACCACTGTGTATGTGATTCCACAACACCTCTAGTAAGTATAATCAAAAATAAATTCAGTTTAGCGCAGCAATAAAAAACAGTCCACAAAGTCCCATAAGGATGAAATTAATATACACATGCAATTGTGTCATCAAGTAATCGTGAAATGAAAGTAAAAAAAAACAAATAAGTCCTCTGTGAATAAGTGCTTATCAAATTCACAGCACCCCATGCCTAATCTTCAGGCACTGTGATTATCCGTCATCGAGCAAAGTGCCTGCTCACCTCCATATAGATCAGAAACAGCTTATCTTCTCACACCCCAGATAAGTGGCTCCACTCCTTCTCTCCTCCTCGTGGGATATGAACTCCCGTCTTCACAGGTCCCCACTGATTATACAGCATATGTATTAAAGCAGAAAGGACAGACATAGTGTACTACCATAATAACTGTTTTATTAAACCCTGCCTAAAAAGTTACAAAAAAACATGTATTGCATGTGTCATCTGTCACTCCGGTAAATGTCACAGAACTCTACTCCTCCCCTAGATGCATGCCACATCTAGGGGACTTTACTTGTTTTTGTTTTTTTTACTTTCATTTCACGATTACTTCATGACACAATTGGATATGTATGTGATCACATCCTAATGGGAATTTGTGGACTGTTTTTTACTGCTTCGTTACACTTTTTTTGACAATATCAATGCCTGACTGCACAAATGCTCTTCTGGAAAAATTGTCAAACATTTCCATAGACACACTCCTAAACCCTGTGGGTAGACTTTTAAGAAGAGTTGAAGAAGTTACAGCTGCAAAGGGTGGGCCAACTCAATATTGAACCCTACGGACTAAGACTGGGATGTCATTAAAGTTCATGCGCTTGTAAAGGCAGGTGTCCCAATACTTTTGAGAGTGCACTCCATACATTTTTGAAAATATTTTATTATATCTTTTCATGTGACAAGACTGAAGAAATTACACTTTGCTACAATGTAAGGTAATGAGTGTACAGCTTGTATAACAGTGTATATTTGCTGTCCCTTCAAAATAACTCAACACACATCTGGCAAAAAAAGCGAGTACACCCTTAAGTGAAAATGTCCAAATTAGGCCCAAAGTGTCAATATTTTGTGTAGTCACCATTATTTTCCATCACTGCTTTAACCCTCTTGCCAGAGAGCCTGGGCTCTTTATGATGAAGGGTCAACAGGCTTGATGAATATGTCCTGGTAGGGATCATCAGCAGGAGAGGTACAAAGGAACCACGTCAGAAAAGCTCCAGAGCATCCAGAGGACTCCACCCAAACGATGATCGTGCAGTCAGATCCAAATAAAACATATAACACGCTGGATAATGTAAAACCTCTTAAGGGTTGCATTTAATATAAATTAGAACACTTACATGTATCCATAGTAAAAACAGCACTGCATGGTAAAAAAGGAAGGAGGCCGCCACAGATCATCCAAACGCACAATAACAGCAACATACAGCTCAACCCAACCGGTCTTGTCAACAAAGGACTTCTCTGGGGCATGATGTGGTTCCTTTGTACATCCCCTGCTGATGACCCCTACCGGGACATATTCATCAAGCCTGTTTGACCCTTCGTTATAAAGGGTCCAGGCTCTCTGGTAAGAGTCCAACCTATTGTGGTGGCTAAGTGTTCACTTGGGGAAGGGATTGGATAATCTTATCCACCATGCTGCAGCTCAGTTTTAGGGTCTTGCCAATCTTCTCATAGCCTAGGCCATCTTTATGTAGAGCAACAATTAGTTTTTTTTTCAGATCCTCAGAGAGTTCTTTGCCATGAGGTACCATGTTAAACTTCCAGCGACCAGTATGAGAGAGTGAGAGCAATAACACCAAATTTAGCACACCTGCTCCCAATTCACACCAGAGACCTTGTAACACTAATGAGTAACCGGACAACAAGGAGGGAAAATGGCTAATTGGCCTCAATTTGGACATTTTCACTTAGGGGTGTACTCACTTTTGTGGTTTACAGTATATATACATGTATATATATTATAGATAGATAGATACTGTAAATATACATTTTTGCTGTTGTGGGTTTTTAACTCAAATTGTATATGAATTTATACTCCCAACCAAAGTTAGTAGGTCATGTACTCAGTGTGTTCTCAGGTATAGTAGCAGCAGGTATTACATTGCATTGTAAGAACACTTTCTGTTGGACATTGCATTCATTGTGAAAATAACAGGCTTTGTACTTCTAAGATATTTTCATGATAAACAACAGGGGAAAAACCGAGCCAGCTTGAATTGTTCTGTTGATAATTGTTGAGTTACAGTGAGCAATGCTCTCTGTGACACAAAACCCTGGCAACAGATTTCAGAACAGATGTATTGATTGTAGATTGTAATCAGTTGCATTGTCTGCTCTAGAAAGAAGAATTAAGAAGCACAACAGTGTGTAAATCAGTTCATGTTTTTGCTCTTCATGTAATTGTCTGATAAAACTTCCATCAGTTTCTATAATTAAACTAATGGTCTAAATTAATTTTCAGATCACTGGTAATTCACTCCGGTTTAGAAAATTACATTATATTAAATCTAATTAATAGAACGCAAGCTAACGGTTGAATGAAAAAAGCAGCTTTTAATGGGCCTTTTTCTGCTGTTTTAAACACCTGGCACATCAAATATGATATTGGCATAGCCCATCAAACATGTGTATGTATTTTAGATGCATACATACATAAAGGTGTAGAACAGTTATAAAAAAAGAGTGTGCTATAGTGTCAGGTTTTTCAATCAGTTGCCTTGAATAAAGTGGTTTATTTATAGTCATAGCTATTCATTGGTAAACGTATAACCATTGATAAAATTATAACTATTGAGTTGAAAGTGAAACATAAATTTTATGGTTAGGCGCTACATACATGCGTGTGCTAGCTGTATGAGATTTGGAATAAATGCCTTTAAAATATTAGGCTGCATCTACACTGTGCATCAATGGTTGCCCACTGGTACACACAAAAATGTTTCCTATGGTTCTGCTCACTATACAGAAATAAATAAACCCTTTATTTTTGAGTGCTTACTAAAAACAATGACATTTATATTCTTTATTTCTTTCCTTTACATACATACAAACCCAAGATATTTAAAATTGTAGTTAATGACTACAGGTAAATAAAAGCTTATGTTGGTTAACTCTTGGTTTTATTACGTTAGCATGCACAGTGGAAAGTGATTGATCTTCATTCCATTCTCCCTGGCTTAACCACTTCAATACAGGGCACTTAAACACCTTCCTGCCCAGACCAATTTTTAGCTTTCAGCGCTGTCGCACTTTGAATGACAATTGCGCGGTCATGCTACACTGTACCCAAATGAAATTTTTATCATTTTTTTCCCACAAATAGAGCTTTCTTTTGGTGGTATTTGATCACCTCTACGGTTTTTATTTTTTGCGCTACAAATAAAAAAATACCGAAAATTTTGATAAAAAAATTTTTTTTTTGTTTCAGTTTCAAAACTTTGTAAATAAGTATGTTTTCTCCTTCACTGATGGGCACTGATGGGGCTACACTGATGGGCACTGATAAGGTGGCACTGATGGGCACCAATGTGGCACCAATGAAGTGGCACTGATGAGCGACACGGATGAGCGACACGGATGGGCGACACGGATGGGCGACACGGACGGACACTGATAGGTGGCACAAATTGGCACTGATAGCTGGCACGGATGGGCGGCACGGATGGGCATGGATAGGCGGCACAGGTGGGCATGGATAGGCGGCACAGGTGGGCATAGATAGGCGGCACAGGTGGGCATAGATAGGCGGCACAGGTGGGCACTCATAGGCGGCACAGGTGGGCACTCATAGGCGGCACAGGTGGGCACTCAGGCGGCACAGGTGGGCACTCAGGCGGCACAGATGGGCACTCATAGGCGGCACAGGTGGGCACTCATAGGCGGCATCGGTGTTATAGTAATGGATGCCAATCAGTGCCAAACAATAATGCATGCCAATCAGTGATGCCCATTGTGGCCACTGATTGGCATCCATTATGGGCACTGATTGGCACCCATTGTGCTGACTGGCACCCTGGTGGTCTAGGGAGGATTATGGATTTTTATTACCTTTTCCCTGGTGGTCTAGTGGTGTCCCTGGTGGTCCAGTGTGGGCATCCTCGGGGGGGCTGTGCTGATAATCGATCAGCACAGACCCCCCCTGTCAGAGGAGCAGCCGATCGGCTCTCCTCTACTCGCGTCTGACAGACGCGAGTGAGGGAAAGCCGATCACCGGCTCTTCCCATTTACACTGTGATCAGCCGTGATTGGACACGGCTGATCACATGGTAAAGAGTCTCCGTCGGAGACTCTTTACCGAGATCGTAGTTGCCGGGTGTCAGACTGACACCCCGCAACAACGATCGCCGCGATGCGCGCCCCCGGGGGCGCGCAGCGGCTCATTATCCTAATCACGTCATATGACGTCCGGTTAGGATAATGAAACCACTTTGCCGCCGTCAATTTGTAATAGGGCGGGCGGCAAGTGGTTAATGCTGAACAGTGGGGACAATCTTCCTATATTGTAGCTGTGACAGGGGCAGTGCTGACATTTGTTTATTTGGAAGCAGGTGTGTTACAAATCGGCGGCGACAGAAGACCGGGCCACTGCCTGTAAAAGAGCTATAAGAAGGCGCGGTGGCCCGGCAGAAGAACCGAAGAGGGGGACAAGACCCCCGAAGTCGGAAGAAGAGGCCGCGGCGACGAAGAAGAATGCGGGCTCCTCCGCTAGTAAAAGAGCTACAAGAAGATAGCGGAGGAGTCCGGCGAGAAGACCCCCGAAGACGGAAGACCCCCGGAGCAGTGCAATAAATTATTTTATCTTGTGTGTTGTGTTTTTTTTGTACTTTATTTTACAGGTGAATGGGTAGGGGTACATTGTACCCCATACTCATTCACATAGGGTGGGGGGCCAGTATCCGGGGGCCCCCTTATTAAAGGGGGCTCCCGGATTCCGATAAGCCCCCCGCCCGCAGACCCCGACAACCAATGGCCAGGGTTGTCGGGAAGAGGCCCTTGTCCTCATCAACATGGGGACAAGTTGCTTTGGGGTGGGGGGGCCGCGCGGCCCCCCTTCCCCAAGGCACCCCCATGTTGAGGGCACGCGGCCTGGTACGGCTCAGGAGGGGGGGGCGCTCGCTCGCCCCTCCTTTCCTGGCCGGCCGGGTAGCATGCTCGGACAAGGGTCTGTTGTGGCCTTTTGGGGGACCCCCACGCCGATTTTTTTCGGCGTTGGGGTTCCCCTTTAAGTCCATACCAGGCGGCGGGGCCAGCGACGTATCCTTCGTGGGCCCCGCCTACCTGGAGACGCGCTCGAAATGAGCGGACTTTCCTCCGCGTGTGTGGGCGAGTCCGTTCATTTCAAAAGTAGGGCGGATAGTACGGCGGACTTAGTACGCCGTATTAGTCTGCTGAAAAAGTGCCGTGTGTGGGCAAGTAGCCCGTTCGGAAAGTCCGACGGACAGTCTGGCGGGAAGTCCGCCAGACTAAGTACGTCGGACAGACAGCTACGTGTGTACGCGGCTTCAGTGTCACTGAGTTGACTTCCCCTACTGGAATACTACTGTATCACCATTGGATATAATATTCCTCCATGGAAACTAGGAGCTTTGATGGCTCACCCTTTGACATTATAGATACCCCCTAATCGCAACCTCCACTGTCCTTTCTTCCATAATTTCCTTTATGCCTTCCACTCCCTCTCCCCCTCTTCACAGATACTCTCTTTTGGATTTTTATTACAATTTCTTCTCTTTACATATTCTAAGGATTCCTAATAACCACCCTATCCCCTTGGGGACCTAGATGACGTTCACATTTTTACACCCATTCATCCTGTATGTAAGGGTGAAACATCTTCCCATCTGGGCCCCTTTTTTCAAATGTTCTTGTTGAAAAAAATTTAAATTGCAGAAAGCAAGAATACTACTCTACTCTGTAATGGTTATAGCATTTACAGAATGAGATCAGTGATAACATGATATGTTCTGTAGCCTTCACTGTATTTCATGCATATGTCACATCTATCAATTAGGAATTCATAATACTGTTACTGTTTGTATATGTGACAGTTGCAACTGTTAATATATCATCTTGCTTCTCCCTTGCCAAAAATATAAATAAAAAAAAAATCAGAGTGGCTGGGCTGCAGTAGAAGTTCTGAGGGAACAAGTGTACACTGCCAAGACATAATAGATAAAGCAACAGATTCTGTGACCAGTGATCCTGATGACTCCACATCTTTCTGCTGTATATTTCACAGTTTAAATTGCACCAACAGCCTTCCTAATGGGACCAACTCCCAGTCCCCGGACCCACAGGAGCTACTAAATGTATGATGCTACTCCTATAATTATTCCACTGTTTGGAAGGGATGTGGACTATCTCTTTAATATGGTACATATTTTATCAACCACTGCATTATTTAACTGTCTGCAGTATAATGCGAACACATGAAAATGGCGTTGTTTAAGTATTCATATCACAATAATTTAAATATTTAACTTTGGAAAAACCCCAATAATTGTAATATACAGGTTTCCGTTACATCAGAGGGGGCGGGGTCACCCGCACATCATTGGGGAAGCCCGGATTTCCCCTTGTGTCAGAGGGGGGCGGGGTCAGGTGACGAGTGGCCCCTCCTCCTCAGCTAAGACCTGTCAGGCTGTCGGAATTCCCGCAGTGTCTCCGGTGGAGACAGGATGGATGCGCTGCGCTGGACCATCGGGAGAAATCACCCATCGCTGGACCTGCATCGATGGACCCCAGAGAAGGGATCAGCCATTGCTGGATAGCAAGAGTGGATTACCACCGCTGGAATCTTTTTTTTTATTTATTTTTATTTTTAATAAAGGACTTTTCCCAATGGTGTGTGTGTATTTTTTAACAATTGTTTACACTTTCTTTGTGAAATGGTAGGGGTATTTTAGTACCCCCTTACCATTTCAAACAGGAGGGGCCAGAATCTGGGTGTCCCCTTGTTAAAGGGGGCTTCCAGATTCTGATAAGCCCCCCGCCTGCAGACCCCCACAACCACCGGCCAGGGTTGGGGGGATGAGCCCCTTGTCCCCATCAACATGGGGACATGGTGCTTTGAGGGGTCAAAGACCCCCAAAGCATCCTCCCAATGTTGAGGGCATGTGTCCTGGTATGGTTCGGGGGGGCGCTCTCTAATCTCCCCCATATTTTCCTGCGGCCTGCCAGGTTGTGTGCTCGGATAAAGGGTCTGGTATGGATTTTTGGGGGAACTCAATGCCATTTTTTTTTTAAATTTGGCGTGGAGTTTCCTTTAAAATCCATACCGGCTGGTATGGATATTTGGGGGGAACCCCACGTCATTTTTAAAAAAAAAATGATGCAGGGTTCCCCTTATGATCCATACCAGACCTGAAGGGCCTGGTAATTGAATTTGGGGGAACCCCATGCTTTTTTTTTATTTTTTTTATCAATGACTTTCAATGAGTGTTCTCTGTATTACGGGGAGCCGACAATTCATTATAGCCGCGAGTGCTTTTAAATGAGTTTTTTTCCTGCAGAAATGACACTTTGTGCAGGGACAGTTCTAAGCATGGGAAACATGCGCCCCTTTACAGGCATACTATAGACACCCCCTGGGTACGAAATTTAAAGGAATATTACACTTTTATTGTTTCACGTTAAGCATTATTAAAATCACTGCTCCTGAAAAAACTGCAGTTTTTGAAAAACATTTTCTTGCATTGATACATGTCCCCTGGGGCAGGACCCAGGTCCCCAAAAACGTTTTAGGACAATAATTTGCGTATTAGCCTTTAAAATGAGCACTTTTGATTTTGAACATTCGAGTCCCATAGATTTTTATCAGGTTCTAAAGTTCACATGAAGTTTAGGTCTGTTCGCAGGTTCTGGTGCGAACCGAACCAGGGGGGTGTTTGGCTCATTCTTATCCATAAGGCATCAGTGTGCATTGCGCAATTATGATTCTGTAAAATGTATTACCTTTATAGGATCCTAATTTGGAAGGGAAAGAGCCCTAGGGTCAAGCTCCCTATCCTACAATTACCAAAAGACAGAGGTGTTAAGCTGTGATTTATAGCCACTCAGCTTCAGAATTTTACTGGTTGGGGAACCATTCACAGAAAGGACCCAATCCAAGCTATACTACTATAACTTGGATGGCCAGATACTCCCCGTATTGCACAACTGAAGGTGAACATCTTTGACAGCTCTCCACCAAATACAACTTTTTAACCATATACAACTTTGTAATATTATGACTATTCCTTGTTGTCTCTGCTTTGGGATCTCACCTAGCAGAACTGAGCATATTTGATGGATTTGACAATTAGTATCAGACAAGAGTAAAGGACATCCAAAAATTATTTTCCCAAAATATCCTTAACATTTTCAGACTATACAGGCAGACTGTGACTGTCAAAAAATTCCTTATTCCCAGTCCTAATACCCTACGTCTGGCTAATTATCTAACCAACCTCCCTATTCCAGGCAAAGCAGGTTTAGGAGGGTGACATAAGTATCTTAACTGAAAATATTTCAATCAGGTCCCAATGGTATGCCTGTCACCCAAGCAGAGATTATTCTAATGGTTTATACTACACAGAGCATACTGCACTCCACTGAAACTTTTTCAATTACATAGGAGAAACAGCTCAGACTGTCCTAGGTACCAGTGAGTGCCAGCAGATCTGACACATATGTCCTGAAATTGTCCCAAGCTATTTAGGTACTGGAAAACAGTAGGAGACACCATTACATTGTTTCAAAAACAGATTTATTTTGTTTCCTTTTGTATCTTGGGTCACCTAGATGAGTTAGCATATCATCTGGAAATTAGGGCCCTGGTATCCAGACTACTTTTTTTCTTGCCCATAAGCTTACTGCTCTAAAGTGGATAGCCCCACATCCTCCTACATTGGAGGGGTGACAAACCAATGTTAACACCATTTCTTAGAAAGAATGCTTCATCCTTCAACCTAGGGGGGGCCTCCTAAATGTAATAAGCTGTGTAATCCTTGGCTGTTTGTTCCTGTGCTGGCATCTGTATCCCTGGTTATGCACACCTTTTTCCAATGCTGAGATACACAGCTCCCTGCATAGTCATTTGTAGCTGAGATGTATGGAACAAGAGGTTTTAGTCTGCGTTATTGGAATGAGCTTTATTTTCAAAACAGAGAAGCAAGTCATAAATACTCAGTTGCAAACCCCAATTAGTAGTTTGTGTATGTGCATGTTATGAACATGTTATTTATAATGGGGACCTCGTCTTACCACTGGTGTTATTGAGGTTGTTTGTAACGCATATTATTATGGTACTGATAATGACTGTTCTATGTTTATGCCTTTTGAAATGTACTTTTATATGGGTTACAGGCCTCTTTTTTTGTTTCTTATATGGTACGTCTGTAAGTCTTGGGGGTAGAGATTACATGTGATTTGTGTGGAATGTTTGTCTTGATTGTTTAATATGAAAACTTCTAATATAATAACTGGTTATGCCACCCTTGGAGGCAACAACTGCAATCAAGCATTTGCGATAACTGCCAATGAGTCTTTCACATTGCTGTGGAGCAATTTTGGCCCACTCTTTTTTGCAGAATTCTTTTCATTCAGACACATTGAAGGGTTTTCCAGCATGAATGACCTGTGTAAGGTCATGATACAGCATCTCAATTGGATTTAAGTCCGGGCTTTGACAAGGCCACTTCAAAATCAAAATTTTGCTTTGTTTGAACCATTTGGAGGTGGACTTGCTGTTGTGTTTTGGACCATTGTCCTGCTGCATAACCCAAGTGCACTTGAGCTTGAGGTCACAAACTGATGGCCAGACATTCTCCTTAAGGGTTTTCTGGTAGAGCTCAGATTTCATGGTTCCATCAATTATGGTAAGTCTTCCAGGTCCTGAAGGTGCAAAGCAGCCACAGATCATCATGCTACCACCACCATGTCTGACTGTTGGTATGATGTTCTTGTTATGAAATGCTATATTAGTTTTCTGCCAGATGTAAAACCTTCCAAAAAGTTAAATTTTTCTCTCATCAGTCCACAGAATATTTACCTAAAAGTCTTGGGGATAATCGAGATGTTTTTGGGTAAATGTGAGATGAGCCTTTGTGTTCTTTTTGGTCAGCAGTGGCTTTGGCCTTGTAACTCTCCCATGGATGCCATTTTTGCCCAGTCTCTTTCTTATTGTTTAATCATGAACACTAATCTTGCCTGAGGCAAGTGAGGCCTGCAGTTCTTTAGATGTCGACCTGGGTTATTTTATGACCTGGATGAGTCGTCGTCATGCTCTTGTAGTAATTTTTCTAGCCTTAGACATGTCTTTGAAACCCTTCCTAGACATACATGTATGTTTCTAATCTGTTCTTGAGTCACTTTGTCAGATAGCTTCTACTTATGTGATTTATTGATTCAACAGCTCTGTTATTAATCAGGCCTGGGTGTGGCAAGTGAAATTGAACTCCGCTTTCCAAAAAATTGTGCTTAATCACAGTTCATTCATGATTCAACATGGGAGGGGGCAATTACTTTTTCACATTGAGCCAGGAGTATTTGAACAGTTTTTTTCCCTTAACAAATTAAATAATAATTTAAAAACTACATCTTGGATTTACTCATATTATCTTTGTGTAATATTAAAATTTGTTTGATGATCTGAATTATTTTAAGTGTGAGAAATATGCAAAAACATAAAACATCAGGAAGGGGCAAATACTTTTTCACAGCATTGTATACTGTTATTTTTCTTTATTTACTTTTAGCAAAATGTCCATTCCCAGCAGGGCTCAAGTCCTGCGGGAACTCATGGGAACGGAGTTCCTGTACTTTTTCCACAACAGGAACTCAGTTCCCATTAGCAGCCATGTCCTGCAAGACTTTGAAGTATGCAAGCTGTATGGCAGGTGCTACACCAGCAGCCGCCGACACAGCTCGCAATAGTAAATGTCACACACCTGACCATTCAGGCATTGTCAATCACAGCTAGCTGACGGGTAGATCAGGTCCCTGCTGCTAAGATATTGTATTTAGTCAGACCTCTCGTGATGCGCTCCTCCCCGTTGGCCCCTCCTGATTTTCTGTCTCTTCATCCTCCCCCTCCTTGTCCTGCATACTTGCTCTGTGTGTCCCGCTGAATCTCCCCCTCCTCTATCTTCAGTGCCATATGATGAGAGAACCCAGAGGAGGAGCACAGCTATTCTGCTCACAGGACATGCAGGGAGAGAGGTGAGCTGAGGGAGGAACATCAGTTTGGGGTGGTAAGCTGAGCACAATACCTGGCAAAGCTAACATACATCTCCTAAGCAGGAACACATCACTATCTCCCCAAGCATTCTGTCCAGATAATGTGCAGTTAATTTATGACCTTTCCGTTTAACCCTGTGTTATCCAAACTCTGTTCAATGAAAAGTGTAAACTCACCACATAAACACTCTATATACAAAATAAAATTCCCCAATAAAGATCAGAACACGATGTTCACATTTGCATGGAAGCACAATTGAATGAATGCTGATTATTCAGAGAATTACAGTATTTATGTTTATTGAGAATTGTTTTTTTTTTATGTACTAACAGTTAAGCTTCATACACACAATACGAAAATTGGATGAAAAATACCACTTTTGAAGGGCTTGTGCATATGAGCGTATCATTTTTTATTTTATTTTTTGGTGGGGGGTGTGGATCTTGGGTGGGAGTTCCCACACTTTTTTCCCCAGGACTTGACCCCTGATTCCCAGTGATAAACCTTTGGCTCCAATAACAGTTGCAAGTCTTTCAAGTTATCTCTGACAGCTTTGCATATCTTGACCTTGTAATTTCACCTATTAATCTATAAAAATTCACGTATCTATGTCACATTGGATGGAAAATATCAAGGAACAGAAATATCCAAGATTTTCCACAGATTCTTATTTGGATTGAGTTATGAGATTTAACTGGGCCATTCCAAGATATTTATGTTCTTGATTTGAAACTATTCCATCTTTGTTTTTGCCATTTGTTTAGGGTAATTTTCCTGTGGAAAGGTAAACCTCAATTCTACTTTCAGGTCTCTTACAGACTGAAATGAGTTTCTCCTAGAAATGTCTTGAATTTGGCAACCAAGGTTATGGTGATTTTGGGATGATAAGCAGTGTTGGCAATCTGACACATGCAGTGTCTTCTGCTTAGCCTCATTAGACCAGAGAATCCTTTCTTGCCTTATAATTTTATCATATTGTAAATTAAATGTATATATTTTTTCAGCAAAGGTTTTCACATCACCACGCCTCAGCTTTGTAGAGTGTTAAGCTAATTGTCATCCACTGGATAGTTTTGAGCATCTCACCTGGAAATCTATGCAGCCCCTTTACAGTTACCATTATCCTCCTCGCTGCTTCTCTGACAAATGCCCTGTTTGCCTATTCTCTCTCTTTTGTGGATGACATTCTAGGCAGAGTTGATGTTGCACTGTGTTCTAGTCTTTACTTAATTGTAGAAATGTATTTAATGGTGCTTTGTGGGATATTCAGAGTTAGTGATTTTTTTTTTTATAACCCAGTCCTGTTTGGAATATACTGTATCTGTGCTTCTTTAGACAGTTCAGGATTTAATTTTTTAGGATTGCTAAATAAAGTTAAAAAGTGTGTCATTTTTAATCCACTTCAATAAGTGAAAATCTTTGGAACAAACTAGTAACAACGAATTACATTTAAATTAATTTTGAACTTAGGCTGTAAAGCTAGAAAATGTGTAAAGGTCTAAGGATGGTGAATACTTATGCAAAGTACTGTATTTTAGTGAAAAATTACACATCACATGTTCTGTGTTGTAACAGATCTATTAACAAAAATATTATCAAAATAATAAAAGGAACAATTCATAAGTCATCGGCTTCTAATATGCTGCAAACAAAAGCAATTACAAAAATGAATCTGTATAACCAGTGTTCCAATGAATCATATCAAAAGCAGAATAATTTTCTCACAAAACATGCCGAATACCATCTATTACAGTACTGACTGCTGCCAAGGATTTGTGCAATATAATTAGCCGCATAACAAATGATGAACTTAACCCACAGTGCTTCAGCTGCTTTGTTATACCTAGAGATCCATAGTTACATTATCTTTTGTTTTCATATTTGTGGGTTTACTTTCATATCTGCACCTTCAGTTACAATTAAGATCTTCCTTTTGCCAGGCACATTAATAGGTTCATATTCCTCTATTTGCATGCATTCTGTTATTTAAATATGGTTAGATTCCGGTTACAATGTTATATTTTAAAATGAATGATTGTATTCATCCATATGATATGCTTTGAAGACTAGACTTACTGTATAATGTAAGGTGGTGGCACATTAAGTTTTAGAAACTTGAATCTGATGCATGTAGTGTTCAACAATGGGTTTGTGGGGGGAAACAATGTTTGAATTCCTAACCTTAACCTAATCCTTAAGGTGACACTTAACTTCCTCAAATAAACCATACAATTTGATCTACATATATAAAAAATATAACAATTATGGTTATGTGCAATGAAGAACTTACAGCACTTAAAACACAACTATGCATTCACAGTATAATGATCTTTTCAATGTGAATGAACACCCACAATGAGCAAGGGTTGGGGCAAGGACAGACAACACAGCAAGGCAGGGCAAAAAGCATGAGAGCCCAAAACCAGTCAATAGGAAAGGTACAAACCATCCAGAATAAAGCATATAATAGATTAAAAAATATCAGTAAACCCTATATATGCAAAAGCATAGTGCTCCGTAGAGGGAGGTTTCAGATTGGCAAAAAAATGGGGTCTCTTGCCTTCCCCAGCAGACAATCATCCATTTATGCACCAGGACACATTTCTCGGATCTGGGAAACAGTAGCAGGTTGAACAGATTGATTATGAATCTATATATCAGATATATTCTGTGTTGGTGCCCCATTGCTAGTACCTTTTACACTCTGGTTTGAGATGACTTCTTGCTTGAGCAAGTTAACCCCAACTGTTAAGTATGGTGTTAGCTACCCAATTAGATGTCTCACATGTTTCTTATATGTTGTTTTTGCTGTTTGACATTAACTGTTTTTGTTTTTCATTATACACCATCAAGCTTTATTCCATTTTCCTTAACCTTGCTATTGTAACTATTCTCCTGCATCAAGCCTGGGTACCAGTTAGCACCCTTCAGGTCTGGTATGGATTTCGAGGGGAACACTAAAAAATAAAAAAAAAGTGGTGTGGGGCCCCCCCAAAATCCACACCAGTCCCTTATTCAGGCATGCAGCCTGGCAGTTCAGGAAAGGGGGGGTGGCGAGCGAGTGCCCCCCCCCTCTTGAAACATACCAGGCCACATGCCTTCAACATGGGGGAGTGTGTGCTTTGAGGCAGGGGGCTTTGCCCCCTGCCCCAAACCACCTTGTCCCCATGTTCATAGGGACAACGACCCCATCCCCACAACTGTGGCCAGTGGTTGTGAAGGTCTGTGGGCAGGGGCTTTTTTGAAATCTGGAAGCCCCTTTTAACAAGGGGGCCCTCAGATCCCACCCCCATGTGAATGAGTATTTGGTACATAGTACTCCTACCCATTCACCAAAAAAGTGTACAAAAAGAAATACAAATAAAAGACAAATTCTTTTTAAAAAATAAAAAATAGAGTTCCTCGAAGTAAATCCATTTTCAATCATGCCGCCCGTTGACCTGAAAACAAGTTTTTAAAAACCGCTCGTGCCTTCTGAGATGAAATCCTACCAAATGCCTCCTCTACGCTTTGACATTTCTTATATAGGTAAGGGACATGGCAACCTAGCTACGTGACTCGGTGGCACTGGCTCTTCTGACGTCACAGACTGGTGCATGCTGATGTCACAAGTGAATACCACCAGGTGATGTTGCAAGGTGGCCCCGCTCCTTAACTATATAAGAACTGTCAAAATGCAGAGGAGGCATTTGGCAGGAGGCCAAAGAAGGGGCAGATTTTTTACAATTTCTATGATTTGGGTCTGTGGGTGATGTGATTGACAGTGGATTTACATCGAGGAACACTATTTTTTTTATTTTTTAAGAAAGGATTTGTCAAAAACTTGTCTTTTGTTTTAATTACTTTTTCTACACTTTTTTGGTGAATGGGTAGGGGTACTATGTACCGACACTCATTCACATGGGGGGCTGGGATCTAGGTGCCCCCTTGTTAGAGGGGTTTCCAGATTCCGACAAGCCCCCCGCCCTCAGACCACTACAACCACTGGCCATGGCTGTGGGGATGAGGCACCCACCCCCCGTGTTGAAGGCATGTGGCTTGGTATGGTTCAGGAGGGGAAGCAGTGCCCGCTCTCCCCCCCTTCCTGACCTGCCGGGCTGCATGCCCAGATAAGAGTCTGGTATTGGTATTGGGGGGACCATTTATTTTTTACATTTTGGCTTGAGGTTCCCCTCCAAATTCTTACCAGACCCCCAAATCCTGGTATGCACCATTTTTTTCTTTATTTTTTAACTGACAATTTTTTTTATTATTCAGCTGTCAGTGGGGAAACCCATTTACAGCTAATAGCTCATTGGTTGTTAAGGACACAGCCAGCTTCCTGGCCTCGCTCCTTAACAAGCAGCCTATACTGCGCCCTGATTGGGCAAAGCTTTGCCCAATTAGGGCCCAGAATGCAGTGTGCAGTGCTCAGTGCATTGCAGGGTGTTTGTGTTGGCACTTGGCCCTAACAGTCAATAACCCCATGAGAAGATGCCGTTTTAAGTCATTAAGTCTTTGTGCACAATGCAGAGCTCCATGATCCCTGGCGCTGCCTGAATCCTACCAAAAAAAACATACCTTCCTCTCCACAGCTCATAGATCATACTCCACGACTGACATGTGTTTCTGGACTTACAATTACTGCATGAGGTGTTTCAAGTGAAAATTCATTTAATCACGTGGTTATGACGGTGGTATCTCACTCCCCCCCTCTGTACCGATCAGTACAGCAGAGGGGGAAGAGATCGGTGTCAGCAGCTCTGTGGGCTGCATCTGCAGTGCCCACATTGCTGCTAACTGAAATTTAACCCCTTAATTCCCTGCCAATACTCTGCCATACCCTGCCAATACTCTGCCATACCCTGCCAATCCCTACCAATATTCTGCCATACCCTGCCAATACTCTGCAATACCCTGCCAATACTCTGCATTACCCAATACTCTGCCATACCCTGCCAATACTCTGCAATACCCTGCCAATACTCTGCAATACACACCAATACTCTGCAATACCCAATTCCCTGCCAATACTCTGCAATACCCTGCCAATATTCTGCAATACACGCCAATACTCTGCAATACCCAATACCCTGTCAATACTCTGCAATACTGACGAATACTCTGTAATACACCCCAATACTCTGCAATACCCAATACCCTGCCAATACTCTGCAATACCCGCCAATACTCTGCAATACCCTGCCAATACTCTGCAATACTCTGCCATACCCTGCCAATACTCTGAAATACCCTGCCAATACTCTGATATACCCTGCCAATACTCTGCAATACCCTGCCAATACTTTATACTCTGCAATACTCTGCCATACCCTGCCAATACTCTGCAATACCCTGCCAATACTCTGCCATACCCTGCCAATACTCTGCCATACCCAGCCAATACTCTGCCATAACCAATACCCTGCCAATACTCTGCAATACTCTGCCAATACTCTGCCATACCCTGCCAATACTCTGCAATACCCAATACCCTGCCAATACTCTGCAATACCCTGCCAATACCCTGCCATTTTTGTATTTATTTATTTCAGGCTTCCCAGCCTAGAGGTGAGATGTGGGGTCTTATTGACTCCATATCTCACTGTAAAGAGGACCTGTCATGCCTATTCCTATTACAAGGAATGTTTACATTCCTTGTAATAGGAATAAAAGTGATCAAAAAATGTATTTTTAGGGAAAAAAATGTCAAACTAAAATAAATAAAGTAAAATGAACAATAAAAAGGAAAAAAAAATTTAAAGCGCCCCCCCGCATGCAGAAGCAAACGCAAACGTGATAAAAAGTTGCAACGACCACCATTGTATTCTCTAGGGTCTTTGCTAAAAAAACATATACAATGTTTTGGGGTTCTATGTAATTTTCTAGCAAATAAATGATGATTTTTACATGTAGGAGAGAAATGTCAGAATTGGCCTGGGTGCTTCAGAACGCCTGATGGTGCTCCCTGCATGTTGGGCCTCTGTATGTGGCCACGCTGTGTAAAAGTCTCACACATGTGGTATGACATACTCGGGAGTAATAGCAGAA
Organism: Lithobates pipiens; assembly: GCF_037356315.1. NCBI lineage: Eukaryota > Metazoa > Chordata > Amphibia > Anura > Ranidae > Lithobates > Lithobates pipiens. Next base: position 202,117,786 of record NW_027507784.1, on the reverse strand, counting down.
TGTGTTTTGGGGTGTAATTTGTGGTATGCATATGCTGTGTGTGAGAAATAACCTGATAATATGACAATTTTGTGAAAAAAAAAGGGAAAAAAATGACAACCTCAAAAACCTCCCCATGCCTCTCACTAAATACCTTGGAATGTCTTCTTTCTAAAAAGGGGTCATTTGGGAGGTATTTGTACTTTTCTGGCATGTTAGAGTCTCAAGAAATGAGATAGGCCGTCAGTCCTTCGGGTGTGATGAATTTTCAGATATTGGCACCATAGCTTGTGGACTCACAAAAACCAAATAATATCCACCAATTTGTACTTATTTTTACCAAAGATATGTAGTAGTATACATTTTGGCCAAAATTTATGAAGAAAAATTACTAATCTGCAAAATTTTATAACAGAAATAAAGAAAAATTCATTTTTTTACAGAATTTTCTTTTATAGCACAAAAAATTTAAAACCCAGCGGTGATTAAATACTACCAAAAGAAAACTCTATTTGTGTGAAAAAAAGGAAAAAATATTTCATATGGGTACAGTGTTGCATGACTGAGTAATTGTGTTTAAGTGCCCAGTGGTCAAGTGGTTAACAGTGTTCGCATGTTCGCACCAATTTTTTGTCTGTTCGCATGTTCTGGTGTGAACCTATTGTCAGGTCACCTGAGTCCAGTTGATAGATGCACCCCAGAGTCTGGAGTGCACCGCAAGGTAGTGGACCCTATGGCTGACTGCTGTGGATGGAATCCTGGGTGGTTCAGGAAGGCAGGTCCACTAAAGCAATAACACAGTTCCCACTGGGAGCTTGAGCATAAGTTTCCCAGGGTGCAGAGTATAAGAGCCAGCAGGTGTTCACCAGAGTCTCTAGTGGTGAGGATGGACTGCGCTGTAACTGGCTCCAGGTTACGGCCCCCAGAGTCTCCCAGCTCATGCTCACAGTAGGCTACAGGAGGATAGAGAGGAAGCAGCAGTCCAGGACCACAAAGGATAGTAAGGAGATAAGTCAAAGGTCAGGGCGACTAGCAGACAGAAATAGACAAAGAACATGCCAAAAGGTCAGGGTCACAAACAAGCATGAATAGTCAAGAACAAGCCAAGATTGGTAAACAGTATCAGACGTAGGACAAAGAGCAATGAGCACACGGAAGCCAAATCAAAATACTGATCAGTGAGGTTGGCTTGCAATGCACAAGTTAATATAGTGCTCCTAATTAGAGGCTGGGGTGGAGCTATGCTGAGGGAAGATTATTTAAGCAGCTGGGTGAGAGTGGCTGGGCTCTAAAGGTGAACACATGTAGTAGAGGTAAGCTGACAGACAAACATTACTGTATAACCATGACAGTACCCCCCTCTTACGAGACCTCCCCCTGCCCAGCCTGGGCACAGGCATAAAGGGAAATTTCAGATGAAACCCCCTCAACAGACGAGGCACAAAGACCTCAGATGCAGTGATCCAAGACCTCTCCTCAGGACCAAACCCTTTCCAATGTACGAGGTACTGAAGAATGCCTTTACGAAGCCGGGAATCCAGAACTTGACTAACCTTGTACTTTAGATTATCCTCAGAGACCAGAACCAAGGTAGGGAGAGGACGAGAGGACTTATTGAGGACTAAAGGCTTTTTAGGAATGGGTAAGAGCATGGGAAGACCATCAGGAGTCTGTGCAGGGTCCCCCAGACCCTTAAAGATGAGCTGGACATCCAGCACAGGACCATCAGACTGGGCAGAGGCCAGTGGATCCCTGAGGCCAGGTTGGTTAGAAGGTGACTTGTCACAGGAGTCAAGCTGGATAACTGAAACACAAGCAGAATGCAGAGAGCCCTGAAAAAAGATTGAAAACCCCACCTGGCCGAATGAGGCAGTCTATCAAAAGGATGGATTGAGCCTCTTAAACAGGTTTGAATGCACATAGTAGTAGTAGAAGGATGAGGCCAGGTTACAGAAGGTCCTGAATAAGAAAAAGCAGGAAGCTCACTGGGCATAGGCTGGACTGGCATAACAAACTGTAGGTATAACTTAAACCTGAAAATGAACCCTTAACATTTAACCTAAATGCTGAATCAGCAATTATCATACAAATAAAATAAAATAAATAATAAGCATGTAATACTTACCTGCTCTGTACAAACCTCCTCTTCTTGGGTTCCGTGCTGGTGCTCTGGGCCCCTCCCCCCTGCTGAGTACCATCATAGAAAGAAATTTGCTATGGAGGCACTTGTGTGTGCTCACCGCCCAAGCCCCGCTTTCTGTGTCTATAAAGCGTCCATAAGACACAGAGAGCATGGCTCAACCCTGCCCCCGCTCTCTCCTCACTGGCTGTGATCTTCAGCCTTTGGAACCACTTTGGAACATCAACTTTTTATCCATAAACCTAACCCCTAAAACACTAGCCTTATGTTAGCCTTCGTGTGGATCGCTATCGGTTCATGCCATTCACCACCAACATAGTAGTCTCACATTCAGATAGTTATGAAATCATGATAAGCTTTATAACAGAGAAGTCTTTTGCACTCTTGCTATAAAAGGAAAATAGAGAAATGTTCAAGCATTTTAAAAAGGAACATTAGCACATTGTCAAGATACACTTCTCACCAGTTTGGTGTTAATAATGCCCCGGTCTATTCAGTAGCAGTGGAAACACCAGATAAAACTGGGTGGGTAATTGTTTTTTATCTGCAGTGCTAGACCAAAACTACAAGCTAGGCTTTGGCAGAAAAAGATATAGTCCAGTGTATCTGAACTGCTCACTTGCTCATGATAACTTGAAGAGGGTATAAACCTTTGAAATACAAAGCATATCCACACTTAAACTGATGTGAATGTGCAAAATGCTGTATATAAAAGAGCTTAGAAAATTGATGGCACTATAAAACTACCTGCAATAAATAAATACATGAAATAATATAATATAATACAATATAATATATAACTGCCTTGGTCCATAGCACCTAGTGCAGATCCTGGCCACTCTCTCCTTCCTCTGCAATATGCATGATATGTGTCACTTCTGGCATTTTTCTCCATCACCAAGCATTTCATGTTGATGCCCCCAACCCTACTTTCACACAGGAAGTCATTGACACCCTCATTGAACTGACAACGTGCATATTAACTAGTGAGAATGTGTAGAGTGAGTGTGTCTGATTCCCCCCACTTAGGTCTCAGATTACACTAAGCTCTCTGCTCTGTGATGAGGAGTGTTGTGAGTACCTGAGTGTTGTGAGTACACGAGAACTATGAGTGCACGTGGGCTGTAAGTGCATGTGGACTGTGAGTGTACATGGGCTGTGAGTTCACGTGGGCTGTGTATTGTATTGTTGAGTACCTGTGGATTGTGGAGTATTAGTGTCAGGAAGCTAGTTGTTAGTGAATTTGGACAGACTATAATCCTCAATCCCCATCAAATTAGTGAGTACAATGCCCAGCGGGTGTGGAGATGCAACTCGGTGTACATCTTGCATCTTGTGGCATGTATGTGTTCCTTGATCATCCGATCGAGGGCAAATACTGCTGTGCAAAATGTAAGCACATTGTTTCCCGGAAGCTCAGGTTCTGAATCTATGGAAGCAATTGTCAACACTGAGTAGTCCCTCCATACTAAAAGAGAGTTGGGATCATACCAGGCAAGTACTGGAAGGGGCCAGCACAAAGGTGGGTGGAGATAAAGCGGGGCAGGCACTAAAGCAGAGTATATGGGTGACAGTCAGGAAGGATAGAGGGCTGCCCCCTCAGCACAGGTCTTCACTTCAAACATGTTTTCGTCCCCCCCTTTTAATCTCTAATGGTACGATGCAGGGATGCCCCCTCTCCCCTACAATCTTCAACCTCCTTATAGAGCCATTGGCAGAAAAAATAAGATCTCATCCTAGGATTTCAGGTGTCTCCTTACAGGATAGCTTCCACAAAATTAATTTATTTGCAGATGACATTATTCTTTTTCTTACTATCCCTGCTACGTCATTACCATAGGCACACAAAGTTCTCCATGAGTTCAGCCAAATTTCCTACTATAAAGTGAATTTCTCGAAATCAACCATTTTAGATCTGGCCATTAAGCCTTCCCTTCAGGCCTACTTGACCTCAAAATTCCCATAAACATGGAGTCAATCCACTATATCCTATTTGGGGCTTAAAATCACCAAAAACGTACGAAGTTTAGCTGACGCTAACTACCCCCCACTTATTGAAAAGTTGACTAAGGAATCAAACAGACTGGCTAAATCTGAACTGTTGTGGTCAGGACGTTTTGCATCCTTTAAGATGCTGATGCTAGCCCAGATATTGTATATCTTTAGGGCCTTACCTACCACCCCAACTACCAAACACTTTTCAGCGCTTAACGCTCTAATGAGCAAATACATTTGGCATTCCAGAAGGCCTAGATGTTCCAAAACTTTGTTAGTGAAACATAGATTAGCGGATGGTATGGGTATGGTGGATCTCAAAGATTATTATCAAGCTCCAGGCTTGTCCAATTGAAACATTGGTTCAACACCTCCCAAGAGCCTAAGTGGTGTTGTAGTTAAATGGCCCTCAGCCCTACCTGAAATTTGAAACTCTTACTTCTTATTGACTCGATCAGTCCATGGTCTTTACAACAGCTCCCTGACACTATACAAGCTTCTTTGAAAGTCTGGAGAGAGCTTCTCACGTCTACTCCGCAGACCACTAAACGGATAGAACTCCCTATACCTCTTAAAGTCCTAGACTTCCTGATTCCCAATTTCACATTGAAAGAGCGGATTGGAAAGGGGATAATGTGGTTGGCGGACCTATTCCAGGACTGCTCCCTAGTCCCATTCCAAACTTTACAAACCCGCTTCAATTTAGCATCCACAGATATATATAAATATCATAAAATTTCCCATCTATTGAAAGATATCAAGGTCCATCAGGTTTCTAATGCAGAAGACCTTTGGTGCTTTTATGATGCCATTCCCACCCCACCGAAAGGAATCACCTTATTTTATAATTTCTTTCAGCAAAAACTCACCTTTACTAAGTCTCAAACATACCTATGTTGGGAGGAGGAGTTAAAAAAGGACTATCTCGGAAACTCAATGGTGCCACACATTCAAAGCTAATTACAAAGCCTCAAAATGCGTTGGACACTGGGAAATAGCTCAGAAAAAATCGCATTAAGATGGTATCTTATGCCATACAAAATTTTGAGGTTTGGCCTCTCTGACTCCTCTCCCCTATGCTGGAGAAATTGTGGGGAGGTAGGCAATCTTCTCCATATGTTTTGGTCATGCAAACATCTGACGAGCTTCTGGAACGCCATATTCCGTGCTATCTCCAGTATGACAGGAATCCTCACCACTCCCGATCCGGGGATGGCGGTTCTTAATTTAGACATTGAAAAATACCCACCCAACTTTAGAGTTGTAGTATCTCACATCCTTCTAGTTGCTAGAACATTGATAGCTAGGTTTTGGAAAAGTGATGAAGCACCAAACGCCTCGGAGGTCTTAACAACTACTCATTTACATTACACATATGAATCAATCCTAGATAGTAGGCTTCGCACAAAGATAAAGTTTGATTAAAAAAATTGGCAAATATGGGAAAACTGGCATAATAGAATTCCAGGTACCTAAACTCTCAGTTTCCTTTGCTATTCACTTCTGGTAGAGATTATGGAATGCCATATACACTTATTTTGGACATAGGGCAGACCAATTTTGAAAGTTATTTGTTACTTGTTATGATTTAGTTTAGATTATGTTCTGTTTTTCTTTTTTTTTGTTTCCCCCTTTTCTTCCTTTCTCCCTACTCCTTGCCTTATTGATATTCCCACCTCGATCACCCGAGTAGCACTGTAAAAGGCTCTATCAGTCATTCTGCCTACCGGCTCATTGTTGACAACATTCATTAGAGCGATTGTCTTTGACGGGTGTGGAGGTAGCTGGTGAAGCGATGAGGATCTATTGGGAACAATATCTCACATGTATTTTTATGTGCTTGCTAATGAATGACCTCTATATATGTAACAGATGGTTGAATCCATATTTGTTGGTTATTCATGACAGTTTACACTATTGGGAATGTATAATAAGTTTTGATTGTAATGTAAAAAACTTTCTCAATAAAAAAATTTACAAAAAAAAAGGAAGGATAGAGGGGAAAGATTCAGGGAGGCTTGTCCTGGGCTGGAAGAAACAAAGGTGCCACTCCAAGTGCTATAGATCCAAAGAGATGTTTAATATCAACTGTAAACGCGACATTCACAAAGGTACAGTCATGACAGGCATGTAGGCTTTTAATGCCAGACGTCCGAGAAGTGAATGAGATCCGTTAGCTGGATGGCTGCAGTGTCTAGGAACAGGCTGCGCCCGTGTATGCTGACACTTCCTGTCTCTGGAACGCACGCTGTAAGCCACAGGTATGAAATCACTTCCGGAATATTTAGCCAATAGGTCTGAAGAAGGAGCGTAGCTCCCTAAATACGTCATGACTGTACCTTTGTGAGTACCGTGTTTACAGTTGATATTAAGCATCTCTTTGATCTAATGCACTTAGAGTGGCACCATTGTTTCTTTCCCAGCCATGCCAGAAGATTGCTTCTCATTCTTCAACTGGGCTGCCTTCTAATGCTGCATATCCACAGAAACTGTATGGACTTTTTTTTAAATCAGCGGTTTTAATATTACACATTTTATTGTTGCATCATTTTATCTTTTGGTTTATTTTTCTACCTGGAGCAACCAGGATGGAGGCACACATTGTTTTGGTTTCCAGTGCTCACTTTATGTTTATATATGTTATTGTCCTGGGCTAGAACATCCCAATAAGTACACCCCATTGCATGACATTGGTGAAACCAGTCAGGGACCAGCACTGCTGGAGCTGAGTGACCCCCCCTAGATGCCAGGGGAATAACTCCTCCAGTGAGGGTGGGAGAAAAGCCAAGGGAAAAGAAATACATATTCTGGTGGTAAGGGACTCATTTCTTAGAAGGACAGAGAGGGCAAGCTGTCACAAAGACCTGAGGCGCAAAACTGTATGTTGTCTACCAGGTGCTCGGGTTTGGCACATCACGAATCTGGTAGACAGATTACTGGAAGGGGCTGGGGAAGACCCGGCTGTCATGGTGCACGTTGACACCAATGACAAAGTCAGAGGAAGGGAGTGTCATAAAAAATTACTTAGGGACTTAGGAGCTAAATTGTGGAAAAGGACCTCCAAGGTAGTATTCTCAGAAATACTACAGATACCACGAGCCACACCAGAAAGGCAGAGGGAGATTGAGGAAGTAAACAAGTGGCTGAGGAGCTGGTGTAGTAAGGAGGGGTTTGGGTTCCTGGAGAACAGGAACAGACTGCACCAAAATGAGGAGAGTGCACATCTGCTCGGAGTGAAGAGGGCCGAAAAGTTAGAGGGGCTTTTCAACTAGGCAACGGGGGAGGGTCCAGAGGTAAAAATAGTCAGCGCGGAAAATATTCCAGAGGGTAGTATTGGGGGCATTAGTGGTAGGTTGACTAAAGCACCTAAACCTGAGGTAAGTATAGTAACAAGTCCTATTTGCAACCTCAGAACACCCAATTAGGAGACAGTATGCGACTGGTCTAAACTATGTGGCATTTTTTCCCCAATGCCAGAAGTCTGGCAGACAAGCAAGATGGGAGAACTAGAGCTACTGTTGTACAAGGGGGATTTAGATTTTGTAGGAATTTCACTTTTTCGCAGAAGGAAGTTTAACAAGACACATGGACACTAATTAAAATGAGAAGAAATGGGGTTTAACCTTAAACTACGTAGAGGGTTCTTTACTGTAAGAGTGGCAAGGATGTGGAGTTCAGTGGGGGCATCGATAATTAAAAAAAATGATTAGATAAGCACTTGAACGAGTGCAACATACAGGGATATACAATGCAATACTGACATATAATCATACACATTAGTTGTACTTGATGGACTTGTGCCTTTTTCAACCTCACCTACTATGTAACTATGCAACTATGTAAGGTGTGCCAGTTCCAAAATGTCTTGCAGGACAATTTCATGGGCCAGATGATAAATGCACCAACTAGAAACAAAACGTTACTAGACCTATTGATTACCAACAATTCAGACCTGATCATGGATGTGGAAATACAGGGCAATTTATTAAACAGTGATCACAGGTCAATTCGTTTCAGTATAAATCACATTAATAAGAAACATAAGGGGAATACAAAGACACTGAATTTCAAAAGAGCCAACTTCCCTAAACTAGATACACATTGTGATACATTGATAAAAGCCTAGGAACAAAGAACACAGAGGATAAATTGGTATGCTTTAAGAGCATATTAAGTAAGGGCATTAGCCAGTGCACCCCAATGGGAAATAAATTTAAAAGAGATAATAAAAGTCCTGGGTGGCTTAGTTCCAATGTAAAAATGCATATAAAAGTAAAAGAAAGGTAAGGGTGCAATCAGGGTGTCTAAGATAGACCACAAAAGGCACACAGCAGAGGAGTAAGAAAAATCTCAAAAAATGATTTAAGCACATAAATAGTAAGAAAGGGAGGTCCAATCATATTGGTCCCATAAAGAATGATGAAGGGAATCTGGTTACTAAGGATGGAGAGATGGCGAAGGTATTGAATTTATTCTTCTCCTCAGTCTTCCTGAGAGAATCAGGGGGTTCAGTAACCAAAACTGCAATGTTTATGCTCATGATATGTCACAGGAAGCACCTCCATGGTTAACAGAGGACAAAATTAAAATTAGACTTGGGAAACTTAACATTAATAAATCACTGGGACCAGATGGCTTGCATCCGAGGGTACTTAGGGAACTCAGTCAAGTAATTGCCAGGCCATTGTTCTTAATTGTTACTGACAGTCTACTGACTGGAATGGTACCAGCTGATTGGAGAAAAGCTAATGTAACACCAATATTTAAAAAAGGCCTGAGAATGAGATACATCCCTGGGAATTACAGACAAGTTAGCCTAACATCAATTCTATGCAAGCACTTGGAGTGGTGGACAAGGGAGTATATACAAGATTTTAGTAATGACAACGGTATCAATAGCAGTACTCAGCATGGATTCATGAAGAATCATTCTTGCCAAACCAATCTATTAACCTTCTATGAGGAGGTGAGCTGCCATCTAGATAAAGGAAGGCCCACAGACGTGGATTTTGTAAAAGCATTTGATACAGTTCCCCATTACCGTACAAAGTAAGTTCAGAGGGTAGTGATAAATGGGGAGTACTGGGCAGGGATGGAATGTGGGGTCCCCCAGGGTTCTGTCCTGTGACCAATCCTATTTAATTTATTCATAAATTACCTGGAGGATGGGATAAATAGTTAAATCTCTGTATTTGCGTGAAAACTAAGCTAAGCAGGGCAATAACCTCAGAAGTCTCAGAAAAATGTGTAAACCTTGCAAGAAGATCTGAACAAATTAATGGGGTGGGCAACTACATGGCAAAAGAGGTTTACTGTGGTAAAATGTAAAATAATGCACTTGGGTGGCAAAAATATGAATGTAATCTACTCACTGGGGGGAGAACCTTTGGGGGAATCTAGGATGGAAAGGGACCTGGGGGTTCTAGTAGATGACAAGCTCTGCAATGGCATGCAATGCCAAGCTCCTGCAAGCAAAGTAAACAGAATGTTGGCATGCATTAAAAAGGGGATTAACTCCAGAGATTAAATGATAATTATCCCACTCTATAATGCCCTGTACACACGACGGGTTTTCCCATCGGAATAAACTCTGAAGGTTTTTCCGATGAAGTTCCGATGGAATTTCACTGAAACTGTCTTGTGTACACATGATCACATCAAAGTCTGATCATTAAGAACGTGCTGACATACAATACGTACGGCAGGACTAGAAAAAGGAAGAGCAATAGCCAGTAGCCAATATCTTCCGTCTCGTACTTGCATTTTTTGGTCCGTCGGAACAGCATACAGACAAGCGGTTTTCCCAATAGGAATTGGTTTCATCGGAAATATTTAGAACATGTTCTATTTCTAGGTCCATCAGAATTTTTGAAAAAAAAAGTCAGATGAGGCATACACACGATCGGAATATATGATGAAAAGCTTCCGTAGGACTTTTTCTGTTGAACATTCTGCTCGTGTGTATGCAGCATAAGACTCTGGTCAGGCTGCACCTGGAGTATGCTGTCCAGTTCTGGGCATCAGTCCTCAGGAAGGATTTGCTGGAACTGGAGAGAGTCCAGAGAAGGGCAACAAAACTAATAAAGGACCTGGAGGACATTAGTTATGAGGAAAGGTTACGAGCACTGAACTTGTTCTCTCTGGAGAGGAGATGCTTGAGAGGGGATATGATTTCAATGTACAAATATCGTATTGGTGACCCCACAGGGATAAAACTTTTCCATGTAAGATTATTTAATAAGACATGTGGCCATTCACTAAAATGAGAAGAAAAGCAGTTCAACCTTGAACTGCGTAGAGGGTTCTTTACCGTAAAAGTGGTAAGGATGTGAAATTCCCTCCCACAGGCAGTGGTTTCAGCGGTAAGCATCGATAACTTCAAAAAACTGTTAGATAAGCACCTAAACGACCACAACATACAGGGATTTATAATGCAATACTGACATAAAATTACACATATAGGTTGGACTTGATGGACTTTTGTCTTTTTTCAACTGTGCCTACTATGTAACTATGTACTATGTAACTATGAGTGTGTGATGTTTGGTATGCTATTCAAGTGGTATAGAGAAACTAGGTTTTATCAAAATTAGATAAATCTGAACAATTTATTTTGTTTATTTCAAGTCATTTTTATTGGTTTCTCAAATTTTAGGGTGACGGGTTAACAATCTACAGAAGAAATAACCGTACATAGAACAATACTTCCAATTACAGAGAAGAAAATATACAGAACATGAATTTAAATGCTACCCATATAAGTTTGTTAAAGTGGTAGTATGGTCGATTTTTTAACTTTTACCTACAGGAAAGCCTATAATAAGGCTTACCTGTAGGTAAAAATAATATCTCCTAAACCTGTACGGTTTAGGAGATATTCCCCTCGGTATGCGCCGCTGACTGCAGCGGCGCATGCGCACAAGGGGGTTCTCTCCGTGAAAATCCGGCAGCGCTCGTGCGGCCGGACTGAAATCTCCCGCGCGCATGCGCGGGAGTGACGATATCGCGGCTCCGGCCACCCACAGCGCCGGAGCCGCGATACCCGGAAGAGACGCCGAGGGAGCATGTCGGCTCCCTCGGCGTGGATCGGGCCAGATGTCGGGGCCTCGTTCTAAGGTAAGTATTTCATAATGAGCTAGTATGCGGTGCATACTAGCTCATTATGCATTTTGCTTTGCAGGTTTAAAAAAAAAAAAAAAAAAAAAATTGCGGGTTTACTACCGCTTTAACTCTGAAGTGTGTAAATCCGGCTATGGGTGTTGACAAGTTAGGTTACTATTTCAGGTTTGACTCTACAAGCCTATCTTGAACCTCCTATACGGGAGCTAAAAGGATCTGGGGAGGTTACATAAACTAGAAGGGAGGGGTAAGGTAGGTAGGAATGTGTAAACTACCCTGTTGCCTTGTGTCATCACCTTCTTTTAAGCGGGATGATTTCCGCCACAATCAGGGGGTAACTGCAACAGTACAAACTTTAACTTACGCATTGAACCAGCTCGCCGGATCTAGGTTTGCTTTGACACAGTCTAGTTTATATAGGCCCTCGGTAGGGAGAGTTGGTGGTTGGTGAAGTCGATCCATCTGCGTCAACCTCCTCTGGGTCTAGAATTTGCCAGTCGCGCAATAAGCAAATGCCTTCTTCCAGTGAGGTAATCGTGTAGGAACGCTCATCTTTCATGACCAGTAGTTTGGCTGAGTATCTACACTGGTATGATATGTGATGATTCCTCAGAGGTTTTCTAATGGTTTCTAACTGTCTACGTCACTGGACGGTGTGTGCAGACATATCAACAAACAGTGACAGCGTCTGTAGGTGCTCTGGTAGTTGTTCAGTTTGTCTGAAGGCCGCCATTAGTTTTTCTTTGGTGGGGAAAAAATGAATGCGTACTATGGTGTCCCTGGGTAGATGAGCAGGAATATATTTAGGTTTCGGTAACCTGTGTATTCGGTCTATTAATAAATCCTCCAAGGGGAGGTCAGGGAGTGGTGCCTTGATCACATCCGTGAAGTAGGACTTCAGGTCAGGGTTTTTGATTGCTTCAGGAATTCCACCAAATTTTACATTGTTTTAGCCTGGGGCGATCTTCCGGGTCTGCAATTTTGGATTTCATCCATGATATCTCATCTTCATGGGTATTGTGAGCACCAATAAGCTGGTTAAACGTAGAGGCAAATTCTCCCACCTTTACTGTACATGGGTCACTCGTTTTCCAATTGCATTCACTTTTGTTTTAAATTGCTTTGCCAGTGACATAATGTCTGCATGGAGCGTGCTTCTCAAGTATATTAACATGTCCTTAAGTGTTTTGTGTAACACAGGCTGATTTGTCATGGGGAACTCTGCAATGGATTCCTTCAGTTCTCTAGTGTCATCCAGGGAGCCTGCTGTGTCACTCACCTCCAGCGCAGGATCTGCTGATTACTGGTGCTTGTATTTCGCTTTTGCTGGGTTGGATGAGCATGAGGAGGACTGGGAAGCTCTGCCTTTCTCCTGTGGTGAGACAGCATAACCCGGGGAAAAATATTGTAGGTGCCTTCCTGTATCACTGGGATGGCTGTGTTTGTGCTCTTTCCTTCTCTTGGACATAATGCCAATGTATGCCCGGTGTGTTTCCCCAGCAATCCACGGTGAATGAGGGCTGTGGGTACTCATATATCGCTCCGGCGAGCTGATTGTCTGCGGAGCAGTGAATTCAAGCGGCCATGTCCTCCACTAGCCGGCCCCAGCTGCATTCTTTTGAACCACCTGTGATTTCCCCCTAGCTACCATCATGATGTTAGCTTGTCATAGGCGCCTAATATATTTTTTATAAATATAAATAATTATCTTTTTTGTTATACAGCTTACAATTCTACTTGTTCTTGCTGCTCCCAGCAATATTGACGTGGAAACACACTGTACTCCCCTTTTCATATGCTTACCTTTAAAATGTGCCAGATTAAAATCAAGGTCATGAGGCGCTAAAAAGATGAACAGTGTTTCAGCTTTTCCCTTAAAAACGTCTTAGTGGGAAAACTTTGCAATGGATTTTTTTCAACTCAAACTGGATCATAGAGTCAAATCAGACAATTCATAGGTGGAAATTATTTTAAATGGCTTTCTCATCACTAATTCTAACCAGTTTTATACAGACAGGATTGATCTAGGGACCGATGCGAGTGTGCAATGTACAGGGATAGGGACAATGGTAGACACTCACTCAGGTTGAACTGGATGGACTGGTGTCTTTATTCAACCTTACTAACTATGTAACTATGAAAGAAATCTTCAGCTACTGGCTTGAAAATTCTGTTTGCCATGTGTTCAACATTTGCTTGTTTTTGAAAGCTGCACTTAAAAGAGCAAGAAAAGTGCAGCAGCCTTTATATACAAACATTTTTGCTTAAATATTAACCAAGGTTTTAAAGCTGATTTACATTGTGTTTCTACAAGTTGTCAAGATATAACCATAGCTTAAATTTGAATTGCATTAGGGGATATTTCCTTCCTATCTCTTTTGATCTTGTCTTCTGAAGTAATTTAACACAATTCTAATTTTCTTTTGCATGCGGGGTGCTCTCCATCCATGGAAGTGAGTTATGTGTATTCAAGTGGCACATCTTATGAATCTTGTTAAGCTTTACCACCTTACAGCTCCTGCTGACGGAATATTTAATCACAGAAATGAGTTGGCAGATATGATATACAATGTGGTTAAGCCTTGCAGCATGTGTCTTCACCAGCAATTGAGGAACAGGTGAATTTGCCATTTATCAGTCCTATCTTGACAGCTTTGCATAACCTTCTGTTTTCTTACTTATTTATGAAGATTAAAGGTGCTTTAAATCAACAGTTTTCCTGTAGATACATCATCTTTATTTCCAAAGTGGCAATTTTTTCATCATTTACATAGCCAGTAAAATACAGCAACTCATTAAAAGGAAAGCCAACTTTGGAAGAAATCTTTCTGAAAAAAACAAGACATGCTTAGCTACACTGATTAACAACAATTGAAGCTTTAATTTAACCACTTCAACCCTGGAAGGTTTTGTCCCCTTCCTGACCAGGCCATTTTTTGCAATACGGCACTGCGTCGCTTTAACTAACAATTGTGCGGTCATGCAAAGTTGTACCCAAACAAAATTTATGTCCTATTTTAGCCACAATAAGAACTTTATTTTTGGTAGTGTTTGATATATGAATATTTTGTAGTTTTTGCTATAATAAATATCCCAAATTAAAATAAATATGTATATGTATTCTTCTACATATTTTTAGTAAAAAAAAAAAAAATCACAATAAGCGTATATTAATTGGTTTGCGCAAAAGTTAAAGTGACTACAAAATAGGGGATAGATTTATGTAATTTTTATTATTTTTATATAGACGGGGAGGTTGAAAAAAGACACAAGTCCATCAAGACCAACCTATGTGTGTGATTATTTTTTTTTTTCCCGTAAAATAATTTTATTGAAAAATAGTATGCAAATATACAAGTAACAGACAGATGAACTGACAATGCGTGTACATTGCAAACAATGACAAGTTTAGTTAACAGCGTATATTGGTAAATCAGTAATAAAACTTGTTTCCACCTAGTGTTGTTAAACCTAATAACACAATGCATTTGACATTTGTGTCTATCTTAAAGTATGATGCATAAAATCCTCATTACAACAATCAGGTTAGGAGACTTCGGACGGATAGAAATGGTGTCATCTGTATCAATAGGTGGAGTATGTAGAGCGGTTGATATTCATCTGGGTTCGGGTGGTCAAGAGCAGAAAGAGGTCAGTCGTCAGTGTTGGGAAAAAAGAAAATGAAAACAAAGAAAGAGAAAGAAGGGGAGAGGTGGGGGGAGGGTGGTCAGAGGGATTGTGACTAGGGAGAATGTTGGGAATGGGCAGGGGTGATTCCAAAGAGGGGGGGGGTTGTCCAAGGGTGTCGCCCCCACAGTCCCCACCATCCTTCCAGTTAGAGAGGATCTCTCAATGTGGGGGACCCCGTCCAGCGGGGATCCCTCTTAGATCTTTGTGGGAGGCGGGGCAAGAATAGTATACAGGTCGAGGTGAACCGTCTAAAGGGGGAGCGTTGGTGAGGATATGTTGAAGTCGCTATTGCGGCCGTTTGAACGATTTGAGTTCATGATGGAGGCATATCTATCCGAAGTACAAAAGTGATTCCAACAAGCCCATGTCTGTGAATACTTGGAAGGGGAATCTCGGGCAATGTGTATCAATTCCTCCAGCTCGGCTATTCTCCCCACTCTTACTAGCCATTCAGATGTCGTTGGAGAGTGAGGGGTGCCCCAATGAGTGGAAATACATAATTTGGCAGCATTAATCATATGGACCCCAACAGATTTCCTGTAAGATTGGATTGATGTAGAAGAGTAGTGCAGAATCATCCGAGCTGGGGAGAATTCAATAGGATATGTGGTTACTTGAGCGGTTATATCGCGTACATGTGACCAAAAAGTCCGAGATGAGCGATTGTCGTTTCTATTGACCTAGGAGGGTTGTAGACTGTAATGGTAGGTTGTAAAGCTCTGAGAAGTAATGCTCAAACTGTTTGGCTATATCAACTGTGGTCGAGTATGAGTTACCCCTGGCGTCTTTTATGGTATGTACGTTGGTACTGGCTTTCTGTGTTTGGATTGCTCTTGCCAAGAATTTCCCACATTTGTTGCCCTGTTCATAGAAAAGCTTTTGGGATAGAGTAAATTTTCGGTGCGTTCGACGATTAAGGATATCTAGGAGTGATTTCCTAGTTTGTGTGAGTTCCAAATAGGTGTTCTGGGCATGTGAGAGTTTGTGAATTCTCTCCAGTTTCCCTATTTTGTCAGTCAGTTCCGAGATCAGAGCTTGTTGCTCTTTTTTCCGGATGGCTTTAAGGTGTATGAATCTGCCTCGGAGGACACATTTATGCACTTCCCAGATATTAATGGGTGTCGTCTCCGGGTTGTCATTGTTCTGGAAGTATTCGTTTAGGCTCGCACGGATGCTAGAAATATCGCTTTCTGTGGTGAGGAGCGAGGGGTCTAGTCTCCATATTTTAGTGGAAGGGTTGTGTTCTGGAAATGTTAAGGAGAGGGTGATAGGATGGTGATCCGAGATGAGCAATGATTCTATTGTGGCTGATGTTAGGAGGGGGAGGTCTTTCTGTGAGAGGAACAGGTAGTCAATTCTAGAATACCTGTTATGGGGTATAGAAAAGAAGGTATAGTCCTTCTCGGTTGGGTGCAAGGTCCTCCATGTGTCATGTACAAGAAAGTCCTGTAGTTGGGTTTTGATTTGCTTTAGCGCCCTATATGGTAGTGTCGTGGACCCTGTTGATGAGTCAAGAAGGGGTTGTAGGGGTACGTTAAAATCGCCTCCCAGAATTAAGATTCCCGATTGGAAACTAGCTAGAGCGGAAGCGATAGATCGGATAAAACTAACCTGGGCCGAGTTAGGGCTGTAGATGTTTGCCAGAGTGACTGTTCGGTTATGTAAGGTTCCTTTTAGGCCGCGTACACACACGGGGACTGTTCGCTCAACTTCGTCCGCTGAACAGTGTTTCGGCGGACAGTCCGCTCGTGTGTGGGCTTTCAGCGGACAGTTTCAGCGGACAGTCTGACGAACAAAGTTTTTCGGAAATTCCGAAAAACTGTCCGCTGAAACTTGGTTTGAGCGGACAGTCCGCCCGTGTGTAGGCTTGTTCGTCAAACTAAGTCTCGCGCATGCTCAGAAAGAATTTACACGCCGAAGGTTGCATTGCAGTGTATAGGACGTCGTTTTCTAGTCCCGTCGTACGTGCCGTTCACGTCATCGCGCACGGTTTCAGCGGACTGTTCGTTCGTCGTGTGTGGGCAAGTCCGTCCATGCTAATTTTGAGCGGACTGTCCGCTGAAACTGTTTGACGGACAAAGTTGAGCGAACATTCCCCGCGTGTGTACGCGGCCTTAGGAAGATGAAACGTCCTTCTGGGTCGATACAGGTGTCAATTGTGTGCCAGTGAGTATTTTTTGAGAGCAAGATGGAGACTCCTTTCGTTTTAGCTAAATTGTTGGAAGCGTGAAAGGCCGTTGGGTTTATTCTCAACGTTGGGAAAATAATTCAGAGGTCCACCTCCCTAGGGAATAGGTCTTGATATAGAGTGTCTGTATTAGAATTAAAATTGAAATTAAAAGAATAATTAAAATCGGGCCCTCTGATTACTCCTCAATCTGAAAGGACGTCAAGGTGGGGGCCGTGAGGGCGAGACTCAAGGCCAGAGGGGGGGAGGGGGGGGTGGTGAATAAGGGGAATAGGGGTGTTACTCGGGGGCAGGGAAGGGAGGAGGGGAATGGGATGTCAGGTGTTATGGGGTTAGGTTGTGTAGGAAAAGGGGAGCCGGGGGTATATGTAGTCCAGCTACCTTACCCTGTTAGAACTAGCTCTGTCCGGTATTGGTCAACGGGGGTAGGTACTATCCCGTTGTGTGGGGAAGTGAAAGGCGATCGGGTGTCAGTCAAGGATGTGTCCAGTCCATAGGAGGTCAAAAAGAATCATTTAGGGTTATGAAGCAAGTGGCTAAGCATAGAGGGGAAAGAAAAGCAAAATTAGGTCCAAATACACAAAAATTGTGAAACCACATTTATAAAGCAGATAACAACCATGACTAGGATATATAGAACCGTATGCATAAACATAAAAACAGGAGAACATTGAAAGTAAGGCCTCTATGAAGGAGCAGGTGGATCTTGCGGAATTAAAAACATTTCTGCTTGAGGGATACAGAGGTTACTCAACTTCAGTGAGCTGAAGTGGCATTATGATCTTAGATGACCCGTTAGCAAAGTTGGCATGTTCCCCCTTGGTACGGGGGGGATTACATTTCAGCTCGTAGAGGGAGAACATTATGTTAAGTAGCATGCATCTAACCATCAACCCTGGTCCTTGCCGGTGAACGTGGTAGCTGGGAGTGTCCCTGGGCATAATGTGAGAGGGTTTGGAGTGTCTGATAATCCCCACAGTTTCTTTCTTTTTTTTTTTTTTGTTAGGGTTAGCTGGGGGGAAATCAGACAAGCATTCCACAGAGATTAGTCCCGTCCCATCCCAATGTTTATGGTGGAATTAGGGTGACCTTTCTAATCTGAGGATAGGAATAATCCCTGGCTGACTGGATGTAAGGTATGAGACGTGGCCCTGGCCACTAAGTAATGAATGCGGCCATGGCAACCCTGCTGGACTGTGCATTTGGGGAGTCACCTCATTGTGAGGTGGAAAGTAGGCTCTGCATTAGCTTACTGGGAAGATCTCTGCCATAACATGCAGGTCTTTTTGTAAGTCTACAGCGGTATAAAAAGGGGAACCCATTCCTGGAAAAAAAAGGTAAAGAGTTATGCATGTAACATATGAACACAGAAACACAGGCATATAGATCAGACATTGTGTTCTCCCAGTATATGATTTAGGTCTCCCCCTATTTCCTTTAACAAATCTTGCGCTGCAGGGTCGATAAAGACCGTTTGGCATTGAGAACCTAGGGGGAGATGAGAGGAAGAAGAACACAGCAAATAACAGTAGGAAAAGGTATGATATTCATAGTAGCTTATCTGTCGGGGTGAGGTAGGAACATCACGGTCCTCAGTTGGGTAAGGCGCGGTTTAGAACGCCTATGTATAGGTGAGAGCCGTAAACCAGTGATCTTTGAACTAGCTGGAGATCTTAAAGGAAAAGTCTATTTCTCTCGTCGGGGTGGGTTGTAGAGATGAGTATGGGTGGCCATGTTCTGTCCTACACACCCCATTATGGGAATGCTGCAAGATGGGGACTTGTCTGCGAGAAAATCTCTAATAGTCTGAAGAAAGAGGAAAACCAGGGCATGTCCAAAGGAGACCATGGTTCTGGGCCAAGGCGATGGAAAGAGCGAGTGAGTGTTTCAATCGGGATCTTTAGGGCCTATCCGGCCGTGCCCTTCTGTGGGCTGGTGATGCTGTGGGGCTCTGGCAGTCTCGATCCCTCTGGTCTCTCTGAGTCGGTGGTCTGGGTGACGTCGACCTACGTCTCCGAATGTTGAACTCATCCCTCACCGGTATGGCATCCATGGAGCTGGTTCTCTGAAGGTGAGGGGTACGGTAGGATTTGTACCACTCTGGAAGCTCTACAAGGGGATTTGAAGTGTGCTGCAAAAACTCCTGAGGTCCTCCGGGACCCTCAGGTTAGCCGTGCGACCATCTGAGGAGGCCGACAGGCAAAAGGGGAACCTCCAACGGTACTGAATTCCCTTCTGGCGTAGGACATCCAGGAGTGGGCAGAGATCCCTTCTGTGTTGCAGTGTTATAGGGGACAGGTCCTGAAATATTTTGATCTCTGCCCCTTGGTAGTTCAAGTTACGGCGGTCTCTGGCCCTTCTGAGTATGTCTTCTTTCAGCCTGAAACTCACCAAGTAGCAGATTACGTCTCTGGGGGGGTCAGTTTCTCTGCCCCTGGGTTTGAGCGCCCTGTGGAGTCGTTCCCATTCAATGGGGGCTTCATATGGTCTCCCCAGTAGATCATTAAAGATTTGGACAGTCACTTGTGCTAGGTGGGCCTGATCTACGGATTCAGGAATGCCTCTTACCCTCAGGTTATGACGCCGTCCGCGATTGTCCAAGTCTTCCAAGTGTCTGCTTAGGTCTCTGAGTTGGCCGTGGTGAGCATTAGACATCCGTTGCACGTGGTGAATGGCGGTGTCATGGCGTGCTGTCTCTTCCTCCAGATCGCCTATTCTCACGTGCATAGACTGTATATCCCTCCGGAGGTCGGATATGGCTGCTGTGAGGGATCCTTTGATGTCCTCTGCCACTGCTCTGAGGTCTTGTACGTTCAGTGGGCGTGCAGCGGTAGGGCTTTCTGGATGCTGCGTATCCCTCCTGCTGTGTGGGCTAGGGCTGGGGGAGCGATGCTCCGTGTAGGCCTGAGGTGAGGCCGCGGCCTCGCGTGAGCGGGCCCGGAATATCTCCGGGATGTTTCTTTCGTGTGGCGGGTCCGTCCCTCTCGGGGATCGGGACCTGGATTGCGGCGATTTCCCCTTCTGCTTCACCATGGTATCGGGTGAGTATTGCTTCGCTGGGCTTACTGCAGGACCTCTGATGGACGGAGCGGTAGAATCAGGCAGCCATCTCCCGTCAGCGCCAAGCCACGTGCCCTATGTGTGTGATTATATGCCAGTATTACTTTGTATATCTCTGAATGTTGCAGTCATTCAGCTGCTTATCTAATAGTTCTTTGAAACTATCGATGCTGCCCGCTGAAACCACCGCCTGTGGAAGGGAATTCCACATCCTTACAGCTCTTACAGTAAATTACCCTCTACGTAGTTTAAGGTTAAACCTCCTTTGTTCTAATATGAATGAGTGGCCAGGTGTCCTGTTAAACTCCTTTCTGCAAAAAAGTTTTATCCCTATGGTGGGGTCACCAGTACAGTATTTATAAATTGAAATGATATCCCCTCTCAAGCGTCTCTTGAGAATAATTTCAGTGTTCACAACCTTTCCTCATAACTAATATCCTCCAGACCCATTATTAGTTTTGTTACCCTTCTTTGTACTTGTTTCATTTTCAGTACATTCTTCCTGAAGACTGATGCCCAGAACTGGACAGCATACTCTAGGTGCAGCCGGAGTCTTATAGAGTGGGAGAATTATCATTTTATCTCTGGCGTTGATCCCCTTTTTAATGCATGCCAATATTCTATTTGCTTTGTTAGAAGCAGCTTGTATAAATTGCATTCATATTTTTGCCACTAAAATGCATTATTTTATATTTTTCTACATTAAAACTCATTTGCCATGTAGTTGCCCACCCCATTAATTTGTTCAGATTTTTTGCAAGGTTTCCACCTCCTGTGGATAAGTTATTGTCCTGCTTAGCTTAGTATCATCCACAAATACAGAGACTGAACTGTTTACCCCATCCTCCAGGTCATTTATGAACAAAATAAATAGGATTGGTCCCAGCACAGAACCCTGGGGGACCCCACTACCCAATTCTGACCATTCTGAGTACTCCCCATTTATCCCCACCCTCTGAACTTGCCCTTATAGTCAGTTTTCAATTCATGTACTCACCCTATGGTCCATGCCAATGGACCTTATTTTGTACAGTATACGTTTATGGGGAACTGTGTCAAATGCTTTAGCAAAATCCAGATATACCACATCTATGGGCCTTCCTTTATCTAGATGGCAACTCATCTCCTCATAGAAGGTTAATAGATTGGTTTGGCAAGAATGATTCTTCATAAATACATGCCTGCACCTGCTGTGAACATTCCTGGCTCTTTTTTAGTATGGAGGGACTTCTCAGGAGCTTTATGGAGGGAAAAATTACATATTCATCAAAAAATGGCCTCCCTCATTGCATATCTAAACATGGGGATACTTTGAAGTGGATAAACACTTACCAGCAACTTTATTAGGTATACCTTTCTAGTACTGGGTTGGAAACCCCTTTGCCTTCAGAACTTCTTTAATTCTTTGTGACATAGATTCAACAAGGTGTTGGAAACATTCCACAAAAAAAATGGTCCATTATGACATGATAGCAACATGCAGTTGCTGCAGATTTGTTGGCTGATAATCCATGATGCAAATCCCCAGTTCCACCGCATCCCAAAGGTGCTCTATTGGATTGAGATCTGGTGACTGTGGAGGCTATTGGATTACAGCAAACTCACTGTAATGTTCAAGAAACCAGTGGCAAGATGATTTGAGCTTTGTGACATGGTGCATTATCCTGCTGGAAGTAGCCATCAGAAAATGGTTACACTGTAGTCATAAAGGGATGAGACATGGTCAGCAACAATATTCAGGTAGGCCATGGCATTTAAGCAATGCTCAATTGGTCCTGAGGGACCCAAAGTACACCAGGGAAATATCTCCCACACCATTACACCACCAGTCTGAACCATTGATACAAGGCAGGATGGATCCATGCTTTTATGTTGTTTATGCTAAATTCTGACCCTACCATCTGAATGTCGCAGGTGAAATTGAGACTCATCAGACCAGGCAAAGTTTTTCCAATCTTCTATTGTCTGATTTTGGTGAGCCTGTGCAAATTGTAGCTTCAGTTTCGGTTGTTAGCTGACAAGAATAGCACCGGTGTGGTCTTCTGCTGCTGTAGCACATCTACTTCAAGGTTTGGTGTGTTGTGCATTCAGAGATGGTATTCTGCATACCTTGGTTTGTCCTCTGACCTCTGACATCAACAAGGTATTTTTGTCCACACAACTGCCACTCACTGGATATTTTCTCTTTTTTTGACTATTCTCTGTAAACCCTAGAGGTGGTTGTGCATGAAAATCCTAGTAGACTAGCAGTTTTTGAAATACTTAGACCAGACTATCTGGCACCAACAACCATATCACGTTCAAAGTCACTTGAATAGAATTTCTTCTCCATTCTGATGGTCAGTTTAAACTTCAGCAAGTCATCTTCACCACATCTAGGTGCCTAAATGCATTGAGTTGCTGCCATGTGATTGACTGATTAGCAATTTGTGTTACCAAGCAATTGAACAGGTGTACCTAATAAAGTTGCCGGTGAAAGTATATAAAGCAAAGGGATTAGGGTCTCATTATTCAGATAAACAAACCCAGGCACCATTTTGTCTGTAAAAAGCCTTCTCACATACAGTAGTAATTAATAGACTACTTCCTTGGCAAACAAATACCCTCCTTCTTCAGAAAATATGCACATTAAAAAATCTATTACATAACCACAATGATCAAATTCTAAATAAAATATATTCTTAATTATAATGTTATTTACATCTGTTAACCTCTTCCCGCCTGCCCTATAGCCGAATGACGGCCATAGAGCGGGCGCTTTCGTCCGGGAGGCCGTCCCTGGACGTCCTGTTGTTTACTTCCGCAATGCGCGCCGCCGCGGGCGCGCATCGGGGAAGTTCTGTTTTTGCCGCGTCCCCCGGAGACAGGCAAACACAGATCGCTGTAAACAGCCAATCACAGCGGCCGTTTACAGCATGATCGGCGTGTCCAATGTGAGATGATCTCATATGTAAACATATGAGATCATCTCTCAGCGCCGCTCTCCCTCCTTACACAGACAGCATGTGAGAGGGGAGAGATGAACGGCTGCAGCGGCCGTGAGTGTAAAAAAAAAAGTTAAAAAAGTGCCATCCGCCCCAGTGCCATCCTCCCCCAGTGCCATCCGCCCCAGTGCCATCATGCCCCAGTGCCATCCTGCCCCAGTGCCATCTGCCCCAGTGCCATCCGCCCCAGTGCCATCCACCCCAATGCTACCTGTTGTCAGTGTCATTTGTCCCCAGTGCCATCTGTCATCAGTGCCACGTATAAGTGCCATCTGTCATCAGTGCCACGTGTCATCAGTGCCACATAGTGCCATCTGTCATCAGTGCCACATATTAGTGCCATCTGTCAACAGTGCCACGTATCAGTGCCATTTGTCATCAGTGCCACCTGTCAGTGTCACGTGCCATCTGTCGTCAGTGTCACGTGTCATCAATGCCACTTATCAGTGCCATCTGTCATCAGTGTCACGCGTCATCGGTGCCACGTATTAGTGCCATCTGTCATTGGTGGCACGTATTAGTGCCCCGTATTAGTGCCATCTGTCATCGGTGCCACATGTCATCAGTGCCACGTATAAGTGCCATCTGTCATCAGTGCCACATATCAGTGCCACGTGTCATCAGTGCCACGTATAAGTGTCATTATTGCCATGTATCAGTGCCATCTGTCATCTGTGCCACGTGTCATTGTCCTGGTGCTCCAGGGCCTTCAAAAGTGTAATAGGTAGTCAACAAGTTAGATGTGTAATTTATGCTCCTAGAACACGTGATGGCGCTCCCTGCATGTTGGGCCTCTATGTGGCCAGGCTGTGAAAAAGTCCCACACATGTGGTATTGTAATACTCAGGAGGAGTAGCAGAATTTTTTTGTCATTTGTTGTGTACACATGCCATGTGAGAGAAATAACCTATTACAACGACAATTTTGTGGAAAAAAATAAAAAAAATGAAAAATCTTAATTTTGCAAAGAATTGTGGGAAAAAAATTACAACATCAAAAAGCTCGCCATGCCTCTTACTAAATACCTTGGAATGTCTACTTTCCAAAAAGGGGTCATTTGGGGGGTATTTGTACTTTCCTGACTTGTTCGGGTCACAAGAAGCGAGATAGGCCACCAGTACATCAGATGTGATCAATTTTGTGCGATTCGCACCATAGCTTGTAGACTCTCTAACTTTCACAAAGACCAAATAATATCAACTAATTTGGGTTATTTTTACCAAAGATATGTAGCAGTATAAATTGTGGCCAAAATATATGATGAAAAATTAATAATTTGCATAATTCTGTCACAGAAACAAAGAAATATGCGTTTTTTTTCAAAATTTTCGGTCTTTTTTCATTTATAGCGCAAAAAATAAAAACCCCAGAGGTGGTCAAATACCACCAAAAGAAAGCTCTATTTGTGGGAAAAAAAGGACAAAAATTCATTTGAGTACAGTGTTGCATGACTGAGTAATTGTCATTCAAAGTGTGAGAGCACCGAAAGCTGAAAATTGGTCTGGGCATGAAGGGTGTTTAAGTGCCCAGTAAGCAAGTGGTTTAGTAGAGATTTCACATAAACCATCATACTCTAACACACATAGAACAGAGACCAAGCATTTTTCTTTTTTTTTTATCCTGCAGGTTTTGCAGGTATTGATTTACAGACAATGAGGCTGTAAACAATATATACTGAATTTGTTTACATATAGATTTGATATGCAGTTGCTCATGGGTGATAGAGATGAGCTTCGAGGTCGAGTCGAAAAATTAGTTTGCCGAACAGCGAACAATTTGAGGTGTTTGTGGCAAATTCGAAAAGCCGCAGAACACCCTGTAAAAGTCTATGGGAGAAATCTAAAGTGCTAATTTTAAAGGCTTATATGCAAGTTATTGTCATAAAAAGTGTTTGGGGACCTGGGTCCTGCCCCAGGGGACATGTATCAATGCAATTTAAAAAAAAAAATGGCTGTTTTTTCGGGAGCAGTGATATTAATAATACTTAAACTGAAGCAATAAAAGTGAAATATTCCTTTAAATTTCGTACCTAGGGGGTGTGTATAGTATGCCTTTAAAGTAGTGCTTGTTTCCCATGCTTAGAACTATCCCTGCACAAAGTTTAAAAACATTTAAAAGCACTTGCGGCTATAATGAATTGTCGGCTCCCCGTAATGCAGAGAACAGTCATTGAAAGTCATTGATAAAAAAAAATGCGTGGTGGTCCCCCCAAATTCAATTACAAGGTCTCATATGGATTGTAAGGGGAACTCCACCCCAAATTTAAAAAAAAATGGCATGGAGTTCCCCTAAAAAATTTATACCAGACCCTTTATCATGCATGCATGCAACCTGGCAGCTCGCAGGAAAAGTGGGGGGGGGTGAGAGAGCACCCCCCTCTTGAACTGTACCAGGCCACATGCCCTCAACATTGGGAAGGTGCTTTGGGGGTAGCTCCCCAAAGCACCTTGTCCCCATCGTGATGGGGACAAGGGCTTCATCCCCACAACCCTTGCCCGGTGGTTGTGGGGGTCTGCGGGCGGGGGACTTATCAGAATCTGGAAGCCCCCTTTAACAAGGGGACCCGGAGATCAAGGACCCCCTGTTTGAAATGGTAACGGGTACATTGTACCCCTACCATTTCACAAAGAAAGTGTAAAAAATTATAAAAAAAATACAGACAACGTTGGGATAAGTCCTTTATTAAAAATAAAAAAAATATAAAAAAGATTCCAGCGGTGGTAGTCCACTCTCGGTATCCTGTGATGTGTGATCAACTCCACGGAGTCCAGTGATGATTGATCTCTCCTCTCCAGGTCCAGAGTCCAACGATGATGTCCAGCGCAGCGCATCCTGTCTCCACCGGAGACACTGCGGGAATCTTGGCAGCCTGACAGGTCTCTTAGCTGAGGACAGGGCCACCTGTCACATGACCCCGTCCCCTTCTGACGCAAGGGGAAACCCGTGATTCCCCAGTGACGTGCAGGTGATCCGGTCTCCCTCTGATGTAACGGAAACCTGCACTGTGCAAAATACTTCTTTGCATCCATTTTTAACCACTTAATGACCAGGCCATTTTTAGCGATACGGCACTGCATTATTTTAATTGACAATTGCATGGCCCTGCAATGCTGTACCCAATAAAATTAATACCCATTTTTTCCACACAAATAGAGCTTTCTTTTCGTGGTATTTGATCACCTCTGCAGTTTTTATTTTTTGCACTATAAGGAAAAAACACTGACTATGATGAAAATAAAACAATATTTTTTACTTTCTGCTATAAAACACATCCAATAAAAATATTTTAAAAATATAATTTCTTCATCACTTTAGGCCAATTTGTATTCTGCTTCATATATTGTTTGGTTTGCGCAAAAGTCATAGCGTCTACAAACTATGGGATATTGTTCAAGTAAGCACTAATGGCATAGATGGAACTATGGGATAGATTTATGGACTTTTTATTAGTTTTATTGTTTTTACTTGTGATGGCGGCGAACAGCAATTTTTTTTTCGGGACTGTGACATTGCGGCAGAAGAATCTGACCCTAAGTAACCCTTTTTGGGAACCAGTGACACCAATACAGTCACCCTCTGTTATTGTGAAGTGGTAAGCACCTTTTACCCATGTGGTGTATTTGAAGGAAGAATATTGACTCCAGGGCAGGATGTGTTTTACTGACAGGATCATAGGTAAAAAATATACAAAACCAAGGCCTATTAAGGTCCTGGTATGGTATTTGATGTAAATAACTATAATTTCTTACATAGAATTATTATTTTTTATTTGTTTTTTTGTGCTTCTTTATGATATACTGTACATCCATTGTTTAAGATGAGAAAAACTTTCATATTTATAGGGGTGTAAACAGGGATTATTCACATTGCAAAGTGGACTGTACTTAGCTTAGTGAATCATATTGAATTTGTGTTCACCTAATATAAAATAATAAATAATATAGAAGTAACCACATAGCATACTTCAGTTAGTGTTAAAGAAAGCACCATAACACAATGTATTATTTTAACGAAATATTGATTCACTATTAATCACAGATTGTCATTAAATGGTAAAAAATGTCCACCATGTGTCAACAGTAAAATTACATTTGGATATTTAAGTGACCAAGCTAAAATAAAAAAGGTCTGATTCACATAGAAACAGACAGCTGCTTGAAAGCTTTACCTGCCCATTCCTGTTACCAGGGTAGAGGAGCAGTGTGGTGCATGATGCAGCCTATCACATGACTCCTATCATTGTTATCATTGGAGCAGGAGTTCCTGACAGAAAAAATAGAGATGAGGTTTGGATTTGCCACAACCATGGATTTGAGGGGAATACTGTGTATTCGAGGTTCATGGCGAGGGAACTTGGCAGACTGAATTTGTCATAGCCATAGGTCCACTGGTTTAGAAGGCCCAATAATGGGTCTTTGTTATGTGCTCTCATAAAAGGGTGGGTTTCCAGCATCAAAGAACCACATATGTATCCTTCCTATTGCCATAGCTGCCAATAGTCTAACAATTAAATTTTAAGCCCCTATGTACAGTATGCAAGTGTACACCGAAAAAAAATAGCTCAAGAAATAAAAAAAGTATAAGCATTAATGATAAAAAATATTCTTAAACAAAAACAGCAGCAAATATTAGCTAAAGATGGCCATATACAAATTCTCCCATCCACACAATTGAGGTTAATGGGGGAATTCCCCCTGCTGTCATTGTATTCTGACAGCAGAGGAGTCAACTGGATTCCTTTGCTGTCTAAATATACTGTACTGAGCAGCACTGCAGGATATAGGACTAAAGTTTTCCAGAAAACCCAATTGTTAATAATCAATTGATAGATCAACCCGCCTGACCGCCTTAAACACAACTAGTGGTCGGGGAGCTAGGCACAAGACTCTAGCCCCCCCCCCCCTTTTTCCCCCCTCCCTTCCCTCTCCACATCCATCCTACCCCGTTTCCTTCTCCATCCTTTCTTTTTGTGTCTTTTAGACTGTTCACTATTCTACGCTCAGAGCTGCGGGTATGTCCTGTAGACCTAACCAGACGACATAGGTATTGGGACAGGGAAAAGAATAGTTGTCTGCGGGACGGGTCTGTGTGGATTACATGGAGCCCCCTGTTTAAAAAAAAAAAATCAATAGATTAACTGCTGTTAAACTGGACCGGGCAATAGGTGGATCAAAATGTGGCTGATTCCTGCTGATCTTGCTGAATTTTGATCTATCGATGGCCAGCTATAGAGGACAGGGGTGCAAGCAGATAATTGAGGATGATTAGAGTCAACTAAGAGTCAACAAAGGCTTTAATAAGGGCACAGTTCATTTTTCCTTTGTTTTTATTTAACAAGGTTAATTTAACTGATATCCATTTGATCTGCTATGACTAAGCCTGTGTATTTGAAATTTAGCAAAATAACAGTCCCAGCTGTCAAAATGACCACAGGATTTTACAGTAAACAAGATCACTGAACTGTGGGGAAGGAGTAAGGGCATACTACACATGTTCAAACTATTTGGATGAAGTTTTTTTGCACGTATGTGGTAGGAAAAAGTTCAAGACTGGTTAACTTTTTAGCTTTCTATCATCAACAGGGCTGCCAACAGGGGGGTACCACCAGGCCTCCTGTAGGTTGCCCAGGCACACAGGGGGCCCAGATGGCTGGGGTATTGGTGTGCATGGGATGGGAGGACAATTACAGAACAATGCACTGTGTCTGTGACCCACCTCTAGCAGTTGAAAGCCATGCTCTCCCCCTCTCCCCCTCTTCCTCCCACTGGCTTTCAGTTTCTGTAATTGTCCTCCCGTCCCACCGCACCAACTCCACTCTTGTGCTGTCCACATCTGATTCCCCCTGTGTGCCCGAGCCCCCTGGGCCCCCTTTGCCCCCCTGGGCCCCCCCTCTCCCACTGGCTGATGCTGGTACACAGATGTATGGAGAGTGGGGAAAGGGGCCAGTAAATCTGTCATTTGCTGTCCCTTTCCATTTCTGAATTGGACACAGTGAGATATCCGTAACGAGTGTTCCTGTATCTATTCATAACTGAGCATAGTAAACTGTTTACTATGCTCAGTTGTGAATGGACAGACACCTCTGTCTCCTGTTCATTGATCTTCAGTACAACTGAGGCTACAGAGAAAGGAATTGAAGAATCTGTGTAGACCATTGATATTTCATCCAAACCCCTCTCCCAACAGCATTGTAAAAAAAAAACGAATTGTAAAAAATTTTTTACAAATTTAAAAAATATATAAAAATGTATATATAAATGTAAAATTGAAAAAAAAAATATTTAAAATTTGTTTCCTTTTTGTAATTCCAGGGCTGTACGGGGCCTCGTGATTTCTAATGGCAGCCCTAATCATCAATAAACCAGAGTCTAGCTGATGAGGAAAAAAAAAACTTTACCCATTTCCTTATTTCATGCCTTAGCATTCCATCTGTTTACCTGACTTTACCTGTTACTTTTTCTAGACAGAAACTACCTGTTGGCCTGGTTAACATGTCCTGTCTTGGCCAGTCCTGTTTCATCTTTTTTCTCTCTCTATTTATTAGACTGTATATGCTTTCACTCTAGGGTATGCGGGACAATGAAGTGGGAGGGGACCATAGGAGGGAGAATATTGTAAAAGAGAACAAGTCAATAGAAAGCAAAGAGGCAAGTGATTCACAATGCTGAGCGTGTAAAGCTGAAATTGTTCTCTTCAGTACAAGAGTTACTTTTCTGAAAATAGTGAGAGAAGAGTGCAGCACTGAAGAGAAAAACAGAGAGAGAAATGGAGCATGCTTATTGAAAGTGTAAATCTGAATAGGTATAGAAACCTATCATTGCTATTACCAAATATTGTCTATAAAACACTAAGCAACACAAAAATGAGTTACGCTTTAGGCCCCATTCACACCTGAGCATTTTGTAGCTTGAAGCCTGAAGCTACAAAACGCTAGAGGGGAAAAAATCCATTATTTTCAATGGAGATGGTTCACATCTCCACTCCATGTCACCTGAAGCCAAACGCCTGAAGCTCAAACAAGTTCCGGACCCTTTTTTGTCACTCGAATCGAGCAGATTTGGGCATTTTTCTTCTTTTTACATTGGTGACCTTTTGCCCTGCACAAAATCACGCTAAAACGGCTTAAAAAAAGGCAGCAAATCGCAGTAAAAAATGCAGCAAAAAGCCACAAAATTGCGGTAAATTTGCGCGATTTTCTGCTTGAAAATGCGACGCTCAGGTGTGAATGCAGCCTCAGAATCAATGAAACACTAAGCTTCAAAATGTGTTAATATGTGGAACTTTTTACAGCTAGATCACAATTAATCAAGCCTTAATACTATTGTTTACTTTTTTCACATGACAAGCCATTAGTGCTTACATGAACAATAACCCATGAATTGAAATGATTGATTAATGCTTTTAGCTGTTACATTGAAGAACTTAATCCAAAACATATACAATAAATAAAATTGTTTTTAATACTGTTAATACCTCCCATGCTTTCATATTTTGTAAGGTTTAAAAATTCACAATTTTCTTTAGGTACTAGCCTAGATTATTTAATTGTTTCACAGCTCTGTATATCTTGTAGTAGAAGTGATAACAATCAAGCAGTTCAGTCTTAAAAATACCCCTTTTTCCTGCCCAGAAGCAATTTAGGTTCTTTTCAAGTTATTTTGATTGTTCTATCATGTCACACAAGTTTCCAAAAATCTGCAATAGGTTTAACCACTTGCCGACCGCCTCACGCCGATGTACGTCGGCAGAATGGCACGGGCAGGCATAAGCACGTACATGTACGTGATTTGCCTCCCGCGGGTCGGGGGCCCGATCGGGCCCCCGCCCGGTGCCTGCGGCGGTCGGTTTTCGTTCGGGAGCGATCCCGGACGAGGGGACGGCCATTCATTCATGGCCACCCCCTCGCGATCGCTCCCGACGAATGGAAATCCCCGGTGACATCACTTCCTCTCCTGTAATGTAAACACAGGAGAGGAAGTGATGTATTCTCTCCTCCGTGTCGGTATTTTTCGTTCCGACACGGAGGAGAGCGGATCAGTGAGTTGCACCAACACATCCCACACACAGTAGAACATGCCAGGCACACTCACACCCCCCCTTTACCCCCCGATCACCCCCCCAATTACCCCTGCCCCCCAGTCACAGTGACACCAATGTCATTTTTTTTTTTTTTTTTTTTTTTTTGCATTGGTGTCATTTGTGACTGTAATAACTGTTAGGGCAGTTAGGGTTAGCCCCCTTTAGTTCTAATGTACCCCCCTAACCCCCCCAATAAAGGTTTAACCCCGTGATCACCCCCCGTCGCCAGTGTCACTAAGGCTGGGTTCACATTGCAGCGGTTTATGAGAACGAATGTGATTCGCACCGCACTGCAGTGCAAATCACATCCGATCTCTGTGCGATTCGAGTTCAGCCATTCGCCGCACCCGCCGCACCCGCCACACCCGCCGCACCCGCCGCAAATTCGCACGGGACCCTTTTTTTGGCCCGCAGCAGAATCGGATCGCATGGGTGTTCACACCATGCGATCCGAGTTTGCAGATCGCACTGCGATATGCGAACTGATCTGGGGGTGTCAGTAACATTTCACTGACACTCCCAGCAGTTCGCATAGGGCAGTGTGAACTGCCGCCGGGAGGCATGCGATGCGGGAACCCGCCGCGGATTCGCGGCGTTTCCGCATCGCTCCAGTGTGAACCCAGCCTAATAAGCGATCATTTTTCTGATCGCCGTATTAGTGTCACAGGTGACGCTAGTTAGGCAGGTAGGTATTTAGGTTCGCCGCAGCTTTTTATAGCGCTAGGGACCCCCATATACTACCGCATAAAGCCCCCTGATTGCCCCCTAGTTAACCCTTTCACCAGTGATCACCATATAACTGTTACAGGTGACGCTGGTTGGTTAGTTATTTTTTTATAGTTTCAGGGCACCCGCCATTTATTACCTAATAAAGGTTTAACCCCCTGATCACCCGGCAGGTGTCATTTGTGACTAATAACTGTTAGGGCAGTTAGGGTTAGCCCCCTTTAGTTCTAAGGTACCCCCCTAACCCCCCCAATAAAGGTTTAACCCCGTGATCACCCCCCGTCGCCAGTGTCACTAAGGCTGGGTTCACATTGCAGCGGTTTATGAGAACGGATGTGATTCGCACCGCACTGCAGTGCAAATCACATCCGATCTCTGTGCGATTCGAGTTCAGCTATACAGATAGTATGGCTGAATTCGTGTCGCACCCGCCGCACCCGCCGCAAACTCGCACGGGACCCTTTTTTTGGTCCGCAGCAGAATCGGATCGCATGGGTGTTCACACCATGCGATCCAAGTTTGCAGATCGCACTGCGATATGCGAACTGATCTGGGGGTGTCATTAACATTTCACTGACACTCCCAGCAGTTCGCATAGGGCAGTGTGAACTGCCGCCGGGAGGCATGCGATGCGGGAACCCGCCGCGCATTCGTGGCGTTCCCGCATCGCTCCAGTGTGAACCCAGCCTAATAAGCGATCGTTTTTCTGATCGCTGTATTAGTGTCACAGGTGACGCTAGTTAGGCAGGTAGGTATTTAGGTTCGCCGCAGCTTTTTATAGCGCCAGGGACCCCCATATACTACCGCATAAAGCCCCCTGATTGCCCCCTAGTTAACCCTTTCACCAGTGATCACCATATAACTGTTACAGGTGACGCTGGTTGGTTAGTTATTTTTTTATAGTTTCAGGGCACCCGCCATTTATTACCTAGTCTCACTAGTGTACCCCTAAATTTAGGGGTGTCTACTTTCTAAAATGGGGTCATTTGGGGGGGGGGGGTTTGTGCCATCTTGGCATTTTATGGCCTTCAAAACTGTAACGCCCTTAGAAAGCCTGAAGGCGGTGCTTGGTTTTTGGGGCCCCGTACGCGGCTAGGCTCCCAAAAAGTCCCACATATGTGGTATCCCCGTACTCAGGAGAAGCAGCAGAATTTATTTTGGGGTGTCATTTCACATATGCCCATGGCATGCGTGAGCAATATATCATTTAGTGACAACTTTGTGAAAAAAAAAAAAAGTTTGTAATTTTCCCGCAACTTGTGGCAAAATATAAAATATTCCATGGACTCAACATGCCTCTCAGCAAATAGCTTGGGGTGTCTACTTTCTAAAATGGGGTCATTTGTGGGGGTTTTGTGCCATCTTGGCATTTTATGGCCTTCAAAACTGTAATAGGTAGTGAGAAGTGAACTCAAAAAATTACGCCCTTAGAAAGCCTGAAGGCGGTGCTTGGTTTTCGGGGCCCCGTACGCGGCTAGGCTCCCAAAAAGTCCCACATATGTGGTATCCCCGTACTCAGGAGAAGCAGCAGAATTTATTTTGGGGTGTCATTTCACATATGCCCATGGCATGCATGAGCAATATATCATTTAGTGACAACTT
This sequence comes from Lithobates pipiens, assembly GCF_037356315.1. Lineage (NCBI taxonomy): Eukaryota > Metazoa > Chordata > Amphibia > Anura > Ranidae > Lithobates > Lithobates pipiens. Next base: position 202,084,224 of record NW_027507784.1, on the reverse strand, counting down.
TGTGAAAAAAAAAAAAAAAAAAAAAAAGTTTGTAATTTTCCCGCAACTTGTGGCAAAATATAAAATATTCCATGGACTCAACATGCCTCTCAGCAAATAGCTTGGGGTGTCTACTTTCTAAAATGGGGTCATTTGTGGGGGTTTTGTGCCATCTTGGCATTTTATGGCCTTCAAAACTGTAATAGGTAGTGAGGCGTGAAATCAAAAATTTACGCCCTTAGAAAGCCTGAAGGCGGTGCTTGGTTTTCGGGGCCCTGTACGCGGCTAGGCTCCCAAAAAGTCCCACATATGTGGTATCCCCGTACTCAGGAGAAGCAGCAGAATTTATTTTGGGGTGTCATTTCACATACGCCCATAGCATGTGTGAGCAATATATCATTTAGTGACAACTTTGTGTAAAAAAAAAAAAAAAATTTTTTTTTTGTCATTATTCAATCGCTTGAGGCAAAAAAATAAAATATTCAATGGGCTCAACATGCCTCTTATCAATTTCCTTAGGGGGTCTACTTTCCAAAATGGGGTCATTTGGGGGGGTTTTGTACTGCCCTGTCATTTTAGCACCTCAAGAAATGAGATAGGCAGTCGTAAACTAAAAGCTGCGTAAATTCCAGAAAACGTACCTTAGTTTGTAGATGTGACAACTTTTGCGCAAACCAATAAATATACAATTATTGACTTTTTTTTTACCAAAGACATGTGGCTGAATACATTTTGTCCTAAATGTATGACTAAAATTGAGTTTATTGGATTTTTCTAATAACAAAAAGTAGAAAATATCATTTTTTTTCAAAATTTGCGGTCTTTTTACGTTTATATCGCAAAAAATAAAAATCGCAGAGGCAATCAAATACCATCAAAAGAAAGCTCTATTTGTGGGAAGAAAAGGACGCAAATTTTGTTTGGGTACAACATTGCATGACCGCGCAATTACCAGTTAAAGCAGCGCAGTGCCAAAGTGTAAAAAGACCTCTGGTCATTTACCAGCAAAATGGTCCGGTCTGAAAGTGGTTAAAGATACAAACAACAATTGCTCCATGAATGTTCTGTATGTACGGAATATTCATTTAATGTTAACTTCACAAACAAGGCCTCTGGGTATTATAGTTGCTATGTGTCATGATCACTTGTGCCCCTGTTCCTCACCCCAGCACCCGGATGTTGGCTTTTGCTTTTCCCCTGTCTGTGTTCACCTGAAAGGGGATTGATCTGATCAGTCACCTGATATAAGCAAACTGAACACTCTAGCCCTTGCTTGTGATAGAGACACTTACCTGCATTGTTCGTGATCAAGCCTCCCATTTGTTTGCCTTGATTTGCTGTTGTATTTCCCTGTGTATGACCCAGATTGGATATTGGACTATTCCTGAACTCAGCCTGCCTTATTATCTAGACTGTCGAAGAACCATGCTATCTGTCTGCTGAATTGTCCGTCTGTTGTTTGCTCTGTTCGCACCTGCCCTAGTCTGGTGGGCAGGCACTATAGCATTGTGCATAAGTCCTGGGGGACAACCAAGTACCGGTAGGCCTGTTTGTCTTAAGAGAAAGGGGGCTGCTATAGGTGAAGCACACAGTAGCTAGCTATAGTGTCTGAATACCTGCATTGAGGTAGACGTGACATTCATGACATTATGTTTATAGTCAGATATGCAAAAAAAAATTATATATATATATATATATATATATATATATATATATATATATATATATATATATATATAGAAAGTTTTCTGGTTCATTATGTAGTGGGCTTTACACTACCTTCCCCCCAGACTGACAAAGCTCCGTTCCAAAGGTGTCTGCATTACTACTTCATCCAGAATGCGGTATTTTATCTTAATGCAGAAATTACATTAGGATAAAAAAACATTTTGACTATAAAATCACTTTAAATCAAAAACAAAAATGAAAACTCTATTCCAGCTTAAACATTTAAGCCTTTACATCCATGTTAAAAACAACTGACTGTCGTAATTACTTCTACTAGTGTCATATAGTTTTCTCCAACCGCTACAACTGCCACTTTTACTGGACAATGGAAGTAGAATTACTACTTGCAGGATCAACAGGTTATAAAAGTATGTTACGGGAGCAACCCAGACAAAAAAAAAAAAAGCTATTGACAGATTGCATCATATATAACATTATTGATTTTGCCCATAGCTACACTTTGGTGTTTTCAAACAAGGTTCCAGGAGTCACAGATTTTTCTAATGGTAATCAAATGGAATATGTGTAAATTGTAGGTGAAAGTTATAAAAAGTAGGCTGATGTTTTTAGGAGCCATACTTATACTGTTGGTTTGCAGTAAAAAAATGTAAAATACATCCATTAAAATTCAAGCTCATGGGAGCACATGCATGGCGTGATGAGAGACAGACATCTGTAATTAGAGCTCCGTGTGCAGCTGAGACTACGATCACTCCCCTGGGGCTATTTCCAATTCCCTCGGGGAACCTTTGGGCGCATGCCGACACTGAAATCACGCCACATAAAGCCAGCCCAGCAATCCCTGAATAACTACCTCCTCTGGGTCTGGGAGCAGAGCGGGATGTCCCAACATGGCGCACAGCAGCCATTCTCTCAGACAGCAGCACACAGTCTAGCTGTCTCGCCATCTCACTCCTTGGGAGAAAGTGAGTACTCTGTACAGCTCACAAAGGCAGAGCTGGATGTCAGCCTGTCTGCTATGTATTAAAAGCTAGCAGTCAAAGTACCAAATGGAGTTACATAAATACACAAATACCTTAATGCTGGAACTGGCAGCCCTGGGGAGGAGGACAGACCTGTTAGAGACTAAACACGATGAACTCCAGCTATCTTACACTGACCTCTGCAGAGATCATGAATCCCTCACAGAGACAGTAAGCCAGCTTCAAGATAACTTGGAAGACCTGGATAATAGAAACAGATGTAACAACCTAAGAATAAGGGGAGTCCCAGAAAAAGTCACAAACCTACTCCCAGCAGTTAAGCGACTGTCCCAGTCCCTATTACCTAATGTCCCTCAAGCATCATTTGCCTGTGTCAGGATCCATAGAGCTTTATGCCCCAAACCACCTAAGGGACAGTGTCCGTATCTCAAAGATTTTCTCACCAAAGAGGAAATACTGAGAGCCGCAATACACCTGATATTCTACTGGATGAAACCAGGGAACAGATTTATCCAGATATTTCCCCAGCTACGTTGGAAAAATGCAGAAGAATGAAAGAAGTCACCACTATAAATCAATCAGCCACAATTTGTTATAAATGGGGCTTCCCCTTTAAATTACAGGTCCCTCACAATGGCACTACCCAAAAAAAATCGTTTTGTTTGTTTAATTTCTTTACATTTCCGTTGATTCGTAATGATTTGTAATTTCGTAAGACACAAGTTTTTATATGCGGACTCATTCGTATTTTCGTAACAGATATATTTTCGTTGATACAAAATGATTTATAATTCAGTTAGTCTAATTTTCTTTGATTCAAAATTGTAATTTTGTTAGATAATAATTTTAATTTATTTGGTACACTACTCGGAATTTAGTAATTGTTACTTTTGTGAGATTGCCTTTTTCATTGATTTGTACTTTCATAGGAAATAAAGAATAATAATCCTATTCTTGCTTTTCTAATAAATCCTGTACTTACTCCAGTCCATTCCCTCAGTCACGAGTCCTGACTCAGTCTCCTCCTCAACTGACTTTAAAAAGATTCAGGAATGCAGTGTGACTCAGACACAAAAGGGATAAACTGATTGGCTAAAGATATTAAGATACATCACTCACTAATACCCTGCCCATTCGAAAGAACGATTCGAGAACACAAAATTACGAACATACATATTAAGATACACTTACGATGTCCATTCAAAAGAGCGATTCGAGAACACAAACAAATGAAATTACGAACAGGTGAAGAAACTAAATTAGGAACACACAAATGAAAATATGAACATAGGAAATTACGAACAGACAAAGGATTGAAAATACAAAATGTAAATCACTCGTTGTAGATGTCATTTTCTTTTTTACTGTTTCGGAGTTTGGTATTTTCGTAAGTTTGTCCGCTTTTAAGTTCGTATTTTTCACGCATTCGCTATTTTGCTTATTCGTAATTTCGTAATCCTCATATTTTGGTTCTTTCAGCTATTTGGATGTTCGAATTGATCTGAATGTACCAATACTAAAAAATTTTTACGAAAAACTAGTCATTACGAACCAAATCACACATGTCTACTGGTCGACCCCCTGCTCTACATTCACACAGGCCTGGTCTGCTGGTTGCAGGAAGCCTACCTGTAAGTTAAAATCTGGGCCTCCTGTCCAGGCAAGATAACTTGCACTGAACTGCTGTTCAATTAATAAATAAGAGTAATGGATTATAAAGTACTTCAGGTGTTTTTCCCTAAATCTGTGGGAGACCTTTCCCCCCCCCCCCGACTCCTTATACAATGTAGACTCATGTTGTTTATTTCTCTCTTCTTGATTGATTTTTTCTGTTTATGGCACTTTTCTAATAGTGGCACATATGGCACAAGTTTTCTAATAGTATTAAAGCACTTTCTCAAAAGATATGGGTTATTACAGTATATTCACTATATTTTTTTATATGGTTTGTACCATCAAGGTTTTGGCTCCCAATAAGTGATAATCAGTCAATGGCTACCTCTCCAGCCCAGTCATCCTCTCAAACTGTCTTCCCTTTAAGATATTTTGATGGGTCTTAAAATAATATCGCATAACATTGAGGGGTTCAATTCCCCTCAAAAATGCAGGAAGGCCTTTAGATCAAACAGACACAAATATTGTTCCTTCAGGAGACTCACTTTTCTGAATGCAACCACCCCAGTTTCTTCAATCACCATTATAAACAACACTTTTTTTACCACATATGAGACCAGGTCTTGAGAGGTGGCAATATTTATTAAAAACACTGTTTTATTGGATGTGCAGCATGTTTTTTTAAGAACCCAGCCAGTAGATTCCTGGTAATCCAGGGTTCGATCTGTGGCAAAGTGATTACCATAGCAATGTATACACACCTAATGACCCTCAGGCCTTTTTTTTTATATCACTCTTTCAGATCCTGGACAGATATCTCTCTCCTCACCTGCTGATTGGCGGAGACTTTAATCTAATGGCACACACGGTGTTGGAAAGAAGCTGAGTTATGAGTAATGCAAACACCTTCCCTAAATTCCTCACCCACTTGCTCAGTTCGCATCAACTCCTAGACTCCCGGCGGGCTCACAATGTGGGCGCACGGGATTACAAATTCTACTCAAATCCCCATGACAGTTATTCCAGGCTAGACTATATTTATAGCACTCCTGTCCTGTTGGTCAACTCAAACTCATCAATTATACACCCTTGTTCATGGTCAGATCATTACATGGTCTTGCTATCTATCACATACATAGGCATTTCATCAGCGAATGCCACTTGGTGCCTTAATGATTCCCTTCTCCCAGATGCTGACTTGGTCAGCAAGCTCTCGGACCACATAGGCAAATACTTTTGCATTAACAACACGACACATACCCTCCCCCACCATTTTGTGGGCTGCCATAAGGCGGTGATTCGGGGACACCTTATAGAATTAGCTACGGCAAAGAAAAAACAAAAACATGCGGATATCACTAACTCACATGAGAGCTGACCAGTCTATAGTATTTACATAGCCAATCACATTCCCTGGACACTCTTAGACAGATTAACATTAAGAGAATCAAACTAGACATGATCCTCTCTGCGCAAACTGAGAAATCTTTAAGATGGTCGAAGGCCTGATTTTTATTGCATAGCAACTCGGCTTCTACCATGTTCACCAGGAAACTTAATTGTACCATCCAACCACCACATTCACTATGCTCAGGAATGACAGGGACAATACTGTATCCCACCCCTCGGAGGTTCTCTAAATTTTCTCTAAATTTTACCAAGACTTATTGGTGGCTCCCTCTTCTCTGCCTGATTCTGCGTCCAAGTCCTGGTTGTCAGATCTATCCCTCCCATCCCTGTCAGAGGAGCAAATTAGGGTCCTGAATGACCACTGCAGGGAAGATGAGCTCCTGGCTATAATTGCATCCCTGAAACCCTCAAAAGCTCCAAGCCCGGACAGATTTTCAGCATCCTATTACAAAAAAATAATATTAACTAATTAGTCCCCCATCTAAAAAATCTTTACAATTATATTTTTAAAGGTTACATTTTTCCAGATGATGTGTTAATGGTGAACATGTCTATGATCCCTAAGCCAAATAAAGATCACAGTCTCCCCCAAAATTACCTCCCTATTTCGGTTATAAATAATTACCTTAAACTTTTTGGATGCCTTTTAGCCGACAGACTCACCTGCGTTTATTCCTTCGCTTATCTCACCTGACCAAACAGGCTTTATCCACACTAGACAAATCACTGATAATATCTGATTGGCCACCAATATTATAAAAGACGCTGACAAGTTTGATTATAAAGTCCTCCTACTAAGCCAGGATATTCACAAGGCATTTGACAGCGTAACATGGCCCTATCTAGAATTGAGCCTAGCCAAGTTTGGATTTCAGGGTGCCTTCGTACCCAACTTCTGGGCTTTATATGATCACCTATGCACCCACATTAGGCTCCCGGGTTGTACCTCTGACTATTTCACACTTGGCCGTGGGACCAGACAGGGTTGCCCCAATCTCCCCTTTGCTGTTCGCACTAGCAATTGAACCACTGGCCCGCTCAATCTGCCAAAACCCAAATATTAGGGGATATGCAAAGGGGGAACAAGAATTTAAAATGATTATGTATGCAGACGATGTTCTCCTATTTTTATCAGAACCGTTTCTATAGTTTCTCTGCCAAATTTAAACTCTACTTTAAAAACCTTTCAAAGCTTGTTGGGTTTAAGGTCAACCTTTCAAAAGGTGCTGCACTTTCGATCAATATGCCACTGCCAACACTTTTGGGCATTCAATCCAAATTTGGTTTTTCATTGGGCGGGGAATCATTACCGTAGCCGGGGATCAAGCTTGCCCCTTCTCTCCGAAAACTTTACATTTCCAATTACCCGCAGGTGATTTCCCGCATCAGGCAATTATTACATCTATGATCATCCTACCATATATCATTCTTAGGCAGGATACAAGCTATCAAGATGTCCATTCTCCCAAAGCTGTTCTTCTACTTTAGAAACATATGAAGAGGAGGAGAGCGCACAGCAACCCTAGTATACAATACAGTTTTATTGATTAAAATCAGAAGTAGAAAATATTGCACTCACAAATGTAGGAAGGATTCTTGCATGTACATTAACAGGTTAGCCTCCTCTCCCAGCCTGTGTGGCTGGATTGGCTCCAGAACCCAATAGGCGATGAAGGATGTTACTCTAAGCCTAACTACAGCATCCCGCCAAGTGGTACAAGTAGCTGCGCATGCATCCAGACCGCTGTAGTTAGTCTTAGAGTACCATCCTTCATCGCCCATTAGGTTCTGGAACCAATATAGCCACATAGACCATGAGAGGAAGCTAACCTGTTGATGTAAATGCAAGAATCCTTCCTGCGTTTGTAAGTGCAATATTTTCTACTTCTGATTTTAATCAATAAAATTGTATTACTCTAGGGTAGCTTTGCACTCTACTTCTCTTCATATGTTTCAGATGGCAGTCCGTCAACCAGTGGATTTTTGAGAGAGCTGCAACACCTAGATCAAGAGAACTTTCACACATACTGTCATTTATCCAGGAGGTGTTTGTAGGGTCTGCGCTGATTGATTTTGTGTGTTTCAACTCTTATACTTTAGATCCTTACCTCTATATGTTTCCAGTCAAACCAATTGATTCAGAAAGAGGTGACTGTTTTTATATGGCAGGCCAAGAAGCCTCGTCTGAGTAAACTACTACTGTATAGAACTCCGGCCATGGGAGGTTTGGGACTACCAAACTTATGGCTCTGTAACACAATTAGCACAATGGCACGCTCCTCCAGAAGATATACCATGGCTCAGTTTTGAACTACCTCAGTAAGCCCATATTACCTTCCAGGTATCCTATAGATAGACCAAATTAAAGCTTTAACCCCTTTAAATGGAGTGGTTAGTCAGTCATTACAAATATGGTTTCTTTATAAATCAAAATATTCTTTGATACCCCACAAACCTTGTTTGGTCTCCTATTTAGGTGACTCTTGGTTTTCTACTATATTAAATGATACACATGATTTCTCCATATGGACATTGCATGGCTTAACCACCCTGGAAGCCTTCTCCAAGGAACTCCCATTTAGCTCCTTTACCTCCCTGCAAAGGAAACATGCCCTATCTAGATCTATAAATATTTACAGATCAGACACTTTTATTCGACTCATTGCCACCTGGGGGGGGCACAAATTCTACCAATACATTTGAACATGTGTAGATTCTCCTCCAGAGATAAGGGTACTATCTCCAGCATGTATCAATATTTAAATGAACTTAACCTCCCCATTAAATCATTAGCAATGCTCGGCTGAGAAGCAGAAACAGGCCAAGAGATAGCTCCAGAGGATTAGTTGGACATGATTTCAAATATTCACAGGTGCACAAAATCTATGGTAGTGAAGGAAACTGTGGTAAAACTCCATACTAGATGGTACTACACTCCATCCAGAGTTCACAGATGTTGCCACTTGTTCCCTAGGTACTGCTTTAGAAGTTGCCCAGACGGGGCACACACCTCCACATTTTTTTGGAGCTGTAGAGTACTTCAGCCTCCCTGTCAGAAAGTAGCTACCAAGATGGCACAAATAATGGGCACTTAACTCACTCTGACTTACCAGGTGTAACTTTTCTTTGCAGAACTTCCAGGTACTAGCCCCCCGATCAGAAACTGGCCCATATTCTATTTAGTGCAGTACAATGGGCAATAAGGCTCCATTGGGACCAAGTCTTAAGACGCATGGAAGCAGTTAGACTAATTGAGAGAGTTTACCACATGCTTATGGACACTATGCAGATATTTGAAAGAAAGTGGGCCTCTTGGTCATCTTATGGTTTTCAGTGTTCTTGAATATTCATTTCTACATAAACAGATCATTTTGCCTTAGTTCCTTAAAGAGGAGGGCCGTAAAAAAATAAAATAAATTAAAAGTCAGCAGCTGCAAACACTGCAGCTGCTGACTTAATAAGCCGACTTTCCTGTCCAGGGTGCTCGCGATGTCGGCCGCCCAAGGCCGACCCGTCCCTTGGCTCTCGGGTCCCGGTGCCGCCATTCTTTCTAAGGGAAACAGGCAGTGGAGCCTTGCGGCTTCACTGCCCGTTTCCTACTGCGCATGCGCGAGTCGCGCAGCGCTTTGTGAATGGGACGTGCTGTGTTCTGGGACACACAGTTCCCAGAACACAGCGCGACCCATTACCCAGAAGACCACGCGACGAGGAGAGAAGAGAGAAGATCTCTGCGGAGGAGGAAGAGGCAGATTTGGATTATATGCCTAGCAACAGGCATTTCTGGTAAGTAAAAAAAAATAATTTTTTCATTTTTTTTTTTAGATTTGTTTCTAATTTTTAATGTATTTTTTTTTCATGGTGGCACTCCACTTTAATTCCCTACCCCTTTGTTTTTTTGTTTTTTTAGTTTTGTTTTTTCTCTTTCTCTCTTTTTGTGTACTAGTGTTGGTTTGGGTTGTCTAACATGACAGCCATATTGCATAGATAGCTTTGTGTTAGTTGTATTTGACCAAATTCTGTAAGATTTTAGGACAAAATATAGAGATTTATCATGTACATGCCTATAGTGACAAACATTATCACATATGACAACACCAGTTAATTCATCTAAAATAAAATAAAAATTGTGATGCAGACACCTGATACATTAAGCTGCCTCAATCAATCAAAAAGCTAAATGTAGGTGTTAACATTATTTTAGCTTTTGGCACATCTAAAACACACAAGGCAAAAAAAAAAAATAAACACACAAAAGGATGCAGAGAAAGATATTACTGCCACACTGGGTTCTGATTATAGAAAATATAAATGAAGCCAAGGCCTTTAATAAAAAAGTTATGGCAATTCATCTCTAATCTGGTGGATAGTGCAGTCTGCAAAATCAATGACATATCAATTCCTCAATCACTCTATTATGACAAAATATAGATACACATAGGGGTAAAGGGGATCTAGAATATTACAAATTTTACATCCTATGAAAAAACAAACAAAAAAAAACAGTTAAATGTATTTACTATGGCCATATAGCCCTATGTAAGATACAACTTAGCTTATAGAATACACAAAATGGCTTCTCCTTTTCCTAGTGGCTAAATATTGTGGCTGTGGAGAGCACATCAAATACTGAAACTTTTTATTCATTTTAATGCCGATACCCATTTAAAATAAATAAAAAAAACATTGAAAACTTACAAGCTTTATTTAGTACAGCTTGGATTTACCACGTATTGTTACATACAAACTTTATATTTATGATTTGTATTTATTCAGTCCATATGCATCATGCATTGTTGAGTGGTATTACAAACAATAATACTACTTAGAATAATGTTATTTGTTAAATTAGGACCTTCTTGTCTGTATCGGAGATGATTTTGCTAAAGTTATACAAACAGGCTATAAGCTCTAAATATAGTCGACCTAAGTTCAAAATGCATACCTCTCTTAAATAGCACAGTCTCTGTAACTACTGCCCAATTCCATTTCTGTCTGTTAGCCACACCCAAAGGTTAGTTCTTTGTAAAGTAGTGGGTCTGATTAGACAGAGACAAAACAGAGCATTTGTCTCTCATAGATTTTGTCCCTTGCTATCACACTATCAGTTTTTCTGCTGAGTTTTTCCTTCAGATTTACCAAAATCATATAATATGTGGTCAAACCTTAGGACTTTCAATTGGTTGCAATCAAGGAAAAAAATCAGCAGAAAATCTGATAGTGTGTATGGGACATCAGACACCTGCTGTAGGGAATCCACCCAAGAAGAGAGTTAAGTATTTCAAGCTAAGGTCTACTTTATGTTTAAAACCTATAGTTTGCTTGTCAAAAAATACAGAAGTTACTTTTTACATGAAGTCAGATCTTACTTAGATCATCGGTGCTTTAGAAATGTCCAAAAGATGCACATTGATGCCACTTTTCAGCAGATACTTTCATTAACATCTAATTCATTGGTCTTTGAAATAACACCCCTTGAAACAAAACATTAAAGGGATAGCAAAAACATAGAATCTGAAATTTTTGAAATCTTACCTGCATAGAATTCAGGACTGTAAACTGCACCAACAACAGGATTTAACTTCCACCCTAGAACACATATGTATAATTACATCATTAAAGTAGCCGGTCATGTTGTAGAAATCGATTCAAATAAATAGAAAGTAGTGGTTAAAGTTTTTATAGGTATCTACACAATTGATTATTGCATAACATATTTACCTCAATAGAACAATGAGTAAAGAGTAGCAATTACCAAAGTTGTATCTAGATTCTTTTTAGTTAGTATTTTGCAAAGTAGAAAAAAGAGCAATAAATTCCAGAAAAGCAGAAAATATTTTTGACTGGATAGCTTATTTGTCACAGCAAGATTAGGAATTTAACTGTGGCTGAAAACCATGGCACTCTTCCCTTTTTCTTATCCCTCATCTTTCTAACAAAATTTAACTTTATTCTAATCTCCACTAATCCCTGGCTGTGCTATAATCAGCTCTTCACACTTGCATATGTAGGAAGTACAGCAATATGCCTAATAAATAGAAGTCCTAAACTGTCAGACATCTTAGATAATGAGTGGACGTTGAAAAAAATAAAAAAAGAGGACAGCCCAATCTCATGATGTCACATGCTCTACTTGAATCATGGAATTCATTCTGTTGCATAGGATATGGCCACTTCCATCACCGAGCCTGCATTTTATGAATGTGCTGCAAAATGCAGTCCACAGTAAGCCTCAGCACTGTGAAGTATAATGAAGAGTATCTGCTCTTTGCTATAAGTGTATCCCATAGTGTTGAGGAAAATAAGTGTTTTTTTTTTCTTTTTAAAATATGTTTTATTACATTTTGCCAACTTACCAAAACAATAAGGATACGTCAGTAGAGTACAGATATCAACACTGACAATAACGGAATACTAATTTGCAAACAGCATTGTACTACTTCAACGGCATGCTATCAAGTAAAAACCCAGGTGAAAATCTCAGCTCAGAATGACCTGCACAGACGAACTATATGTATGAAAACTTTTTATGACCACAATATTATGGGGCATTCATGGTGCTACAGCAAACAATTTTTTTCCTTAAAAGCAGAAAGTTTTATTTTAAACATATTAAAATCGCATTAGAAATATGCTTTACAATTTATTTACAATTTCATCTTCCCTATACAGCAGAATTTGGGACTAATTGCCTCTTTTATAAAGACTAGACTGTTGCTTTGCCGACCACAGCTTCTTCAGGAAAAACGTCCCCAGAATTTAATAAGCTGTATACAAACAATACATATATCAGTTAGGCAAATAATCATATACAGCATTGACAAAATCATTTTCAAACACACAAGGTGTCCTCACCAATCCATGCTTACCTATATACTTATCTATTAGAGAATTTTATTCATAGTCATTGACACTTCTAGTAGCGGATCCATTCACTAATCCCAGAGTGGCACTCAGGCACTCAGGCAGCCACAGAAAGGGTTAAATAGCCCCAGCTATAAATATAGTAATAATACCATAAGTACTATGTTTCAACTGGAATTCCATATATTTGCATATACAAATAGGTATGTTATACTCATAAATTGTTTATGCTATCCATTGCTCTGAGCAATGGATAGCATATACGCTTCCATTGATACACTATACTAATAGTTCAGCATTGTATTGACTATATGTTGTCTCCCCCTGTCTTTCTCACTGTTCAGGGAATGCAGGCAATCACATTGGCATCCTCATAGCTCTGGTGAATGGACAGCCAAGCCGCCAGCTATATATACCCCTTCCGTCCGGTTGGCATCTGAGATCACCAGCCAGGACATGGACATCAAGGAGACTCACCGAGTATGTGCCCATCCCATGGCAGCAGACATCCACAGCACTGAAGATCTCAAGGCTCACTCATCGCCCCAGATACCACAGCGACATCCCCGGCCAGAGGCCAGGGTAATCTGCAATAAGAGGATGGAAAGAGCTCCCATCCACCACCGCATATCTCTAGATGTCTTTAGAGACACTGGCACAGTGACACCCTAGGCGAGATTTTAGAATGACAGTAGTAGTGAGGAAGGAACATATCCCATCCACTACTATAGAGGTCTATGAGGGATGCGGGAATTGAACGCACACTCCAATGGCATGGAGGGGGCCTTAAAGAACACCCCAACTCATGCTAATTTCAGAAACTACCCTGGTCTTCATGGCAGGTCCCCATCACAGTCAGCAAATTACCGTTATATAAAAGGAGACATAGGAAAGATTAAAGACTTCTACACCAATAATAATAATAATCAAAATATACAAAAAAATAACAAAACTTAAAAGAATTCAAAATATTACATATTCCCTGTTTAGTTATTTTGAGCCCAGGGTATTTTGTGGCATTGAGAGAATATATCCATTTAGTTTCCCTCTGTAGTTAGTAGTTTACCTAAAGTTCCTCCCCTATCGTGTTTCGGTGCTCTAGTGCAAAGAATTTAACAACTTTGACTTAAACGAGATTAAATTCCTTGCACTAGAGCACATACTGAAACATGATAGGGGAGGAAATGTAGATAAACTACTCCTACAGAGGGAAACTAAATGGATATATTCTCTCAAGGCCACAAAATATCCTGGACTCAATGAATCCATTAGTTATAAACCCTTTTTATAATCCTAATTTAACATGTAGGTTCCAAATAACTGAACTGGGAATATGTAATATTTTGAATCCTTTTGTTATTTTTTTTTAGTATATTTTGATTATTGGTGTAGAAAACAATTATTGTATACCCAGGATGTCTTTGCTAACCCATGCTCCCATTATTGTCCATTCTTTAATTTTACATTTTTCTTATGTCTCCTTTTTATACCTTTTAAAAAAAAAGTAATTTGCTGACTATGGTGGGTACCTGTCATGAAGGCCAGAGTAGGTGCTGAAATTCGGCAGCCATACAGACGCCATTGATATAGTGTATCAATAGAAGCTTATAAACTATCCATTGCTCAGAGCAATCTTAATGAAAGCCTTTATGTTTATCAATTATTTTTTAGAATTGCCCTATTACAAGGGAGACCAACTATAGAGAGCTGTATCCTGGGAGAAAACTGGGTCTCTCTTTGTCCCTTCTTAAAAAATACCAATTGTAAGTAGTGACTTTAACAGTCTATGAGTACAACATACATGTACCTATTTGTATATGCCTATTTGTATATGTATATTTGTAAATTCCTTCACTGGCTTTCCCTACCCCCCCTTGTAAAATTAAAAATGTTAACCATAACATACAAGGCCATTCACAACATTGCCCTCATCTACATCACCAACCTCACCCGTAGATATCGCCCAAATCGTCCCCTCCGCTCCTCCCAGGACCTCCTGCTCTCTAACTCCCTTGTTACCTCCTTCCATGCTCACCTTTAGGACCTCTCCAGAGCCTCTCCCATCCTCTGGAACTCCCTGCCCCGGTATATCCGATCAGCCCCTACCCTGTCCACCTTTAGGAGATCTCTAAAAACTAATTTATTCAGGGAAGCCTATCCCACACCCACCTAACAACTGTCGCCGAGCCATCCCCATCAAATCATTCTCTGCAGCTATTACATTTTGTACCACCACCCCCTCCCTTTAAAATGTAAGCTCTATGAGCAGGGCCCTCCTGTACCTTTTGTATTAAACTGTACTGTAATTGTGTTGTCCCCACTATACATTGTAAAGCGCTGTGTAAACTGTTGGCACTACATAAATCGTGTATAATAATACAATATGCAAAAATATGGAATTCCAGTTGAAACATATGTACTTATGGTATTATTACTATATCTATAGCTGGGACTATTTTACCCCTTCTATGGGTTTAGTGAATGGATGTGCTATTAGAAGTGTTAATTACAATGAATACAATTCTCTAACAGATACGAATATGGGTAAGCATGGATTGGTGAGGACACCCTGCATGTTTGAAAATGATTTTGTTAATGCTTTAACTGATTATTATAATTTTTTTAATCAAATCTTTTTATTTATTTCCTTGATAAACAAACAACAGGAACAAACAAAACAACACACCATACATAAAATTTAAATACAGGTTCAAGATTCAATCACACTGCTTTGCATCCTTCATCTAAGAAAAAAAAAAGGAGAAAAAGAAGAAAAATCCCAAAAGAATAAAATAATTAAGAAAATTAACAAAAGGGTATTTTAACAGAGCTATAATCTAAGCCATGTCATTTGCCAAATTTTATATCTACATCTAGTATAGCAAAAGTAAACTTTTAGTCCCTGCTGTCCCCAGTGGCCCTGAACATCCTGTATATAAAGACATCTATATTATAATAATCAATAACCCCAATGGGCATAAAATTCTGTATACGGCTTATCCAGCCACTTTGCCCATATCTTGTCATATTTTCTAGGACAACCCCTGTTGATGTAGGTATCTCTATACAGTGGGAGATTATTATTTACCAATTGTTTTCAGTATAAAAGCATAGGAGAAGGTTTCTTTCAATGCAAACCAATGGCTTTTCTCATATAAAATAATGTAATATTAGCAAACACTCGCACAGATGCTGTAGGGAGAAAAGTCTCCACCAGACCCAGGAAACATATGGACATTAAGACCGGCAAAGGAGCAGAAGTAATAGAGTTCAGCAAGTCCACCACTTCCACCCAAAAAATAACTATGTATGGGCAGGACCAGAAGATGTGTGTGTGCTCCACACCGCCAACCAGAGCACAATCTTTTGAAGTCTGTGTGGCATGATTTATGCTATATGTACCAATTTAAATTGGATCATACAGCCTATTAAGAATACCAGAGATTGCAGAGGGAAATCCCACATGCTCCTCCAATCTTCCATGTCCAGATCTGCTATGTCTTTCATCCAACGAGCTTTAAGACCCTCTAATGGTAGGAGGGAAATTAAAATAACATGAGAATACAGTCTTGATGGCTTCTCAGACCTAAGTACTGATTCTAGAGTTGATTGTATAATCATTAAACTATCTGGTGGAAACTGAGCATGAAAAGTATGGGAAATAGGGAAATATCTAAACAAATGGGAACTAGGTAAATTAAAAGTTGAGGTAAGTATAGTGAAAGTCAACAATTTTTGATCAGTAACCACCTGAGAAAGTAGTTTTATATTGTACTTGGTCAAAGCAATGGGTTCTGGTAATTTACAAAATTGGGGAAGAGAAGGATTAAGCCATGGGGGCATTTGGGGAAATCGCATGTTTATGATAATGCTCACATCTAAGGCCAGCCTCCCAAGCTCGAATAGTGGTGAGCATTGAGGCGGTCAACTGGTAGTGTGCCCTGCAGCCCCTAAATAAAGTACCTTAAGAGCTTCTAAAGAACCTACCACAGCTGCTTCCAACCAAGCAGAGGAATTAAAAAAAAACTGGACTCAGCCACCATGCGGCCGTAACCATGCTAATGAGTAAACAGAAAATATTTATATAAATCTGAAAAAGCTAAACCCCCCTGGTCACAAGGGTGCATCAGAGTGGTTAGTTTATACCTGGGTTTTTTTGATCCCCATAAGAAGGATGAACATTTTTTATTCATCTACTAAAAAATGAGACAGGGAGCCACTGAAGAGAATGTCTAAAAAGATATATACATTTTGGTATAATTTTCATTTTTAAAAGATTACTACGTCCTAGTAAGGATAGTAGTAAAGACTTCCATGCTTTCAACTTTGACCCAATATCTCCTAAGATCGGGGCCAGATTCAATTAAATAAATTCAGAAGCTTGGCGGGAAATTACAATGCCTAGATACTTGAAAATCTGTACCCATTGCAATGGAGTATCCTTCAAAGCCGTGCTATGGGCCACAATGTCTATTGGGAACAGCAAGGACTTAATCCAATTTACTTTCAGCCCAGTAACCATTGAAATGGAATCCAATATCTGTAGGGCCCCTTGGAGAGAGGGTCCGGCATTGTTCAAGAATAATAAAAGTTCATCTGTATACAAGGCTACCCTCTCCTGCAACCAACCATTTCGCAACCCCTTTATATTGGGAGAAATATGACGAGCCTCAGCAGTTAGCCTCTGGTCCATAGCAATAACGAAGAGGGTCAGAGACAGAGGGCAGCCCTGCCGAGTTCCCCCAAACAATGAAAAATAAGTTGACAACCCTCCCCCCATTTTCACTGCAGCTGGGGGGTGTCCATATATGACCTGCAAACATTTTATAAATATCATTAGAAAGCCCATTCTGTGGGGTACCTGACATAAAAAGGGGCCACTCAAGAGTACCAAAAGCCTTCTCTATATCTAGAGAGGCAACAGATCCTATATTGATGTAAGGCATGAATATTAGTGTATAGGCTCCGCAAATTCACATCAGTGGCCCTTCTGGCCATAAACCTGTTTGATCTGAATCAATAATGCTAGGCATCATGGGTTGCAGTAGTCGGGAAATAAGTCTTGTCGAGATTTTAAAATCTACATTCAAAAGAGCAATAGGCCTGTATGAGGCATAAAAGGATGGATCTTTTGGGGGCTAGTGAATTAAGATTATGTAGGCATGATTCATTGAGTCTGGCAAAGCTTCCTCTTTCAAACAAAGTAAAGAGAGGCCAATACGGGAGCAAGAAAGTCACTATGGGCCATGTAGAATTCAATAGGAAGGCCATTCGGTCCCGTTGACTTCCTTAATGGAAAGAAACCAATGACTGAAAGGACATTATACATTAACCAAGCCAGAGCAACTGGGTCCAGTCGAGTTGCTAAGTCAGCTGGCTGGAAATAAGGAGTAAAATTTGCAAAATTTTAGAATGTGTACTAGCCATATCTCCTGAGGGGTTACGTATTTCCAAAATCGGAACACTAGTCTGCTCATGTTTAGCCATCTTGGTCAAAAAACGACCATTATGATCCCCCTGCTCGAAGAAATTCTGTTTATTTTTATATTGGTTCTTCCTTGTAGCCTCAGCCTTATGCAAACGCAGAGCACATTTTCCATGGAGTAAAGCATTAAAGTTGACCTCTGCAGGATCCGCAGAATATTGAGCTGTTTTTTTCATCCACTGTGGCCTGCAAAGCATCACTTTTTGCTCCTTTGGCCCTATTAACCGCTTTAATGGTGGATATGTAGCATCCTCTTGTATCCTCTTGAAGGCATCCCATGTTATTTGGACCCTACAGTAAATTCCCAGCACTCTACTAAAAGGGTTGAATTTTTAATAACCACATCTGGAGCTGAAATCCAGTGGGTTACTAATCTCCACTGGCTGGCATCTCAATAGTAATGAACACCAAATATAAGCATTTGTGGAGCATGATCTGATCAACCTCTAGGCAAATATATAGCATCCACCATGTCCGATAATATTGTCACATTGGTAAAAGCTAGATCTATATGGGAGGCAGTCTTATAAGAAGTTAAAAAACAAGAATATGCTCTAGTTAATGTGTTTTTCACCAAGCTTCTACCAGGCCTACCATCTGGGCCCAAGTAGAGGGACTCTCCAGAGAAATGTTTGGGAAGATTTAGATTATCCAAAACAGGATCAAGTATAGCATTGAAGTCTCCCATTGTCAATAGTTTAGCTGGACCATACAGTGACTTTTTTTTTGTAGGAGACTATATAAAGGGTCCCACAAAAGAAGGCAGTATTTACACACTAACAACTATGTATATCTGGCCCCACAAAAGGAACACAGCCAAAACATATTTACCCTGGGGGTCCAAAAATACATATTTCACCATGCAAGGTAAAGATTTGATGATCAAGACCCCTCTAGAGAATGTAGAATATGTAGCATGGTAAGCCTTCTGTACCCAAAGCTTCTTAAGTGCTAAAAGTTGGCTGCACATAAGATGGGTTTCTTGAAGTAACACTATGTGGAGAATACATATTCAAACACCTAAATACCCATGATCTTTTAAATTTTGAATTGAGGCCACGAACATTCCATGACAAAATAGAGAAAATCTCTTGGTCACGGGATGTCATCTAGAAAGTAAAAATCATAAAAACTTGAATAATAGATTACATTGAATGCCATCCAGAAAAACAAAAAGACAAGGAGGCGTAGAGAAGGCTTTTACCCAAAATTTACCAAAAATAGGCAACTATGGTCTGCTTGACCTGTGTGCCAAAAAAAAAGTAAAAAAAAAAGGAGGGGGAGATGAGGAGGGATGGGATAACCGCCACTGAATAACCTCCCTCCTACCATCCCAGATCTGCATTCTGGGGCAGGAAGGGGGAGTACGCCGTTGGTACTTGGGGTATCGGAATAAGTCAGTGGGAGTACTTGTTAGAGCTCCTAATAAAGGATAATAATTCTCTTAGCGATCATCCAGCCAGGTGGAAGCAGCAGCCGGGGTATCAAAAAAAAAATGTCTGCCCATCATCTATAATACGCAATCTGCTAGGATAGAGGAGGCTAAACTGTATACTCTTTCCTCTTAGTCTTTGCAGATATCTGTATAGGACATCCGGCATTGCTGAAATTCTTGAGAATAATCTGGAAAAAATAATAGCTTAGTGTTTTCAAAAGGTAAATGTGGTTTAGCCCTAGCAACCGCCAGGACTCTATCTCGATAATATAGTAGTCATAATAAAAGAGGTCTAGGGAGGGCCCCAAGTTTAGGTGGTTTTGACAGAATTCTTTGTGCCCCCTCCACCACAAAGGTGGGTGGCACACTCTCCAGACCCAAAATGGTAATAAGTAATTGCTCAGCAATTTAACTGATTATTTGCTTAACTGATAAGCTCTGAAGAACCAAGTAGTGTCACTGGAAGTTACCTTGTCAAAGGCCTTCTCAGCATCTAAAGTGAGGATCAGAAGGATGGGTTCTTGCATGCTCCAGCATTGTTAACATTTCAATGATTATTTTATTGAAATTCCATTAAAAACTAGGGTATGTCATGATATGCAGCTAGCAAATGCATTTCACAAACCTGTGTTTAGTCATTGCTGATTAGCTCAGGGTTACATGCCTGCTTATAGCTTTGAGGCTGCAGGTGAAGCAAATATAACACTGATGTTACCCCCCCCCCCCCCCCCCCCCCACACACACACACAAACCTCATAGCCCTGCAAAGCAATTCAGGTACATAGCATATATACAGTATAAAAACCAAAAGAACACATATCAAAAGAAAATATCAGAAAAAAATATGTGTATACCAGTACATGAATAGATCAAGTGTATATAACCCTGTAAATGGATAAACAACATCTCTTCAATGTATATAATCATTCAAGAAATGAATGACCATCACTAATATTAATGTATAAACCAATTGTGTATATAGTGCTAGAAAAATAAAAAAATATCCACAATAGAAGCATATCAAATGATTCAAACAAACAAATGAGATCCCTGTGAGGGGAGCTGCAGGGAGAAGGAAAGGAAAACCAATCCTCCCCGCCTGCAGCACCACACATAGGCAAATCTAACCGATTGAACAATCCTATGTACAGTGGTGTGAAAAAGTGTTTGCCCCCTTCCTCATTTCCTGTTCCTTTGCATGTTTGTCACACTTAAGTGTTTCGGGAACATCAAACCAATTTAAACAATAGTCAAGGACAACACAAGTAAACACAAAATGCAATTTGTAAATGAAGGTGTTTATTATTAAAGGTGAAAAAAAATCCAAACCATCATGGCCCTGTGTGAAAAAGTGATTGCCCCCCTTGTTAAAACATACTATAACTGTGGTTGTCCACACCTGAGTTCAATTTCTCTAGCCACACTCAGGCCTGATTATTGCCACACCTGTTCACAATCAAGGCATCACTTAAATAGCAGCTGCTTGACACAGTAAGGTCCACCAGAAGATCCTTAAAAGCTACACATCATGCCGAGACCCAAAGAAATTCAGGAACAATTGAGAAAGAAAGTAATTGAGATCTATCAGTCTGGAAAGGGTTATAAAGCCATTTCCAAAGCTTTGGGAATCCAGCGATCCACAGTGAGAGCCATTATCCACAAATGGCGAAGACATGGAACAGTGGTGAACCTTCCCAGGAGTGGCCGGCCGCCCAAAATTACCCCAAGAGCGCAGCGACGACTCATCCAAGAGGTCACAAAAGACCCCACAACAACGTCCAAGGAACTGCAGGCCTCACTTGCCTCAGTTAAGGTCAGCGTTCATGCCTCCACCATCAGGAAAAGACTGGGCAAAAATGGCCTGCATGGCAGAGTTCCAAGGAGAAAACCACTGCTGAGCAAAAAGAACATCAAAGCTCGTCTCAATTTTTCCACAACACATCTTGATGATCCCCAAGACTTTTGGGACAACATTCTGTGGACTGATGAGACAAAAGTGGAACTCTTTGGAAGGTGTGTGTCCAAGTATATCTGGCGTAGAAGGAACACTGCATTTCATAAAAAGAACATTATACCAACAGTAAAATATGGTGGTGGTAGTGTGATGGTCTTGGGCTGTTTTGCTGCTTCAGGACCTGGAAGACTTGCCGTGATAAAAGGAACTATGAATTCTGCTGTCTACCAAGAGATCCTGAAGGAGAATGTCCGACCATCTGTTCGTGTACTCAAGCTGAAACGAACTTGGGTTCTGCAGCAGGACAATGATCCTAAACACACCAGCAAGTCCACCACCGAATGGCTGAAGAAAAACAAAATGAAGACTTTGGAGTGGCCTAGCCAAAGTCCTGACCTGAATCCTATTGAGATGTTGTGGTATGACCTTAAAAAGGCCGTTCATGCTCGAAAACCCTCTAATGTAACTGAATTAGGACAATTCTGCAAAGATGAGTGGGCCAAAATTCCTCCAGGACGCTGTAAAAGCCTCATTGCACGTTATCGCAAACGCTTGGTTGCAGTTGTTGCTGCTAAGGGTGGCCCAACCAGTTATTAGGTTTAGGGGGCAATCACTTTTTCACACAGGGCCATGATGGTTTGGATTTTTTTTCACCTTTAATAATAAACACCTTAATTTACAAATTGCATTTTGTGTTTACTTGTGTTGTCCTTGACTATTGTTTAAATTGGTTTGATGTTCCGAAACACTTAAGTGTGACAAACATGCAAAGGAACAGGAAATGAGGAAGGGGGCAAACACCTTTTCACACCACTGTATACACCTGTTATAAAATACCACATACTTGTATATATATGTGGATACTAATTAGGAAATGTGTTGAACATGACCTAGTCAGTCTTGCGAGAGATTCCATGACTTCCAACGTTAATATACACAATCTTAATGCACAAGAGAGGTCTGTTTTGAGTGATACTTCTATTGTGATATGGAATGCAGCTAAAGGGGGTCTAGTGGTAGTCATGGATGCTAATGGTTATAGAGAGGAAGTCCTCAGACAACTGTCCGACAGTAGTATATACCTTACACTTAGGGGCGACTCCACTAAGTTGTACAGGAAAACTTTGTGGAATTTGGTACAGAAGGGAGTTTTTTGGGGAGTTTTCAGCATCAAGAAAGCACAGACATTGATCCTCGAGCATCCGGTATTGCCCACCTTTCATCACCTTCCTAAGATGCACAAAGGTCTGAATCCTTGACAGGACAGACTGATTGTCACTGGCATAGGGTCACTCAATGAGTGCCTAGGACAATGGTTAGATGGCCAACTACAGCCCCTGGTATAGTTTCTGCCTAGCCACTAGGGATTGGTGAACAGTTTGACCTGATCACAAGTTCGGGCTGAACTTTGGTTGTTTAGACTTTCGGCGAACAACGAAAGCCGAACGTTGCGACAAATTCGAAAGCCGCGGAACCCCATTAAACTCTAATGCTGTGTACACATGACCGGACTTTTCAGCAGCAAAAGTCCAATGGAACGAAACTGCCGGACAATTTGATCGTGTCATCGGACCTTTGCTGTCTAAAAATCAGACGGACTTTAGATTTAAAACATGTTATAAATCTTTCCGACGGACTTGAGTCCGGTCGAAAAATCCATTCATCTGTATGTTAGTCCGACGGATGAAAACTGATGCTAGGGCAGCTATTGGCTACTTGCTATGAACTTCCTTATTCTAGTCCGGTCATATGTCATCACATTCGAATCCGTCTGACTTTGGTATGATTGTGTGTGGCCGTTCGTTCGGAAAGTCCGTCAGAACTCCGCTGAAAAGTCAGTCAGGAAGACCGTCAGACCTAGTCTGCTGGAAAGTCCGGTCATGTGTACGCGGCATAAGGGACACTGACATGAAAAACCAAAAGTGCTAATTTTAAAGGCTTATATGCAAGTTATTGTCATAAAAAGTGTTTGGTTGGGGACCTGCCCGAAATTTCATTTCAAAGAGAAAATAGTAATTTAACCGCTTCAGCCACGGAAGATTTTACCCCCTTCCTGACCAGAACACTTTTTATGATTCAGCACTGCGTCGCTTTAACTGACAATTGCACAGTTGTGCAATTTGTACCCAAACAAAATTGCTGTCCTTTTTTTCTCACAAATAGAGCTTTCTTTTGGTGGTATTTGATCACCTCTGCGGTTTTTATTTTTTTGTGCTATAAACAAAAAAGAGCGTCAATTTACTTTTTGCCATAATAAATATCCCCTAAAAATATATAAAACATTTTGTTTTCCTCAGTGTAGGCTGATATGTATTCTTGTATATATTTTTGATAAAAAAAATCACAATAAGCGTATATTGATTGGTTTGCGCAAAAGTTATAGCGTCTACAAAATAGGGGATCGATTTAAAGCATTTTTATTATTATTTTTTCTTTTACTAGTAATGCTGGAAATATGCGATTTTTATCATGACTGCGACATTATGGCAGACGCATTAGACAATGTTGACACATTTTTGGGACCATTGGCATTAATACATCGATCAGTGCTATAAAAATGCATTGATTACTGTAAAAATGTCACTGGCAGTGTAGGGGCAATGTAGGGGTTAACACTAGGGGGCGATCAAGGGGTTCATTGTGTTCCCTAGTGTGTGTTCATAATGAAGGGGGGAGGGGACTGACTAGGGGAGATGACAGATTGCTGTTCATACTTTGTATTTCTCGCGGGAGCCCCGAAATAAAAATTAAAAAAATATTGCGTGGGGGTACCCCCAAAATCCATACCAGGCCCTTCAGGTCTTATTATCTACTTACACACAATTTGTTTAATTTTCAATGGTATCTACTACCTCCAATGATATGGGGCCACGATGGGGGTCAAATTTTCACCATTCCTCACCAACCTCTTTATGGGTTGGTGGGGGCGGTCCCACATTTATGGCATTTCAAATCCATTTAGACCCTACATTTATTTCTTCTTTCGCTACACAGATGCTTTATTGTTCATTTTTTACATGATTTTGGGGGATTTGGATTCTTTTTTGCTCTGTTGAATTTTAATACCTGCAATTTGTCATTTACAGGTCAACTGGATCATCAGAAGATTCCCTTATTGTTTCATTGGTAGAATCGGGAATTTGGGTTATAACACGACTGTATCATAAACCTATGGCAGGCAATAGCCCTCTCCTAGGTCAGTCGAATCATCTCAAACACACAATTATGGATTCCGGTGGGTCAGTTTTATCCATATACGGAGGATCTGTAGTGAAGATGCAGACTTTGAAAAGGAGTCAGTATCACAATTCAACAGATTCAGAGAATGGGGTTACCTCGCTTTGAGCTTAGAATGTGAATATAGTATAGCTAGATCTAAAAATTGACTGGCACTTTTGAGTAAATTGCGCTCCAAACAGGTGAATAGACCAGCCTTAGTCACTCCATATAGTCTAGAATTTCAGAAAAAAGTGAGATATTGAAGAGGTATCTACCCTTGATGTATGAGGATGAGATACTGTCGGATGCACTACAACATGGGATCTATGTTATTCCTAGTAGAGCTTGTTCCTTGGCCTATTCATTTGCTCAAAGTTTTTTCAATGTGGATACCAAAACAAGCACAACCTGGTTACATTTTAAGGGCAATTATAAGTGAAGAGCCAGGGATTGTCCTTGTTGTCCCCATATTGATTCAGGTGAGATAGTGATATTGAGTGTTAACAAGAGAATTTTTAGTTTGAAACAATTTTTTAATTGAAACACGAGATATGTAGTTTATGTTATTACATGTAAATCTTGCCTGTCACAATATGTGGGACGTACCACTAGAAGCCCGAGAGACAGGTTCCTGGAAAATTTGCCTGATATTAGATCGAATAAGTCTACAAATTTAACGAGACATTATATCATGTCATGCCATGATGGAGACACAGAGTTTGTGTCGGTTCAGATTATTTAGAGGCAAACTCCCTGTCAGAGGGGTGATTTGTTTTGGTTATTATGCAGGAGGCAGGAATTTTGGATCTCCCCTTTACAGACCAAGGATAACTGACGGTTTGAATTTTGAGTGGGATGTTTCCCACAACCATGAGTGATCCTACACCTTTTTGCATATTTTATTTTTATTTCTGTGGATGGGTCTAATATTATTCCCTAGGTAGATATACAGTATATGCCGATGGGATCTTGATGGACATTTATTGTCTGTTGTGAGTGGATACATAGATCCATATGCAATATGATAGGGCTAAATTCACCCATATTTCTTATGATTTGGATGGCTGGGTTGAACTGGGACCCCCAATAAACAAATAATAACAAATGGTCTTTATGAAGATTAGGAGGAAGTTTACACCTTTTAATGACATTTTATACATACATTTTTTTCCTCTTTTTCCAGTTTTTTATATATCACCTTGCCATCTAATAGAATGTCTTCATTTTTAGCCTTTATAGGGAGCCCACATTATTTGAAGGGTATAATTCTAAGATATATACATTCTTTATTTGTTTAGTGTACTGTAGCAGTGGGATTTTTTTCTCCCTTTGTTTTTTTAGATACATTGAAAAGTTAATTTATTTTGTATTTTGTATATTTGGAATTAGTATCCACATATATATACAGTATCTCACAAAAATGAGTACACCTCCCCATTTTTGTAAATATTTTATTATATCTTTTCATGTGACAACACTGAACAAATTACACTTTGCTACAATATAAAGTAGTTAGTGTATAGCTTGTATAACAGTGTAAATTTGCTGTCCTCTGAAAATAACTCAACACACAGTCATTAATGTCTAGACCGCTGGCAACAAAAGTGAGTACACCCCTAAGTGAAAATGTCGAAATTGGGCCCAAAGTGTCAATATTTTGTGTGGCCACATTTATTTTTCAGTAACTGCCTTAACCCTCTTGGGCATGGAGTTCACCAGAGCTTCACAGGTAGCCACTGGAGTCCTCTTCTACTCCTCCATGATGACATCACAGAGCTGGTGGATACTAGAGCAGCTTCTTTAGAAGGCTGTGGTCATCTTGGAGGTGGTTTGGGGTTGTTATTATGATGGAATACTACCCTGAGGCAAGGGTGGATCCAGGGGAGGCAATGTGGCAATTGGAGTCCTCTTCTGGAGTTCTGGAGTCCTCTTTTACTCCTCTATGATGACATCACAGAGCTGGTGGATACTAGAGCAGCTTCTTTAGACGGCTGTGGTTGTCTTGGAGGTGGTTTGGGGTTGTAATCATGTTGGAATACTACCCTACGGCAAGGGTGGATCCAGGGGGGGCAATATGGCAATTGCCCCCCCCCCGAGAACAATGAAGAAATTACACTTTGCTACAGTGTAAAGTAGTGAGTGTACAGCTTGTATAACAGTGTACATTTTCTGTCCCCTCAAAATAACTCAACACACAGCCATTAATGTCTAAACCACTGGCAACAAAAGTGAGTACATGCCTAAGTGAAAATGTCCAAATTGGGCCCAATTAGCCATTTCCCTCTCCTGTGAGTTGATAGTGTTACAAGGTTTCAGGTGTGAATGGGGAGCAGGTGTGTTAAATTTGGTGTTATCGCTCTCACTCTCTCATACTGGTCATTGGAAGTTCAACATGGCACCTCATGGAAAAAACTCTCGAGGATCTGAAAAAAAGAATTGCTACTCTAAATAAAGATGGTCTAGGCTATAAGAAGATTGCCAAGACCCTGAAACTTTGCTCGGCTGGCAAAAGCATAATGTTGAGACCCAACCTGGACAGCTTCACTGCTTCTCTTCTAAATATTAACAATGAAATATTCTACAGTGTCTGCAGCTACAAGAATGAGGGATTGTTTTTTAAGATTATTTACTACTTGTTATGATCATGTACATATTTAAATATCCATAGCATGGGTGAAGCTGGTGCGTGGAGAAGATGGTTGTGTAAGAAGTGGGCTCCACACACAGGAATGGATCAACAGCATCTGCCTGTTTTCCATAGGTGATCCTTGCATACCAGAGCTGCGCCAGCACAACCGCCACCTCAGTGGAACCAAGGCACACAAAAGAAAGCCGGCTCCCACGAAAGCTCTGGGAGATCAGGCGTGGCCAAAATGGCGATGTAGCCTGGCATCTCTATAGCAGAACCAGCAGCAGCTCTCCTTCTCCAACTGTCTGGACAGTCAGCAAGCTCCCAGCAAAACCCCCCAGTAGCCCAGCCAAGGCAAAGATGACACTGGATCCCACTCCAGCAAGTGATGAGGTGAGCCATATTTCCCATTTCCCTTATACACTGATGCAGCAAAACTTGCAGAATTACTCCATCGCCTCTTTCCCCACTATGAGACAGCCGGTGATAGACACCACATTAAAGGACATGTTAGTGTCACTAAGGAGCTCCTTTCAAGCTGACATGTTGACTATCATGCATAATCTAGGCCATGGCAAAAAATGTAATGGAGGATAGAATCACCCATGTTGAAACTAACATCACTGGCATTGCTTCCACAGTCAATGACATTATTGACACACAAGAGAATCAAATGCAGGACACCAAATGGATAAAATACAAGCTGGTAGACATAGAGAATCCCACCGTAATAACATTAAGATCCGCGGGATACCAGAATGGGTGCAGCCCTCAAACCTGCACATAGCCTGATCAAGTCTTTAATGCCTGATCTGAAAAACATTGAATTGGTCATTAACTGCATCCACAGGCTTTCTAAACCATCCTTCTTTTACCCGCAGCAGTCCATAGTGATGTGATTCTCCGCATCCACTTTTACCATGGGAAGGAGAAGCGTATGCAAAGAATAAAAACCATGGGAACTCTATCTGATCCATATGGCCAGCTACAATTTTTTGCGGACCTCTCTCAACACACACTAAGCCGCCCCAGGCAACTCAACACAATCACCAAGGCACTGCGTAATCACAACATCCAATACCAATGGATAGCATCAACAAAATTGTCCATAACACACAATGGATCTACAAACATTGTGTCCACAATCCAAGAAGGTCTACACCTCCTACAAAGATAGCAAATCATTCCCGATCCACCTGATACAACACCCATGGATCAAAGAAATGAGGGTAATCAACAAAGCCACCCATTACCTCAGAGAATCAACAGTCATCACTCTCACTAAACAGCAGCCGCAGGAACAACCACCTTTAAGAGGTCCATATTCAGCCTCGGGAACTTTGTACCCCAACGTTTTTGACTCCCTTGGCACCAGTTGTGCCTACACATAGGATGTCTTTTCTAGTTTATTAACATAGACTCTTGTTTCTTAATTTTTGTTTTCCTCATATTAAACCTTTCATAGTACCTGTATCTGGTTACCAATCATAAACTCTCAAAGTCTATCCCAGGAGCGACAGAACCTAGCAGAGCATATCATTCTTACTGGCAAGATCTCTCCTCAAGGAACATTGTGATCCTCTCAACTCCCCCAAGCCACAGCCTTATCATCTGATCTACAATTAATATGACCAATACAATTGTAACCATCAATGCCATAGGTCAATCACCCTGCAAAAAGATCTTTGCTATGGAAATTAGCAGAGCAGTCAAAGTGTGACATCCTCTGTGTACAAAAGACCCACTTCCAGGCATCTAATCAACCAAGCTGCACAAACAAAAATTTCACTAACACCTTTACCGCCTGTGCCTGGCCTACCACCTCAGCTCCATACCTATATAGTGGATCAAGATTGAAGATAACTTATCCTCGTTTGCTCTATCAGTATACACCATTGTTGCGGTCTATACACCTAACACACATCGGCTACAATTACTGCACAAACTCCACAAGAAAGCCAGCACTGTACAACAGGGAGCAATCATATGGTGCCAAGATTTTAACGTCATCCCAGACCCTCTCCTAGATTCTTCTTCCTCCTCTCTGAGATGCAAATCCTACCTGGGACCTCTCCTACCTGTATTACAACTGCATGATGTATGACGATGCCAGCAAGTGGAAGAAAGGGATTATACTTTTTTCTCACCCTGCCACAACTCATACTCCCATATTAACTTCTTCCTCCTCGACCAATGAACTTTACAAAAAAAAAACAGAATCCACCATTCTTTCCACTAAATGGTCTGACCATTCACTGGTAAGCATCACCATAGAGGACATTGCCAGCCATTCTCCAGCATACCTATGGCAACTAAACATCCAGATTCTTCAGTCCCCTGAATACTCACCATATCTATGTAAGCAATTTGAATCCTTTTTCCTACTGAACGACAACTCAGGATCAGACACCTTGATATTCTGGGCCTCCCACAAAGCCTTTATGGGGGCATGTTTATTCAACTTGGTGCAAGAGACAGGATACAGAGGAAGCAGCAAGTTTAAAAATGATTAAAAGATATCTAAAATACTGACTCGTTAAACAAACAACAACCACACCCTGATCTTAAATCCAAATAAATCCAATTACATCTAGAACTGAGATTACTACTTCTAGATAATTCTGACAAAGTCCATAAACACTGCAAAATGCATTTTTATATCTCTGGCAACTAAGCAGGGAAACTCCTTGCCCAGCAAATCATATGACAATGTATTAAATCCCATATACCCTTAATTTACCACCCTACCACAAAAAAATGAAGAGACTCACAAGATCTAGCTGATGCATTCAACACCTATTACAGCACCCTTTATATCTTAAAAAACAAACCTTCCCGAACACAACCAAACCCTACTTCCATTCAACCTTTTTTAGACTCAGTACACCCTCCATGTTTAACTTACAGACAAATAGATACCTTAAATGTACCTTTCACAATTTCAGAAATAGACAGAGCCATCAACACCCTACCAAATGCTTAGGCACAGATGGCTTTGTAGGGGAATACTACAAACAGTTCAAACCTATTCTGAATAAATACCTAGTCCAGCTGTTCAATGATGCTGCTTCCTTGGCCTCCTCCCCGCAAGAAATGTTAAAAGCTATGATTGTAACGTTACCGAAACCAGGGAATGAACCCAATAACCCACAAAATTTCCATCCCATATCCTTGTTAAACCACTACATGAAATTATATGCTAAAATGATAGCAAATAGACTGGTCGACCTACTTCAAACCCTTATCCACCCCAATCAATTGGGCTTCACGAAAGGTCTTCAAACCTCAGATGCTACCTGAAGGATGGTTAACATCCTCCATCACACTGAAAAACATGGAATGCCTTCTCTGCTCCTATGTTTGGATGCAGAGAAGGTATTTGTTCGAGTACACTGGTAATATCTGGCCATGGCTCTACAAAAGTTTGGTTTTCAGGGCCATATATTTTCAGCAATAATGGAGCTATATTCACATCCCTCAGCTCACATTTATTGTTCCTGCTCCCGCCAACAGAGAGACAAACCAAACTAAAAAGGAGGTATTTAGCCCACCAAACATCTGGAATGCCACAGGGACTTCCTCCCACAGGTCCTTGGCCTCCCGATCGAGGTCTCCCCATGATGAAGCCGGATGGATAAGCTAAAACATCCCAAAATGTTTTGAGCACAGGCTGTCAATATGGAGATGGCACAAGGCCCGACACAACCCTCAGGCCAGAGGTCCGAACCACAAGCGTGGAAGTCGCAGGAGGACGGGATCGTCCTACTACCTCAGATGCAGCCCAGTCTTCAGGATCTACGATCTGTGGCAACGGACATTAAAGACACCTTCACGGCAGCCCTCACAGCGGTAATAGCGGACCTAAGAATGGACATCCAATCCATCGCTGGCAGGGTCCAGGAGGTTGAAAAAACAACGGAAACCCACTCCTCCATCCTCCAGAAATCCTGCCAAAATCTAGATACACACACTCTGCAGCTACGAGAGCTTATCCGCCATATGGAGGATTTGGACAACCGCGGGAGGCGCCATAACCTCTGCATACGAGGGTTGCCTGAGGCGATCGATGAAGTCACGTGACCGTGACAAACACGCGTCGGGAAACGAGATACCGGAAGTGATGTGCACGAGTTTGCTGCCCATTTGTATTTTTGCCTGTATATCATTGATTGATGTGAGTACCTCATTTTTATTGTATTGTACCAATAAATATTTAAAAAACGACTACACTATCGAGCATCCCTCTTGCCCTGTTTGCGAGGTTCACCTACTTCAGTGATTGTAGAGGAGACACCGCATACCCGCTACAAGTGCATTTAAAGAGATACCACATGACCAGATACCTGTGAGACCACACTGGGGACACCCCTCCTGGTGACACACAAGGGTCCCATCACAAAGTTTCTTTTCATGATGTAACCTTACAGCAGTAAGGTTTAATCACAGAGAAGGGGAGGAAATCACCCATCACCAGCGCTGCAGTAATATTTACCAGTACCAGAACTTTATTTGTGATATTTGTGGCCACCTGAAGCTTGCACAGTCTTGCTATTACTTGCATGGATATTATTATGATGTTAACTACTGGCACCAGCACTTGATATACTTTACATTGGATCACTATAAGTTTGCACTTTAATTAATTTTTGTAATACTCTACACGGACAGTTATGTTAATTATCTTATGGAATTTTTATTCTCATTATTTGCTTTAATCAAATGTTTTTTTTTATTGGAACTCATTAGCACTTTATATTTCGGAGTAATACTTGAAAATATTTTGTTTGACCTTTTTTGCACTAGAAGAGGTTCTTTCACATAATTAGACTGTGACCTTCTTTTTTCAATGTTTTTTCTCATTTTAATATTTTTTTTAAAGAAATATTTGCAGTTATTTTATTTGTGCAATTTATGTACACTAATGCCTCTTGTCAAATAGTCCAATACCTCCCTACCCACTCTCACACCCTACTTCCCTATATAGCGCAGCACTATTCTATTCGTTGACTCCCAAGAGACTTAATAACAGCCCATATTGTAGTTATACCCAAACCGAACAAAGACGCGTCCCTAGTACCAAACTATCGACCGATATCATTGCTCAGCGTAGACTTAAAAATCTACACCAAAATACTGTCCAACCGTCTCTTGCCTTTACTGCCAAATCTCATCTCGCTAGACCAAGTAGGCTTTATACCAGGTAGAGAGGCAAGAGACAACACAAGACATCAATATTCATAAGTGGTTAAACTCTTCTCGACAACAAGTTTTTTTTATCTCTTTGGACGAGGAGAAGGCGTTCGATTGGGTGGCCTGGGACTACATGTTCGCAGTACTCAAAAAGATAGTAATAAGGGAATGCATGCTCCAATTCATTCAGGCGATGTACACGTCTCCCAATGCTAAGGTCTGAATCAATGGTCACCTGTCGGACGCCTTCCCTGTGTCCAACGGGATGCGACAGGGATGCCCACACTCTCCATTCATTTTCGTCTTGAGCCTGGAACCACTACTCCAACCAATTAGACTCAACCCAGACATCAAGGGAGTGATTATAGCAAACTTGACACATAAACTGTCGGCTTTTGCAGACGATATCTTACTATTCCTGACAGATCCCAATATCACACTGCCAAATTTACTTAAAGATTTAACCTTGTTCAACACCCTTTCAAACCTCCAAATAAATTTTGCAAAATCAGAGGCCTTAAATGTATCCTTAAAGAAGGACACACTTGCACTCTGTCAAAACAACTTTCCATTCCGATGGAACCATGAGGCCATCACATACTTGGGAATCAAACTCCTGGCCCACATATCTGATCTATACTCCAAAAACTACATCCCCATTCTCCCAGGCATTCAAAAAGATCTGAGAGCATGGTTGACAGGAATATTCTCTTATTTCGGGAGGGCGGCCATAATAATAATGAATATTCTCCCAAGAATATTATACATCCTGCAAACGATCCCCATTAAAATACCTTCAGCATTCTGAGTTTCTTATCGAAAAATTTGCAACGACTTTCTTTGGGGCAAGGACCGGCCTAGGCTCAGTTTTGAAAAAGAGTGTCTTTACCAAATATCAATGGGCCTGCCAACTGATCTCTAAATATCAATGGGCCTGCCAACTATCCAGAATAATAGACTGGAATGTCCATGCCCACACGAAGGCCTGGGTAAATATCGAAAACGTGTTCTCCAATACCCGTTCACCAACTCCCCTGGATAGCTCCGGACAGGATCCCTCAAACCTGCCCACAACACCCCCTAATAGGAACTACTCTACAAACCTTTCAAAAGGTATGCTGAACCCACCAAATATCTTCCACACATAGTCCATCAACACCAATAAGACATAACCCAGAATTCCCTTCGGGGCTTTCCGATGCGTTTCTTAGAGATACCTGGCCTGACCCCAAGGTACGGGCAGAACAATTCTTCTCAAGAGACACATTCCTTCCATTAACCGATATGCCCACACACGCAACAGGAAGGCCATTCCCACAATGGTTATACCTTCAAATTCAACATTTCTTGAACCAACCCCTTCACAGGGCTGAATATTCCAGAGAGCGCACACTATTTAAAAATGCTTGCACTAGATCAGAACCACAAAGACACATGATCTCAGAAATTTATACCCTTCTATTCTCAGATCGCCACCCCAAATCCAACATAGCCTCTTTTTTATCCCACCTGTCCCCATGGTTTTTCTCGTCCATCCCCCTTACAATGCAAAATACACCACGCATCAGAAGTACATAGGTTGAATACCTTGTACTTCTTCTATATGGAGCCCTTTTTTTCAGTATCACCACTATGAATGTAGCACAGAAGTTGTCTTCCTTCACTGCATATATCAATATTATTTATAAGGACACTTACCTGTCCCAAAACAGTTCATAGGAGAGAAAATTCTCTGACGGGCCCCTAACCATACACCATACACCATACTCCTAATAATAAGATGGGACCTGGGGGTTCACCAGTTTATTTGTTTTCTTTCCTTTTTAATTTTAATTTTTAATTTTTATTATTTTTATTAATTTTGTGTTGTTCATATTATTACTTTCTGCTTCGTCAATAATACTCATTTTATTTGCACATTTTTTATCCTATTCAGATGTGAATTTTTATTTAATTCGTTCTATTGTCTGGCATATTATTTAATTTTAAATTCATATGTAATAAGGGTTTTTTTTTTCTATGCAAACTTGTGCCTTGTTTACGGCATAGGTTTTTTAAATTAACATGTGGATTAATAAGTTATTACATGTAAATTATCATATGTGATGCAGTGTTCCAATCTTCAATCAGCATGTTCGCCTGGACTACTAAAAAATACTTTTTCCCTTCGCCATCACCGGGAGTGACCCACACTTTCGCTTTGTTGTGCAGTATGAAGGATATACTTGTTCCCCCAGTAAAAATGGCGTTCATGGTTTCCGCGCACTCGCGGAAGTACACAACACTTTTGGGAGGTACGTACAAAGAACTAATAGGTTTCCCCAACAAAGATGGCGTGGATTGATTCTGAGCATGCGTGGAACACTGCACCCTATATAAATGGAGAGGAGCTCCAGATGATGTATTGATGACGAAACACGTAGAGTGTACCATAGGACGTACACTCGGCCAGCGGTGGTTTAGCATATATTGCGGTTTTTAATCTTTATCACATGTGAGTAGTTTTCTTTCTTAAATAAATTATTTGTGGAGACATACTACACCATGGATACCCTTCTTTTTTATTGAATATGTGAATGAAGCATTTACACCAGTGGATGAGAAACGAAGCTCCCAGGGAAACACCAGAGAGCGGCACAAGGGCTTACACCGTGGAGGTGAATCTACCCCTGCAGGGGCAGGGTATCCGGTGAGCGCAATATTATTTATTTGCACCAAAAAGCACACCGGGAGCTCTTTCCATCTTTGGAATAATTACAAATTGTCTGCACAAGTCACCTTCAATTTTTTGGGGACTATTTATGTAGAAATTGAATTCATCTTTTTTGCTTTACCTATGCACATTACCATATGCATGCATTCTTGTATAATTAACAGTTTATTAATTTATACACCATAGGCATGTATGTATGCATAATGGTGGTTAACTGTTGTAAACTGACTATTAGGTATTGATCTCAGATATGTACTATTATCCACTGCTTTACACATTTTCATCAATTTTTTTTTTTCCTTTACGTATTTTTTTTTTTTTATCACATTTTGTAAGCACCCCTTCTAGGTTTGGGAGGGACGTACTAATTAATTCAGGGGATACAATACCCTGACATATTCAAATACTGTCATCAGGATTTATTTATTGTAATACCCAGTAGGAAGGGTATATATCATGGCATAAAGGAACACAATATTTTTATTTTTATTTTTTTGGGGAGGTTTTTCATTCACATTTTAAAGGTATAGCGCCAACTCTACTTAATCCATTTTTATATGGGAGAAAGATCTTGATATCAACTTATCTGAAGAGGATTGGGAAAATATCTACACCTACATTCATAAGGGCTCGATCAATGTGTCAACACATGAGAATGACTTCAAAGTATTCTCCAAATGGCACAAAACTCCAGAGAGACTACATAAAATCTCCCCATCCATACCCTCAACCTGCTGGAGATGTAATGGCGGAGAAGGCTCTCTATTCCACATCTGGGTGTCCTGCCCCCGAATCCAATCTTTTTGGAAGGAGGTCCACCATATTACCACAAGCATTACCAATTTAAAATTAGAATTCACCTCAGCCCAATTGTTACTCCACCACTCTTCTATCCCAAAAACACTATATCATCGTTCACTTGTGCTACATCTAATAAACACACTGAAGATGTGCATCTCAACTCTGTGGAAATCTAATAATCCACCAAGCACAGCCGACTGGCTCAAATGCGTTACCAAAATATCAGAAGTAGAGGAACTAATCCATCAATCCAAAGATACACTGACTAAATACAGGGAAGTTTGGTCCTGCTGGAAACACTTCCAGACCACCGATGAATATAGAAGTATATGTGCATAAGCCACCATCCCTACCCCCCCCCCCTTTTTTTTTTCTTTGGACCCTGAACCTTCCCTCCCCAAAACCCACCCACAATAGAGCCAAAGTGCAAACCCTCGCAGACAGGATTCCCCTGGATGAGATGGAACCTCACCCATACCCTATGCTATGGACCCTCAATATCCTTACCACCCAGCATCTCCTAAGTAGGGGGTTTCATCCCTAAGAATATATACACATGTATACAAATTCCAACCAGAATTGCTCCTCTCAAGAAATTTCAGAGATACTGCAATCTTCCCACCTCCACGTGATCAAGAGAATGCAAAAAGTAAGGATAACACACGCACATATTAAGCTATAATCTTAGCAGTAGAAGGCCCCAGGGGCCTCATCCACACACCAATAACATACTTTGAATTCTAACCTACCCCCCAACATGAAGAGATAACACCGTAAAATAGGCCTTGGGTGGGCCAAATCGGGGACACAAAGCCAAATGTCACAGGAGACACTCAGACACCCACATTAAAACATACCAAAATGTGGAAGGCCTGTGCAATTAAACTCCATCTAGGGAAGGGGTCAGGAGAATTCCTAGATCCTACCACTTAAATATCACCTACCTCAACCTTGTCAAGGTACTTATTCATATATCCCAAAATCTCTCAAAAGGATGATTATAGCACCACAGATGTTCACTAGGAAACAAATATATTACAAAATTATGAGCGAAAAATACCAGAGAGACCAGCAAGAAGATAATTAACAACCAGTTATGATGTGCCTATGCACCCATGCACAGTTAGAGCCCGATAGGGGTGAAGGAGTGGCAAGGCCATAGACCTGGTCTCGCATGGTAACCCAGCAGCTACCCAAGAGGCAGAGCGTCATTAGAGACACTTGAATACCCGGTCAACTCTTTGACCAGGCCCATCCTTATATGTTACAGTAGATATAGACAAAGAGGTTTATGTTCCGCATACTCATCTTTGTTCTCTTTTCACTTGCTTGAAGTATACAATGACAACAAATTTGATTTCCTATAATTTGAGCCCAGTCTTGCCACAAAGAGTTAATCCATTTCTGAGAAATCATCTTTTATTGTTCAATCAGATAATTCTTGACAAACAGAGAAAAACTTTGTCAAATCCTCCCCCTTGCTGTGAGTGACAGGTTATTTACATATCTCATGCACTAGCCTAAGAGACATGCATTATTTTTTAATTCCCTCCCACTCCTTTCTTCTGCTGCTCTGCCAGAATTGGATGTTCCACCCCTCAGCATGATTGGGCATGCTGAACTCATGTGGTTGCTTTCCTGTCTTTTCACTGGATGTTAGAAATCATAGCAGAAGTTCAGTGTAAGAAACACACAGGACAATATGCAGGGGAGTGTAGAGGTGGACAGGGAGTCTACTGACATCATGACTCCACCCACAGAATCTGCAGTTTTTTGGGTTTCATAGGGGAGACATTTGACAATGCAGGAAGCATGTATATCCTTCTAGATAACCCCTATGGCAGTAGTTTAGAAAGGATGACATTGGTTTTACATCCTCTTTAAGCTGTTTCACTTTGACTTTTTTAGCTAACCAAGCTCCTGATTTGTTATGCAGGCCATAATAGATAGCTTTGAGATATTTTAGGTGATTTTCAAATTTATAAAGTAACAGGGATCTTAGTTTTTGTCTCTCTTGGAGGATATCATTAGTTAAATAAGGAGTTGGGTTAGCTTTATTATCTTATTCTTCTGTGGCTATAGATTGGAGCAGGTTGTCAATCTGTATTCCAGAGTGTACTTACTAATTTCCAGAGTATCATTATACAGAAAGAAGTTATGATGTCCTTGCACAATCTTTTGGAACAATTCCTTGTTCTCCAAGAGGGAGGCATTCAGTCTCCATAATGGGGGGGGGGGGGGGGGAGTTACGAAGTTTGTCAAGTTATAGTGTAATCGGAGCATGGTCTAAAAAAAAAAAAAAAAGAAAAAAAAAAAGAAAAAAGCTCAGTTTTGGTCTAGTCACTCCAAATGACTGTGTCAGAAGGTTTGAGGCTTATCTCTGTGCTGTTTGGTGTATTGTAAGTGCAATACTTTGTGGCATTTGCTTAGTAATGGCTTTCTTCTGGTGACTCAACCATGCAGCCCATCTTTCTTCAAGTGCCTCCTTACTGTGCATCACACCACATGTTGTCAGAGAGTCCTGTATGTCACTTGAAGTTATTTGTGGGTTTTTCTTTGCATCCCAAACAATTTTCCTGGCAGTTGTGACTGAAATGTTAGTTGCTCTACCTGACCGTGGTTTGGTTTCAACAGAACCCCTCCTTTTCCTCTTCTTGATTAGAGTTTTAACACTGCTGATTGGCATTCTCAATTCCTTGGATATCTTTTTATATCCCTTTCCTGTTTTATACAGTTCAACTACCTTTTCTCACAGATCCTTTGACAATTCTTTTGCTTTCCCTATGACTCAGAATACAAAAACGTCAGTGCAGTACTGGATGAAAGATGCAAGAGTCTGTCAGGAGTCCAGAAACGTATTGACCTTTTCATACACACACACTAATTACAAGCAAACAGATCACAGGTGAGGATGGTTATCTTTATCAGCCATTCAAACCCCTTTGTGTCAATTTGTGTGCATGTTATCAGACCAAAATCACCAGGGTATGTAAATGTTTGATCAGGGTCATTTGGGTGGTTTCTGATGTGATTATGATTTAAAAAGAGTAAACACAGTGAATTGATAATAAATGGCTTCAGCCAAACACTAACCAGGAATGAAAGAAAAGTTTTTGTGTTATCATTCATATTCTCTGAAAATTGGAAAAATTTGAAAAATCATAAATTCTGCCAGGGTATGTAAACTTATGAGCACAACTGTACAAGGTGACCTTATGTTGATACAACTAATTAATGTTTCTTTAAGTTGTTAAATTGTATTAAGAAAAATCCACTGGAACTACAGGTGGGATGTATTCCCATCCCCCCATGATGCATTTTGTTCCCAGGTGAGGTGTCTGGGTGTGTTAGACAATACAATTTCCCTTACACTTAGCACTCATAAGAGTCTCAATGTTTGACCATGATTGTTACTTATGTAGCGGATGACATTTGGGATCAAATGTCACACGCATTGTAAATTTAGTTTTTGACGTCAGGACAATAAAGGTTCTGAGGGTTAATTATTGTAGGTAGGCCTAACACCAGTCTGGCCAGGCTGTGTTTAGAAATTCTGCCTGGTCATGTGAACGGTGAGGTGCACATGACAGGCTAGAACCAAGTCTAGTTGGATGTTTTGGTATCGGCCCTCTCGGAGCCAATCAGCGGGAGTGCCGGGGGCCCGCTGAGGAGTCTGGGAGGGGGTACTTAACCACTTCAATACCGGGCACTTAAACACCTTCCTGCCCAGACCAATTTTGAGCTTTCAGCGCTGTTGCACTTTGAATGACAATTGCGCGGTCATACTACACGGTACCCAAATGAAATTTTTATCATTTTTTTCGCACAAATAGAGCTTTCTTTTGGTGGTATTTGATCACCTCTACGGTTTTTATTTTTTGCTAAACAAATAAAAAAATACCGAAAATTTTGAAAAAAAAATGTTTTTTTTGTTTCAGTTTCAAAACTTTGCAAATAAGTAAGTTTTCTCCTTCACTGATGGGCACTGATGGGGTTACACTGATGGGCAATGATAAGGCGGCACTGATGGGCACTGATGAGGTGGCACCAATGAAGTGGCACTGATGAGGTGGCATTGATGGACACTGTGGCACTGATAGGCGGCACTGATGGGTGGCACTGATGGGCGACATGGATGGGCACTGATAGGTGGCACAAATTGGCACGGATTGGCATGGATGGGCATGGATAAGTGGCACAGGTGGGCATGGGTTAGGCGGCACAGCTGGGCATGGGTAGGCGGCACATGTGGGCATGGGTAGGCGGCACAGGTGGGCATGGGTAGGTGGCACAGGTGGGCATGGGTAGGCGGCACAGGTGGGCATGAGTAGGCGGCACAGGTGGGCATGGGTAGGCACTGATAGGCGGCACAGATGGGAACTGATAGGCAGCATTGTATTATAATATATTGCACTAATGGATGCCAATCAGTGCCAATCAATAATGCATGCCAATCAGTGATGCCCATTGTGGGCACTGATTGGCATCCATTATGGGCACTGATTGGCATCCATTGTGGCATTGACTAGAATCCCTGGTGGTCTAGGGTGGCATACCTTGTCCTTGGCATCCCTGGTGGTCTGGTGGCGTCCCTGGTGGTCCAGTGTGGGCATCCTCGAGGGGGCTGTGCTGATAATCGATCAGCACAGACCCCCCCTGTCAGAGGAGCAGCCGATCGGCTCTCCTCTACTCGCGTCTGACAGACACGAGTGAGGAAAAGCCGATCACCGGCTTTTCCTACTTACACTGTGATCAGCCGTGATTGGACACGGCTGATCACGTGGTAAAGAGTCTCCGTCGGATCGTAGTTGCCGGGTGTCAGACTGCCGGGGGCGCACAGCGGCTCATAATCCTGATCACGTCATATGACGTCCGGTCAGGATTATGCAACCACTTTGCCGCCGTCTATTTGCTATAGGGCGGGCGGCAAGTAGTTAAACAGGTGTGGGTCACGTGTTCGGGGTTCCGGAGTTGTT
Organism: Lithobates pipiens; assembly: GCF_037356315.1. Classification (NCBI taxonomy): domain Eukaryota; kingdom Metazoa; phylum Chordata; class Amphibia; order Anura; family Ranidae; genus Lithobates; species Lithobates pipiens. Next base: position 202,043,286 of record NW_027507784.1, on the reverse strand, counting down.
TGGGAGACCCATGTGGTCTGTTCTGGTTCCAGGACCGGGGTAGCCCCGTGAGGGGTCCCGGTGACGGAGTGTTCGACATCCCGCAACATATTCCTGTCAGTGGCCCCTGATAGACCTGCCTGGTCTGGGGTAGGGATCCCTCTGTTCCCAAGTCTTGGAACCTGCTTGTCCGAGGCGCTGTAACTGAGGGAGGATTCAAAGTGTTCGGGTGTGCTCTCGGCTTGGAGGGACACCACAGCTCGTGGAAGTGACCGGGGGAGGACTCTTCAGAGGAGGGCTGGCAAGTGGCATCTCCTGATAAGTGCCTGGTTACTGAGTTGGGAAGGATATTGACGAATTCAGGATTTCCCCGTACCATAAAGGAAGCAGGAAACGTTCCAGGTACAGTTGGAAAAAGGTTCCTGTATATTCTCAGTTGATTGTTCAAGTTTTGATTCAACGTGCTGACTGCCATGATCTCTGGCTAGAGATCTGTTCAGCCTTGAAGTACCCAGCTGCGAGTGGCTACTCTCTGGGTGGAAATAGAGACTTTGCTAGTTCAAGGTGCCTGAGTTCTTCACCCGTGCCCTCTGTTCCTTAAGAGACTGTGTTTGTGAAAGTTCTACTGCAAAATAAACCTTTTTGAAAGGACTTTATCTGTGTCAGCGTACAAGTCATTGGGTATCAATCCTGGGAACCCCTAGACGCGGAGGAGCAGGCCAGGAGAAGGTAGTCTGTAAGCCCAACAAATCAAGGCTGCACAGCAAAGGTAGTGGTCGCTACACTTATAATCTGTCATATATAACCTTTCATATGTACTCAATTTTTATGACTTAAAGTATGGTAAATACTGTTATTTTTTGATGCTTCTAAACCTTAACCACTTGACAACTGGGCACTTAAACCCTCCTCGTGACCAGACCAATTTTCAGCTTTCGGTGCTCTCACATTTTTGAATGAAAATTACTCAGTCATGTAATAATGTACCCAAATTAATTTTTTGTGCTTTTTTCATACAAATAGAGCTTTCTTTTGGTGGTATTTGATCACCTCTGGGTTTTTTTTTTTTGCGCTATAAATGAAAAAAGATCGGAAATTTAAAAAAAAAAAAAATTTCTTTGTTTCTTTGATAACATTTTGCAAATTATTAATTTTTCTTCATACATTTTGGCCACAATTTATACTGCTACATATATTTGCTAAAAATAACCCAAATTAGTGGATATTATTTTTGTCTTTGATATCTGGTCTTTGTGAAAGTTAGAGAGTCTACAAGCTGTGGTGCAAATCATAAAAAAAAGATCACACCTGAAGTACTGACTGATCTAATTTCTTGCGACCCGAACAAGCCAGGAAAGTACAAATACCCCCCAAATTACCCCAGGTGGCACTGACAGGTGGCAGTGGAGACAGATGGCAGTGGGGACAGATGGCGGTGGGGTCAGATGGCACTGACATGTACCGTGGGCACTTTATTTTCAGTTTATTTATTTTTTACACTTACTCTCCAGCCGTTCATCTCTCCCTCCTCACATGCTGTCTCTGTGTGAGGAGGGAGAGGCGGCGATGAGAGGTGATCTCATATGTTTACATATGAATTCATCTCTCATTGGAAGCTCCAATCACTGTAAACGGCCACTGTGATTTGCCATTTACAGCGATCTGTGACTGGCTGTGTCCCAGGGACACGGCCAGCACAGAATTTCCCTGATGCATGCTCACAGGAGCGCGCATCATGGAAGTAAACAAGGACAGCCTCCCGGCAATTGGCGTCCGTGCTGTAGCCGTCTTTCAGCTATAGCGCGGGTGCCTAGTGGGTAATAAAAACATTGAAATATAAAAAATTTAAAAATAAATAAATCTCTATAGCCCGGTCACAGTTCTCTTTTGGAATATCAATTTGTTATACTGGTTTTGAAAAGGCAGAAAACTATTACCCTCGATCTGGGTTGTTCACACATTATAGAATTCTACCCTTCATATAATCATCCCAGAGGTTATTGGCAGAGAGTATTGAAAGAACTAGTAAGGATTACATTATGCACCACAATACCATAGGAAGGACATGTTTTCTGCTAAACCAAGCCACTATGAGATGATCAGTTTTTTGTGTTTTTTTTTTAGGTACTTCAAAATTAATCAGTAGTCATTCCACAAGAATAGTGTTGTCTATCTACAAATGAAGCTTGTCAATTGGAGTACAGAAACAAAGCCATTGTATTTTCCCAATCCAGCAACAGTCATGACTAAATTGCTTTGCTTTGAGAGTGGTAGAAAAAAATAAATTGTCACGACATGATATAGCAGGGATATCTGCATCAGAAAACTCTCTGGACAGAGTTACAAAATCCATGTAGAACAGAAAATTTGGGGAGGTGGAGATGTAGGGGCAGTTGCTGACGCTGACCCAGACAAATCCACACCTGAAAAGTGTTATGGACTATCTCGGTACTGATACAACATAACAAAATAAATTGTAATACAAATAAGTTTAATACATAAAGAAAAGACATACAATCAAAATATATAAAGACAAGATATACAATCAAAAATATAGGACAGCACACATGTACAGTATGTATTTCCCTTTCTGTTTAAAATTACAATATTGTGTACAGTATGTTAAACTAAGTACCAACATTTCAATTTAGCTGTTGTATTTTGCATACATTTTATATATAGAAAGCAGCTGCAATACGATTGTACACTGCCAAAGATGTAAGATTTTAATGAATCTCACATCCTTCACACAATTATGTCAAGAAGTCAAAAAGATCTATATCTTGCACTAATAGGACTTCAATTTGTTCATGAAATTTCTTCTCAGATACAGGTCGATGCACACAGCTGAGAAGCACCTTCAAATTTAATTTTCTTCCCACTACATTTTCTGATGGCTGTATTAGCAAACTTTTTTTCTGAGTCAATGTAGGAAAGACTTAATTCATCATGACGAAAATAACACCAATTAAAATTTATTTTATCTTGTCAGCAAGATATGTGCTGGCTCATAAGTGTGTGGGTTAATCATGTGTGAGAAGAGCTAATGTCACTCTTTTACTGAAAGAACTGCCACCAAGCCTGGTGTTTTCATTTATGGAGGTAAGCTCTTTGTTGTGGGTGTTAATGGCTATATTTGTCTCGATCTATTAAATGTCAATTATTCTTTGACATTTTGCCATTGCAAATGGCTGGTCATTAGAGAAATCACTGCTCTTTCCTACTGCATATCTATTTATGCAATATAACTGAATATGCTATTCCAAGGTATGTGCTATACTTAGTTGGCATTTTACATACGTTTTGTATTATAAATGTAAGAGTCCTCTGAGTGATGTTGAGATACCATTACCTGATAATACAGTGGAGAGTGGATGCCATTAACTCACAAACGTGTACACACTGTTCTGCCCAGTATATGAGCAGGTGCAGCGTCCCTTAAATTGCTGACTCACCACTACAACAAAAGACATTAATAGGTTGAAATAATCTTAAAAAGGAGTTGCTAATGGACAATGCAGCTTAAGCAAGGGATTTTATTACACCAAAAACTGGGAAAAACCACCACCAACATCTAGGCTTGGTTAAAAAAGACAACATTGTCTAAACATGTAGCAGCTGCACCATGCATCACACCATGCACATGTGTCCTACATTCATACTGAAGTTTTCATTTCACATTGGTATGTAGCAGGTTCTGAGTGTGTTAATATCACATGTTGAAAATTAGTGACACACTCCGTTGGTATTGTCAGATAGTTCTCCCTACCTAATAAACATTAATAATTCCAAATGGGATATTAGAGTGTGTGTGTTGATAGTAGTACTACTAAAGGGACCTTGACAACATCATGAGGCTTCTCCCAGGTATCATATGGGACCAAACTTCACATTTGTGGTGAGATGAATAGAGTCTCTCATAAACAATCAGTGTTATGGGTAACTGGATGTAACCACAATGCGTCAGTTCTTCAGAGCTTGCTCAAGACCCTGCAAGACTTTACCCTCTACAAATCTGCCCTTCTCAAATACAACTCCTGCCTCCACACTGCTAAACAAACCTACTACAACACTCTCATCAAAACCCTCTCATCCAAACCTCGTCAACTGTTTTCTATCCTTAATTCCTTACTTCCCTCCCCACTGCCCCCACCCACTAGCTTGCTTACCACTCAACTGATTGCCAACCATCAAAAGCAAAATCGACAAAATTTGCGAGGAGATATCCAACATTCAACTTCCTCCCCTACCTAACACATCAGGTCCAACACCACACTCAATACTCTCCTCCTTCTGCCCAGTTACCACTGATAAAGTTGATAAACTCCTCTCCATGGCCCACCTCACCATCTGTCATTATTGCGACCACTTAAACTCCCTAACCCACATCTTCAACCTCGTCCTCTCCTCTGGAACCTTTCCTTCCTCACTCAAGCATGCACTGGTTACCCCCATACTTAAAAAACCCTCACTAGACCCCACCTGTTTGAATAAATTAAGACCCATAACCCTGCACCGATTTGCCTCCAAGCTCACAAATGCCTTGTCCATGACCGAATGATGACGTGATGATGTGTCACTAATTTTCAACATGTGATATTAACACCCTTGGAACCTGCTACATAGCAATGGGAAATTAAAATTGTAGGACACATGTGCACGGTGTGATGTGTGATGCAGCTGCAATATTTTTAGACAACGTTTTCTTTTTTAGTGGTGGTTTATGTTGGTGGTGGTTTTTACCCAGTTTTTTTGTTTTTTGTAATTTTTCATGTGCAATATAATTTCTTGCTTATGCTGCATGGTCCGTTTGCAGAATGGGCGTCCGCAGAACTTTTTTGGGGGGGGGGTATCATTTTGGGGTCACCCATGCACCGGACCTTTTTGACAATGTCATTATTACATTATCATGGTCAGAGACTGCAGACGTAGTACAGTCTCTAGGATAAGTAATGGGTAATGGCCAACAGGCCCTCTTACCAGACCCAGCGAAACTACAGCAGTGATCTCTCTGGCTGGATAATCGCTTACTCTGGGTTCCCCGGGGGCGACTTTGGTCAGTAGTGTTGCATGTCTGTACCCTGGTAGTGGCTCAGTCTTTCTCTCTCTGGTGTTGCTGGGCAGCGTGGCTCTCTCTCTCTGGTGGCGCTGGGCAGCATGGCTCTTTCTCTAGCTTCCGCCCAGCACACTCCTCATTCTTTGTCCTGTAGCGCTCTCTCCCTATGCTTTTTTCCAGGCTGCAGTCTCCTAATCTCTCTCTTGATCGAGCTTTAGCCTCCTCCCTGTGTAAAACGGGGCCCCCAATCTTTGGGACTACATCTCCCATAATGCTCTCCTCTCCTAGTCTCCTTTGATTGGCTCTCAGTTATGGCCAATAGGGAAGAAACAGAGTGGACAGGAGGCTGGGTGGGGAACCTGGTGAGAGCTGCCGTCTCTTCTCCCTGACAGAAGAAAGGGGGGGAGTGGGGGAGACTTCTGCGAGCCTGCAGCTCGGCTTTCTCCTGTCACGGCACCGCTGAGTTCTCTGCTGGACTCAGCAGGGAAAAGAGTCCAAAGTCACACTACACTGATGGGGGGGCTTGACAGCACCTTGATGGTGTCAACCCACTGGCGGGTGGCACCTGGGTGCGGGCTGCCCTCACCCTGATAGCAACCCAACTGTGCTGATTTTAAGATCTGATCTCTGATTCCAGGGGGAGGCACTTGACCCCCCTTGCCCCTACCTGCGGACGCCCATGGTTTGCATCTTATGTTTTCACCACGTTAGCACAGTATATTCCTAATTTCGTCTTTATCATGCCAGTATTAGGAACATCTGTTTTTGTCAAGAATGGTCTTCTTAAGCTATCCATACTAATTTGATAATAAATTATTCATTAGTATACACATAAACAAAGTATGCAATAAAACAAATAAAAAATAAACTGTGAGGCTATAAAATAAAAACTTTAAATAAAAGACTAACCAGCACATAGCCTAATTGGATTTATCCAATGTAGTTAAAAAGCAAGATCTGAATTGTGATAAAATGCTTGTTAAAGCATCTCAGAAAAGTTTAAGAAAATGTAGTCCCTGTTTGTGTACCTGTTTAATGTATGTGTTCCAGATTATTGACATAAGAGGATTAGAATGTCAGTCAGGTAGCTAGCATTTTCAGGCAGTCATAAATGCATAATGTGCATTTGAAGTGCTGCATATTTAGAATTAGCTGCAGGTCAAATTGACTGAGCTGCCTTAACCAAGCACATGGCACAATGAAATTGTTGTAGAGGTTGTGTGTAAACAAGATTCCTTTACATTATGGCTCAAAAAGAGACTATAATCTTTTTTTTAATATCATTAAATCTTTAAACATAAAAACATAGGATTTTACTAAATCATCTGGCCTCAGAAAAGTGATGGTGATTTGCACAAAGGGGTAGTTTGTCAGACACCTGGGCCTGTGTTTTCTCCAAACATCCATTCAGGTAAATGAAAATGTATTTTTATTGATTTTCACTTTTAACCTGTCCAGCCATGGGAGGGAATTCAGCTTTATTGGTTTTACATAATAAGTACTCTATTAAGTCAATCACCCACTAATGTAATTCTTTTTCTATTTAGTAACTCATCTGTGTCATATGAGCGTGTGTGTCTGTCAGTTATTACAGATGCTAGATTATAAAAATCAACAAAGTGTTGTAAAAGAGAAAATATAATTACAAAAAGAAAAGCTTACCATTTGTGTACGGATTCAAAGTCTTTTTATTTGTCATCACACGTGCTGTAGCATTATTAACCTAAGCATATAAAAATCTGAATTAGTTTTTCACATTATCTGATTAGATGTTCTCTTTCTTATGCATTTTAACTTTTACAAAAAGTGACATTCATTAGGTTTTCTAACAATCATAATAAAGCATAAAAAGGGTAAAAAATAAATAAATCACATGTACCTATATTTACTTATCTCATTGCACCAGTATACATGATCTTAATAAGGTAACATATCAATTGCAATTTAATAAAAAGATCTTAGAAGCTAATTTAAATGGTTTGTATAATTTCAAATTCAGGAGTAGGTTTGTATTTTATGAAAACCCACTGGAATAGTAAATATGTAATTCAATAAAATAACCCAGTATAAAACAACATAAAGTGTAAAGGAGAAATTACCAAAACACTACCAACTGCACAAGAAGGCTTATGTGGGTAATAATAAACACAAAACATGCCAAAAAGCAGAGCCTGGCACTTAATAACTTATAGAAAAGTAAATGCATTTTCGCAAACTAAATGTCATTTAATTTAAGTATTCGTCTATTTTTATCTTATGTACTAAGCTGAAACAAACAGTCACTGTTTTCTAAATGAACAGTATCAACCCTACTCCACTGAAAGAACTAACAAACAAAATTCTAAAGTGTAATGTGCAACTTGTTGTATTAATATACATTATACATCTAATCAGAGTTAAGATATTATAAAGCAAAATTCAAATTTCCTCTAAACATTGTTGCATATTTTAATTGAACACAAATGTCTATAAAAGCTACTCTTTAGTAATTCAACCTGGTCAAACATGGATCAAAATTCAGTTGGTTCAGAAGGGACCCGACAATTTTCAATCCATGGATGGTCAATGTGGTTGAACAGAAGCTGATCTACCAATTGACTTCTGTTCAACCACCCTGTTGGTCAATTAAAAAAAAAACATGTTTACTTAACCAGTTGCCGACCAGCCACCGCAGTTAAACTGCGGCAAGTTGACTCGGCTGCGTGAAACACCATACTGGTATGTCGGTTCATGCACTGGCTTTTGTGGGCACTTGCTTTTGCGGACACGATCATGGCAAAGAGAGGCAGAACAGAGATCTGCCTTTGTAAACAAGGTGGATAAACAATTCTGACAGGGGAGGAAAGAGAGCTCAGCTGTTCCTAGTGATCAGGAACAGTGATCGCTCTCTACTCCCAGTAAGCCCATCCCCTGACAGTTAAAAAACACCTCCCTAGGGAACACTTAACTCTTTGATCACTACTAGTGCTAACCCCTTCCCTGCCAGTGTCATTTATACAGTGCTCAGTGCATTTTTATAGCACTGATCACTATATTGGTGTCACTGGTTGCCAAAAAGTGTCACTTAGGCCGCGTACACACGGGCGGATTGTCTGGCCAACTAAGTTCATCAGACAATCCAACAGACAGTCCGTCCTACTTTTGAATGAACGGACTTGACCACACACGATGAACAGACAGTCCGCTGAAAGCTTGCGTGATGACGTGTACAGCACGTACGACGGGACTAGAAATACGACGTCCAATACACTGCAATGCAACCTTCGGCCGTGTAAATCCTTTCTGAGCATGTGCCATACTTAGTCCATCCAACTTGCCTACTCACGAGCGGACTGTCCGCTGAAACCAAGTTTGGACGGACTGTATTACGGAAATTCCGAAAAAGACTTAGTCCGCCAGACTGTCCGCTGAAAAAGTCCGCTGAAGCCCACACACGAGCGGATTGTCCGCTGAAACACGTTTCAGCGGACTAAGTTGGACAGACAGTCCGCCCGCGTGTACGCGGCCTTAGGGTCAGATTTGTCTGCCGCAATGTCGCAGTCCCATTAAAAATCACAGATCACCACCATTACTAGCAAAAACAATAACAAAAAGTCCTTAAATCTTTTCCCTATTTTGTAAACCCTATCATTTTTGTGCAAACCAATTAATATTTGCTTATTGCAATATTTACAAAAAATGTGTAGCAGACTACATACAGTATTGGCCTAAACTGATAAACAAAATGTTTTGTTTTATATATTTTTTTGGGATATGCATTATAGCAAAAAGTAAAAAATATTGTTATTTTTTCTTCCAAATTATCTGTCTTTTTTTGTTTATAGAGCAACAAATAAAAAATGCAGTGTTTTTTTTGCTTATAACGCAAAAGAAAGCTCTATTTATGGGGAAAAAAGAACATCAATTTTGTTTAGGTACAGTGTTGCACGACCCCATAATTGCACAATTGTGAGTTAAAGTAACTCAGTGACGTATCGCAAAAAAGGGCCTGGTCAGGAAGTGGGCAAATCCTTCCGGAGATGAAGTGGTCACATAAACTTAAGTTTGCTATACTCACAAATATTTACATGGGTACTTTATATTGTGCATTTGTACACTTTTTACATGTGCCAGCCCATGCAGACAAGGGACTCTAGTTAATTTAAAATGCATTGTTCTGTTTGTAAAAATATTGTGTAATGCAAATGGCATACCTATAGGCCTTTTCTGTCACCTAAGCCTTGCCAAAAATATTCCCAATGTTTACATTCCTAATTTCTGACTTATTTCTAGGACGTAGTAGATGTTGGGTGCTTGCCAACAGGATAGTAGGAGCTGGTGTGCTTCGTGATTCAAAAGCTATGCATACACAATGTGTGCTTTCTCTCCCAGCAATGGTTAATCTCAGCATTTGATGGGATTAGTAATCAGAGAGTTCATTGTGCATGTGTGGCTTTTAAAAAAGGAAGCATGCATGCTACTGCATGACTGAATGCGAGCATCCAACATCTGAAGTGTCCAGGAAATACGTCAGGAGATAGGAAAGTAAACATTAGGAGTATTTCAGACAATCTTTATGGGTGACAGAAAAGGCCTGCTGGTGCCATAAAGCTTATCATTGGACTGTATGGTGGAACTTCCCCCTAAAGGGGAAGTCCTGCTTGTTTGCATCCTACCCCCTCCACTGCCCCTTTCTGGGTACCCACTCCGACTTCCAGTCAGATGCACCATACTAACCTGAACCAGAAGTTTGTCCCCCTCCTTCCCTCCTATCAGGTCCCAGAAGACTATTTGACCATTCAAAAGGCACAGCATGGCTCATGCATGTGCAGTAGGAAACCGACTGTGAAGCCGCAAAGCTTCACTGCCTGTTTCCCTTGCTTGAGATGCAAGCACATCCCCGCAAAGCTGTTGAAGAAGAAGAATTGGCTCAGGTTAGGACATCACTGGATCCCTGTGTAAGTAAGTGTCCTTATTTTAAACAGTATTTGTAGCTGCTGAATTTTTTGGGCAGCATGGAGTTCCTATTTAGGTTGTGTTTCTTTTAGACTTTAACCTCCCTGGCAGTATAATTATGTCCGATTTTTGATGCTGAAATGGGTACAATTGTTTTTCATGGAAATTTGCTGTTTTATATTGTAGTCCTGTAATTCTTAAGAATAACTCACTTAAATCTGTCCAAACAAGAGTCTAGTAGACATCCCGGGTATGATAAAGTTTGAAACATCAAATCATAATATAATAAATAATTATAACAAATAATAATATAATAATAATAAACAATTATTCAATAATGTAATTAGATCAAAAACACTGAAATTCACTCAGTTGCAGAATTGTCACTGTCATTACTTTCAGTGTTTGATGACAGATTTCCTTACAAATCACTATAGCTCAATTCTGCAAGTGATTCTTATTCATTATCACTGTTTTCTAGCTAGTTTCCAGGCAGAAAGAACAGTATTTACATTATAAAACTGCATGCAGGGCACTGGACAAACCACTGGGGACAAAAGGAATGTGAAATAATGTATACATTTGATACAGTTATGTAAGATTACAGTGTACTGTACGTATTATGTTTTTAACTTTTTGAATTTGGTGCTGTGCTCCGTCCCTGTGGATCACAACGCTCGCAGGGAATCGAGCTCGGCACTGTGATGAATCAAGAGGAGGACACAGCTCGCACCCACAGCGGGGAGACATTGCAGGATCCTGGGGACAAGGTAAGTAACTTTGCCTGGATCCTGAGATGCAATCCCGAGTGTGGCTCTGGGTTACTGCGTTTGGTTCTGAAAATTCACCCCCTACTGTATATTATTTCCACATTATATTTTTATTAAAAAATGTTCTAGCCTACTTCTATTAATCTACACATTGTTGAAGTTTGTAAAGTCACTTTGTGAAGAATATGGTACATTTACCCCCTTGAATTCTGTGACACAAATTAACTATGCCCTGTAGTAGGCAGTGATGTGCCACATATTTCATAGAGTCTGCCTAATGAACTACAGATGTGCTGGGAGGAAGAGTTTCAGGAGGCAGAGTCAGCACAGAAATCACTGCTTGCAGGTGGAAAAGTATCATGGGTTATGTATTTCTTAGAAATAAAAAGCATAGGAGAAGCTGTAAACCATGAAGGAAATCCAGGAAGTTGTGAAATAAGATGGCCGCAGAGAGGCAACACTTACAACATGAAATTTGATTTTTAAAATACGTTTATATTGGATTGTCAAATATAACTATTATTTCTATTGCTTTTTCAGTGCTGATGTTATAGAATGAAAGTATACATACCCCTTGAAATTTTACACATTTTGGCATGTTATAACCAAAAACGTGAATGGGATTTTATGTGGTAGACCAACACAAAGCGCCACATAATTGTGAAGTAGAAGGAAAATGATAAATGGTTTTCCACATTTTTTACAAATAAATATCTAAAAATGGTGGCATGCATTTGTATTCAGCCCCCCTGAGTCAATACTTTGTAGAACCATCTTTCACTGCAATTACAGCTGCAAGTCTTTTTGGGTATGTCTCTACCAGCTTTGCACATCTAGAGAGTGAAATATTTGCACATTCGTCTTTGCAAAATAGCTCAAGCTCTGTCAGATTGGATGGAGAGCGTCTGTGAACAGCAGTTTTCAAGTCTTTCCACAGATTCTCAATTGGATTTAGGTCTGGACTTTGAAAGGTCAGATTTGTGGAGTGCATGACTAATAGTTGTCCTGTGGACAGATTCTCCCACTTGAGCTGTGGATCTCTGCACCTCATCCAGGGTTAGTGATGGACGAACTTCCGACGGGACGTTTCGCGAACGCGAAACGCGAACGGGCACAAACGTTCGCGAAAACGACCGTTCGCCGCGGGCTCCATTGACTTCAATGGGAGGCGAATTTCGCAAACCTTTAGGTCGAATTTGCGGCCACGGGGTAATTATTAGGGGGTAGCACGTAGTCCCACCACCTGGACAATAGCATAATACATGTATGAGGTGAATTTGGGATCGATAACTACAAGCATTTTTTTTTTATTTGGGAAATTGTTCTGACAATTCAGGACTATGGAGCTAATGAAGGCAATGGAGGAGAGGGAAGGTCAGGGACCAGGGTAGGCAAACAAGAGGGTGCAGGAGATACAGAGCACTGACAGCAGCACCGTAATACAGAGCACTGACATCAGCACCGTGACATACAGCGCTGACAGCAGCTCCGTGACATACAGCGCTGACAGCAGCTCCGTGACATACAGCGCTGACAGCAGCTCCGTGACATACAGCGCTGACAGCAGCTCCGTGACATACAGCGCTGACAGCAGCTCCGTGACATACAGCGCTGACAGCAGCACCGTGACATACAGCGCTGACAGCAGCTCCGTGACATACAGCGCTGACAGCAGCTCCGTGACATACAGCGCTGACAGCAGCTCCGTGACATACAGCGCTGACAGCAGCTCCGTGACATACAGCGCTGACAGCAGCTCCGTGACATACAGCGCTGACAGCAGCACCGTGACATACAGCGCTGACAGCAGCTCCGTGACATACAGCGCTGACAGCAGCTCCGTGACATACAGCGCTGACAGCAGCTCCGTGACATACAGCGCTGACAGCAGCTCCGTGACATACAGCGCTGACAGCAGCTCCGTGACATACAGCGCTGACAGCAGCTCCGTGACATACAGCGCTGACAGCAGCTCCGTGACATACAGCGCTGACAGCAGCTCCGTGACATACAGCGCTGACAGCAGCTCCGTGACATACAGCGCTGACAGCAGCTCCGTGACATACAGCGCTGACAGCAGCTCCGTGACATACAGCGCTGACAGCAGCTCCGTGACATACAGCGCTGACAGCAGCACCGTAAGCAGCCCCAGGAGGAAGTCAGCACAGCACAGGGATGGTGTGATCCCCTCATAATAAGAACCCCCAGGAGGAAGTCAGCACAGCACAGGGATGGTGGGAGCCCCTCATAATAAGAACACCCAGGAGGAAGTCAGCACAGCACAGGGATGGTGGGAACCCCTCATAATAAGCAGCCCCAGTAGAAATATGACACCGCTCAACCTCTTCAAAGAGGAGGGTAGGGGCATATAGTACGGTGTGCTTTTTTGGGTCAGGGAAGTGAGCCAAATGAATTAAGAAGGTCTGTGTGCTTGATTCCAAAAATTGTTTATAGACATATACATGGTCTACTGATCACATGTGTTGAATTCCTCCGAGATCCATGCCTCATTCATTTTTAGAAATGTGAGGTAGTTAACACTGTGGTGAGCTAGGCGAGTACGCTTATCGGTCACAATCCCCCCTGCTGCGCTGAACGTCCTTTCGGACAGGACACTGGATGAGGGGCAAGCCAACAGTTCGATTGCAAATTGGGCAAGCTCTGGCCAGAGGTCAAGCCTGCCCACCCAGTAGTCTAGGGGTTCATCACTCCTCAGAGCGTCCACATCGGCCGTTAACCCAATGTAGTCGGACACCTGACGGTCTAGGCGTTCCCTGATGCTGGATCCGGATGACACCTGTCGATGGGTCGGCTGAAAGAATGACCTCATATCCGAAGTCACCAACACATCTTCAAACCGGCCTCTTCTTGCAGGCGCTGTTGGATTGGTACCCGCAAATCCTTCTCTGGGAGTGGGAATTGCTCCTCTGCCAGCGCACGCAAAAGCAGAATGCAGCATTTCTCGAAGCAAGGCCTGGAAGTGCTGCATTCTGACAGCCCTCTGCGACGGCGGTAACATTTCCGCCATTTTGTGTTTGTACCGGGGGTCTAAGTACGTTGCCACCCAGTACTGGTCCTTGACCCTCATGCTTTTTATACGGGGGTCCCTATTAAAACACTGGAGCATGAAGGCCCCCATTTGCACTAAAGTGGAAGCGGTGTGGTGGCCTGGCTCCTGCTCATCATCCAGGATAATGTCGTCCTCTTCATTCTCCTCTCCCCATCCTCGCACAACAGGGATCCCAGAAAGGTTTAAAGCATGCTCTTCTTGCTCCTGCTCATCCGCCCCGGCACCATCCTCCTCTGACTCCTCATCAGACTCCTGTTGTTGACTTGTCTCAGATAGAGTAGCCCCCCCTGGGAATTCATCCAGCATTGCGACTTCCTCATCTTCCCGCTCCTGCTCCTCCACAGCCTGATCAATGACACGACGCAATGCACGCTCCAGAAAGAAGGCATAAGGTACCATGTCACTGATGGCGCCATGGCTGCGACTGACCAGTTTGGTGATCTCCTCAAATGGCCGCAGAAGTCTGCATGTGTCGCGCATGAGCAGCCACTGGCGCGGTGAAAAAAAACCCAGCTCCCCAGAACCGTTTCTTTCGCAGAGTTCATACAGGTAGACGTTAACTGCACGTTTCTGCTGGAGCAGCCTATCAAGCATATAGAAGGTTGAGTTCCATCGCGTCGGGCAATCGCAAATAAGACGTCTGACCGGCAGATGGTGTCGCCGCTGAATGTCAGCAAGGCGAGCCATGGCCGTGTAAGATCTTCTGAAATGGGCCGAGATTTTCCTTGCCTGCCGCAAGATGTCCTGGACCCCAGGGTATTTGACAAGGAATCGCTGCACGACCAAGTTTAAGACGTGTGCCATGCACGGCACGTGCGTGATTTTGCCCTGTTTCAATGCGCTAAGCAGATTGGCACCGTTGTCACACACCACTTTACCAACTGTCAAATTGAGCGGTGTTAGCCACTCATCTGCCTGTGAACGCAAAGCTGAAAGGAGTGCCGGGCCAGTGTGGCTCTTTGCTTCCAGGCACAACAGACGCAGCACGGCATGGCAACGTCTCACCTGGCATGTGGAATAGGTTCTGGGGAGCTTGGGCGGTGCAGTGGAAGAGACGCTAGCAGCGGAAAAGGAGGAGGCAGCTGAGGAGGAGAGGGAGGAGGATGGAGTAGGAGGAGGAGAAGAAGAGTCAGGCCTGCATGCAATCCGTGGCGGTAAAACCAAATCTACACGGGTGCCACGGGTTACATGCTTGACGGCCGTCAGAAGGTTCACCCAGTGGGCAGTAAAACTGATATACCTTCCCTGCCCGTGTTTGCTAGACCACGTGTCTGTGGTCAGATGTATCTTGG
Source organism: Lithobates pipiens (assembly GCF_037356315.1). Lineage (NCBI taxonomy): Eukaryota > Metazoa > Chordata > Amphibia > Anura > Ranidae > Lithobates > Lithobates pipiens. The sequence goes on along the minus strand of NW_027507784.1, from coordinate 202,028,184 downwards.
CACCGACACTGTGTGCCAGAGATACATTCACTTGCCGCTGAACATGGCCATATAGCTCTGGGATGCCCTTCTCTGAGAAATACTTCCTTCCTGGGACCTTCCATTGTGGTGTTCCAATGGCCACAAATTTGCGAAAGGCCTCCGAGTCCACCAGTTTATATGGCAGTAGTTGGCGGGCTATGAGTTCTGACAAGCCAGCCGCCAACCGTTGGGCAAGAGGGTTATCCGGCGTCATCATTTTTTTACGCTCAAACATTAGGCCCACGGAAGCCTGCCTTTTTGCAGAAAAATGTGAGCTTGGCGTGATGGAAGGTGGAGTGGAGGACAATTGTGAGGAGAGAGGAGAAGGAGAAGTAGAAGACGAGGCTGGACGGTGAGAGCCTGCAGTGTGGCTTTGTGTGTTCCGTTGCTCCCACTGGGCTCGGTGATGGCTGCTCATGTGCCTTCTTAAGGCGGTCGTCCCTAGGTGAGTATTGGGCTTACCGCGACTAACGCGTTGACTGCAAAGATTGCAGATGGCAACGCTATTGTCAGCAGCGGACACGTTAAAAAAAGCCCACACTGCGGAGCCATGTGCCGGTGTCCTGGGAGCGCCAGATGTGACCGTACATGGTCGATGACTCGCTCCTGATACATTTGCAGTCTGCTTTGTCCCTGCTGTGCAATGTAAGTCATTGCTGCTTCTCCTCCCTATCTGCTGGTCCATATCTCCCTCTGAACTCCCCTCCTCTTCCTCTCTTGTGGGCACCCACGTGACATCACTAGACACGTCATCATCAACGTCACCTTCCCCACCGCTATAAGTAGAGTAGGCAGCAACACCGGGGACCAACCTCCTCCTTGGGCTGATCTGGGTACTGGCGTCAGACTGCTGAGTAGCGCTTGTTGCTACCTCCTCTTCCTGATCCAATACCAAGAGTGGCTGCACATCAGAAATGTCCTCTTGATATGGATCGGAAAATAATTCCAGTGACTCAAGCGGAAGGTATGTGGTGGTGGTGGTGGTGGTCGTGTTGTTGGTGGTAGTGTCTTTGGGGGTGCACATAGCAGAGAGTGAAGAAGAGGGTGCAGATCGAGAGGATGAGGAGGGTGCAGAAGAGTAAGGCTGAGCGAGCCACTCAACCAAGTCTGGTGCATCCTTTAAAGTAATTGAACGCACCTTCTGCAACTTCCCACTTTGGCTCAAGCCTGTTGCTCCTGCCCTACCCCTACCACCCCTGCGGAAGGGCCTGCCTCTTCCTCTGCCTGTCATTTTTTAAATGACCCTGTGACAAAACTCTTAGTCCCTATACCGATGAAGGACTGCTGCAGTATAGGGCAGCGGTCAGCAGTGGTGCACGTCAACCCTATCTATTGTGGACCGATAGCGGTCCTTACAGAACAGCAGACTGTACCGCACTCAAGCCTATGTACCGTAGCACCCTATACCAAGTTACCAGTCCTTATAAGAACTTTTGTGGAACAAGCAGGTTGTGTGTTAGTGATTAGCAGACTGTACGTCAGTCCCTATACCGCTGAAGGACTGCTGCAGTATAGGTGAGCGGTCAGCAGTGGTGCACGTCAACCCTATCTATTGTGGACCTATAGCGGTCCTTACAGAACAGCAGACTGTACCGCACTCAAGCCTATGTACCGTAGCACCCTATACCAAGTTACCAGTCCTTATAAGAACTTTTGTGGACCAAGCAGGTTGTGTATTAGTGTTTAGCAGACTGTACGTCAGTCCCTATACCGCTGAAGGACTGCTGCAGTATAGGGCAGCGGTCAGCAGTGGTGCACGTCAACCCTATCTATTGTGGACCGATAGCGGTCCTTACAGAACAGCAGACTGTACCGCACTCAAGCCTATGTACCGTAGCACCCTATACCAAGTTACCAGTCCTTATAAGAACTTTTGTGGAACAAGCAGGTTGTGTGTTAGTGATTAGCAGACTGTACGTCAGTCCCTATACCAATGAAGGACTGCTGCAGTATAGGGCAGCGGTCAGCAGTAGTGCACGGCAACCCTATGTATTGTGGACCGATAGCGGTCCTTACAGAACAGCAGACTGTAACGCACTCAGGCCTATGTACCGTAGCACCCTATACCAAGTTACCAGTCCTTATAAGAACTTTTGTGGACCAAGCAGGTTGTGTGTTAGTGATTAGCAGACTGTACGTCAGTCCCTATACCAATGAAGGACTGCTGCAGTATAGGGCAGCGGTCAGCAGTAGTGCACGGCAACCCTATGTATTGTGGACCGATAGCGGTCCTTACAGAACAGCAGACTGTACTGCACTCAGGCCTATGTACCGTAGCACCCTATACCAAGTTACCAGTCCTTATAAAAACTTTTGTGGACCAAGCAGGTTGTGTGTTAGTGTTTAGCAGACTGTGCGTCAGTCCCTATACCGCTGAAGGACTGCTGCAGTATAGGGCAGCGGTCAGCAGTAGTGCACGGCAACCCTATGTATTGTGGACCGATAGCGGTCCTTACAGAACAGCAGACTGTAACGCACTCAGGCCTATGTACCGTAGCACCCTATACCAAGTTACCAGTCCTTATAAGAACTTTTGTGGACCAAGCAGGTTGTGTGTTAGTGATTAGCAGACTGTACGTCAGTCCCTATACCAATGAAGGACTGCTGCAGTATAGGGCAGCGGTCAGCAGTAGTGCACGGCAACCCTATGTATTGTGGACCGATAGCGGTCCTTACAGAACAGCAGACTGTAACGCACTCAGGCCTATGTACCGTAGCACCCTATACCAAGTTACCAGTCCTTATAAGAACTTTTGTGGACCAAGCAGGTTGTGTGTTAGTGATTAGCAGACTGTACGTCAGTCCCTATACCAATGAAGGACTGCTGCAGTATAGGGCAGCGGTCAGCAGTAGTGCACGGCAACCCTATGTATTGTGGACCGATAGCGGTCCTTACAGAACAGCAGACTGTAACGCACTCAGGCCTATGTACCGTAGCACCCTATACCAAGTTACCAGTCCTTATAAGAACTTTTGTGGACCAAGCAGGTTGTGTGTTAGTGATTAGCAGACTGTACGTCAGTCCCTATACCAATGAAGGACTGCTGCAGTATAGGGCAGCGGTCAGCAGTAGTGCACGGCAACCCTATGTATTGTGGACCGATAGCGGTCCTTACAGAACAGCAGACTGTACTGCACTCAGGCCTATGTACCGTAGCACCCTATACCAAGTTACCAGTCCTTATAAAAACTTTTGTGGACCAAGCAGGTTGTGTGTTAGTGTTTAGCAGACTGTGCGTCAGTCCCTATACCGCTGAAGGACTGCTGCAGTATAGGGCAGCGGTCAGCAGTAGTGCACGGCAACCCTATGTATTGTGGACCGATAGCGGTCCTTACAGAACAGCAGACTGTACTGCACTCAGGCCTATGTACCGTAGCACCCTATACCAAGTTACCAGTCCTTATAAAAACTTTTGTGGACCAAGCAGGTTGTGTGTTAGTGTTTAGCAGACTGTGCGTCAGTCCCTATACCGCTGAAGGACTGCTGCAGTATAGGGCAGCGGTCAGCAGTAGTGCACGGCAACCCTATGTATTGTGGACCGATAGCGGTCCTTACAGAACAGCAGACTGTAACGCACTCAGGCCTATGTACCGTAGCACCCTATACCAAGTTACCAGTCCTTATAAGAACTTTTGTGGACCAAGCAGGTTGTGTGTTAGTGATTAGCAGACTGTACGTCAGTCCCTATACCAATGAAGGACTGCTGCAGTATAGGGCAGCGGTCAGCAGTAGTGCACGGCAACCCTATGTATTGTGGACCGATAGCGGTCCTTACAGAACAGCAGACTGTAACGCACTCAGGCCTATGTACCGTAGCACCCTATACCAAGTTACCAGTCCTTATAAGAACTTTTGTGGACCAAGCAGGTTGTGTGTTAGTGATTAGCAGACTGTACGTCAGTCCCTATACCAATGAAGGACTGCTGCAGTATAGGGCAGCGGTCAGCAGTAGTGCACGGCAACCCTATGTATTGTGGACCGATAGCGGTCCTTACAGAACAGCAGACTGTAACGCACTCAGGCCTATGTACCGTAGCACCCTATACCAAGTTACCAGTCCTTATAAGAACTTTTGTGGACCAAGCAGGTTGTGTGTTAGTGATTAGCAGACTGTACGTCAGTCCCTATACCAATGAAGGACTGCTGCAGTATAGGGCAGCGGTCAGCAGTAGTGCACGGCAACCCTATGTATTGTGGACCGATAGCGGTCCTTACAGAACAGCAGACTGTAACGCACTCAGGCCTATGTACCGTAGCACCCTATACCAAGTTACCAGTCCTTATAAGAACTTTTGTGGACCAAGCAGGTTGTGTGTTAGTGATTAGCAGACTGTACGTCAGTCCCTATACCAATGAAGGACTGCTGCAGTATAGGGCAGCGGTCAGCAGTAGTGCACGGCAACCCTATGTATTGTGGACCGATAGCGGTCCTTACAGAACAGCAGACTGTACTGCACTCAGGCCTATGTACCGTAGCACCCTATACCAAGTTACCAGTCCTTATAAAAACTTTTGTGGACCAAGCAGGTTGTGTGTTAGTGTTTAGCAGACTGTGCGTCAGTCCCTATACCGCTGAAGGACTGCTGCAGTATAGGGCAGCGGTCAGCAGTAGTGCACGGCAACCCTATGTATTGTGGACCGATAGCGGTCCTTACAGAACAGCAGACTGTAACGCACTCAGGCCTATGTACCGTAGCACCCTATACCAAGTTACCAGTCCTTATAAGAACTTTTGTGGACCAAGCAGGTTGTGTGTTAGTGATTAGCAGACTGTACGTCAGTCCCTATACCAATGAAGGACTGCTGCAGTATAGGGCAGCGGTCAGCAGTAGTGCACGGCAACCCTATGTATTGTGGACCGATAGCGGTCCTTACAGAACAGCAGACTGTACTGCACTCAGGCCTATGTACCGTAGCACCCTATACCAAGTTACCAGTCCTTATAAGAACTTTTGTGGACCAAGCAGGTTGTGTGTTAGTGATTAGCAGACTGTACGTCAGTCCCTATACCAATGAAGGACTGCTGCAGTATAGGGCAGCGGTCAGCAGTAGTGCACGGCAACCCTATGTATTGTGGACCGATAGCGGTCCTTACAGAACAGCAGACTGTACTGCACTCAGGCCTATGTACCGTAGCACCCTATACCAAGTTACCAGTCCTTATAAGAACTTTTGTGGACCAAGCAGGTTGTGTATTAGTGTTTAGCAGACTGTGCGTCAGTCCCTATACCGCTGAAGGACTGCTGCAGTATAGGGCAGCGGTCAGCAGTAGTGCACGGCAACCCTATGTATTGTGGACCGATAGCGGTCCTTACAGAACAGCAGACTGTACCGCACCCAAGCCTATGTACCGTAGCACCCTAGACAGACCAAGTTACCAGTCCTGATAAAGAGCTTTGTGGAACAAGTGAGTTGTGAATGATTAGCAGACTGCAGCAGAAGGGCAGCAGTCAAGTATAATATTCTTTCTATATTTGGAAGAAAGAATATTATACGTGTACAAGCCTATTACCGTACCACTGATACCAGTCCTGAAAAGAACCTTTGTGGAACTAATAGTAACAGCAAGTCTTTAAAATTATCCTCACTGCCTGACACACTGCTTCCTGCCTGTCCCTATACAAATTGGCAAAAAAGAGTAGGCTGGAACGATTAGCTGGAACAGCTCTTTTGTGGACCTGATAGTAACAGCTAATGATGATGATGATGATGATGATGAAGAAAGACTAATCTGGCTGAGCTGTCCCTAAAATAGCAGCATACAGCGCTCTGTCCCTTTATCTAAACTGACAAAAGAAACTCAGGCTGCTGACCTAACACCTATACCAGTCCTGAAAAGAACTTTTGTGTACCAAATAGCTAGCGTTTTCTCTGTCCCTACTCCACACAGGATCCTTTCCCTACAGTGACAGAAGAAAGAATGTAAAATGGCCACCGGATCGGGTGTATTTATAGGTTAGGGGGAATGTCCAAGTGTCCATGAGCTGTCATGTCTCAATTGGTTGTCCTGTAACACATGATAAACGTGTCACGAAAGGTTAAAGTTCTTGTATACATTAAACACGTAAGTCCGCCGGGGCGAACGACGGAAAAAGGCGTTCGAACCCGCGGACGGCGAAAGTCGGAAATTCGCCGCGAAACGACCGCCGGGCGAACCGTTCGGCCATCACTATCCAGGGTTACCATGGGCCTCTTGGCTACTTCTCTGATTAATGCTCTCCATGCCTGGCCTGTTCGTTTAGGTGGACGACCATGTCTTAATAGGGTTTCAGTTGTGCCATACACTTTCCATTTTTGGATGAGGGATTGAACAGTGCTCCTTGAGATGTTCAAAGCTTGAGATATTTTTTTATAACCTAACCCTGCTTTAAACTTCTGCACAACTTCATCCCTGACCTGTCTGGTATGTTCCTTGGCCTTGATGATGCTGTATTTTTTTTACTAAGGTTCTCTAATAAACCTCCGAGGGCTTCACAGAACAGGTGTATTTATACTGAGATTAAATTACACACAGATGGACTAATGAGGTGATTTCTGAAGGCAATTGGTTCCACTAGATTTTAGTTAGGGCTATCACAGTAAAGTGGGCTGAATACAAATGCACGCCACACTTTTTAGATATTTATTTGTAAAAAAAATGTAAAACCATTTATGAGTTTCCTTCCACTTCACAATTGTGTGCCACTTTGTGTTGGTGTATCACATAAAATCCCAACAAAATACATTTACATTTTTGGTTGTAACATGACAAAATGTAGAAAATTTCAAGGGGTATGAATACTTTTTCAAAGCACTGTATGCTTTGACCATAGAATTCCTTTAGGTTTCTCTTGAAATCCTTAACATATTTAGGGGATGTACTAACTAGTGTAGTAAAATCACGAAACATACTTTTTTAATGGAAAAAAGTAATGGCCTTATTGTACCCAAAATATTAAAATAGGGAAATGCTAAACAAAAGACAAATTAAAAGAAATATAATCATAAGGCCAAGGCGTATGAAAAAACTATAGAAAAAAAAACCTTTATAACTAGAGAATCAAATTTACATACAGTATTAGACATGTGCATTAGTTTTCGTCCGAATGCATTTTTGTCCGGATTTCTGGTATTTACATTATCTTAACAAACGATAACGAACGCGCAGAATCCAAAACCCGAAAGATCCAACATAAACAAATGCTTTATTTTCGTTGCAACAGTTCGATATACCGTATATACTCGAGTATAGGCCGACCCGAATATAAGCCGAGGCCCCCAATTTACCCCCAAAAAAACTGGCAAACTTATTGACTCGTGTATAAGCCGAGGGTAAGACATGCCTGTCCATCCCTGTGTGTGTGTCCGTCCATCCCTGTGTGTCCATCCATCCCTGTGTGTCCGTCCATCCCTGTGTGTCCGTCCATCCATCCCTGTGTGTGTGTGTGTCCATCCATCCATCCATCCCTGTGTGTGTGTGTCTCCATCCATCCATCCATCCATCCCTGTGTGTGTGTGTCTCCATCCATCCATCCATCCCTGTGTGTGTGTGTATCCATCCGTGTGTGTGTGTGTGTGTGTGTGTGTGTGTGTGTGTGTGTGTGTCCAGCCTACCTGTGTCCCGAGCCTTTGTCCCGAGCCTCCGTCCCGTGCCGAGCCTCTTTGCCTCCGTGCCGAGCCGCCGTGCCTTGCCTCCGTCCCGTCCCGTCCCGTCCCGTGCCGTGCCTTGCCTTGCCTCCGTCCCGTGCCCTCTTCGTCGGCGCCTCGGCGGCCATTGTAAAATTCAAAAGCTGCGCCGCCGCCTTCGCCTGTGATAGGCGGAACACTGAATTTCCCAGCAGCCTGTGTTCCGCCTATCACGTACATCGTATCATCCTCGTCCGTAGTACGAGGATGATACGATGTCCGTGATAGGCGGAACACAGGCTGCTGGGAAATTCAGTGTTCCGCCTATCACAGGCGAAGGCGGAGCCGGAGGCGCGGCTTTTGAACTATAGAATGGCCGCTGTCTGTCTGCTCGACACGCTGATCGAGCGGGCAGACAGCGATGACTCGAGTATAAGCCGAGGGGGGCACTTTCAGCCTCAAAAAAGAGGCTGAAAATCTCGGCTTATACTCGAGTATATACGGTATATAGATTTAACATGACGCTGACAATAGCGATCTGTATTCATCGAACCTGCGGTTGAATGTGCCTAACCTTAGCTCTATTAGTTCAAGATTATTCTACATAGAGAGAAAAGATTCGACATAGAGAGAAAAGATTCAACATTATAGAGACAATAGCAAAAAAGGTTGAATGTGCCTAACCTAACTCTATTAGTCCAAGATTATTCGACATAGAGATAAAACATTTGACATGAAGATTCGACAAAGCAGTCGCCGCGAACGAACATTTATGGCCAATTTCTTCACCCATAGGCTATAGAAGAATTCTAATGTTGGTTGACTAGTAATAATAATTAATAAATATAATTATTACTAGTGTCATACAACATTAGAATTCTACTATAGCTTGTAGGCGGAATATTCAACCAGAAATGTACGATTGTGGCGTCGTACAGTTTAGCTGCTCCGGCAAATCTTCTTAGAACATTCAACAGACATTATAAGCCTTCAATGACAGATTCAACCTTAATTATTTTGGATTTTTAGGCGAATGCATTTTTTAAGGAAACAAAATTAACCTCCCTAGCGGTATGATTATTTCAGATTTTAGGTGCTGAAAGTGGTACCATTATTTTCCATGGAAATTTGGCGTTTTATATTGTAGACCTGTAATAGACATTTCGGGTATGATAAAGTTTGAAATATGAAATCATAAATTATAATATATATATAATTATAACAAATAATAATATAATAATAATAGAAATTATTCAATAATGTAATCAAATCAAAAACACAAAGACAGCTCCGTTGCAGAATTGTCGCTGTCATTACTTTTAGTGTTTGATGATGAATTTCCACACAAATCACTATCGCTCAATTCTGCAAGTGATTATAATTTATTATTTCAGTTTTCTAGCTAGTCTAAAAGCACTTTTGACGTAAACTGAAATTTGTTGGTCGCTATGGACAATCTCCAGTTTCCTAGCATAAAGAATAGTATTTATAATATAAAACTGCATGCAGGACACTGGGCAAACCACTAGGGACAAAGGGGATGTGTAATTATTTGATACAGTACTTTAATCTGTAAGATTACAGTATACTGAATCTATACTGTGATTTTTACTTTTTGAATTTGGCGCCAAACTCTGTTCCCGTGCGTCGCTACGCTCAAAGGGAACGGAAATGTATGATTGCGGTGTCATACAGGTTGGCTGTTCCGGCAAATCTTCTTAGAACATTCGACAGACATCATAAGCCTTCAATGACAGATTCAACCTTAATTATTTGGGTTTTCGGACTAATGCATTTTTTAACGAAACTAAATTAAATAGATATGAATTTTGCGAGTAACTAAATAAATGTATTTTTCGGACGAAAACAAAATTCCCCCCAAAAAATGTCAGTGTGCACATGTCTATACAGTATACAGTAAATAATAAATGAGTGAGCAACTTATGAAATACATTAAAATATATTTTAAGCACTCACCTCTATCTTACGGCCTTCTACCACTGTGCCATGCAATTTCTCCCTCGCCCGGTCTGCATCAGCACTGTTTTCAAAAGTTACAAAACCAAATCCCTGAAGGCAGGAGAGAAAAGGTCTAATTAAAATGCATATCATTTCAGTTTGTTTTTTATTGCTCAGTTTTTTTTTCCCACTTTGCTATTTTAATTTCAATTTTTCTCTAAAGAAAGGTTTACTTCACAAGTTACCGTATATACTCGAGTATAGGTCGATCCGAATATAAGCCGAGGCCCCCAATTTACCACAAAAAAACTGGGAAACGTATTGACTCGTGTATAAGCCGAGGGTGAGACATCCCTGTGTCCCATCCATCCCTGTGTCCATTCCTGTGTCCAGTCCATCCCTGTGTCCATCCCTGTGTCCCGTCCGTCCCTGTGTCCCGTCCGTCCCTGTGTCCCATCCGTCCCTGTGTCCCGTCCGTCACTGTGTCCCGTCCGTCGCTGTGTCCCGTCCGTCGCTGTGTCCCGTCCATTCCTGCCTACCTGTGCCAATCTGCAGCCTCTGTGTGCCATGCTCGCCTCGTCTGACAGACGGCGGCCATTCCTCTGTTCAAAAGCCGCGCATCCCTGTCTGTGATAGGCGGAACACTCAATTTCCCAGCAGTCAGTGTTCCGCCTATCACGGACATCCTCTCATCCTCGTCCGTAGTATGTCCTATGTCCTATATGTCCTATTTTGTCCTATAATGTCCTATTTTTTTCTGGCTGCAATTGGTTTAGTCACAGCCTGTCTTTGTCCACTTCACAGATAGCCAGATGCATGTGTTTTTTCACATGGTATATTTCCTAAATGTTAGTGACTGCAATTTTTTTTTATTTTGGCCTTTCCTTTAAAAAATACACAAAGGGAGTTATTCACGAAAGGCAAATCCACTTCCAAGTCCTTGCAGTGGGATGCTTATGATATTTTTGAATAGGGACTGGGTAGTATGTGGTCCCAGGACTATCTTATTTCAAAAGGTTGTACCCAACACTTCTTCTTGCCTGGGCTTCTGGACAAAGACTTTGCATCTTGGTTCCCGTAGATTTCACCCCAACTTCATCACGTTTTTAATAATTTGGCTATGCTGTCATGGTACAGCATTACTGGGACAATACCACCCTCTTTTATGGATCAATGGTGCTACAAGCAACTCTCACAGTCCATCTGCTCTTCATCACAACCTTCACAGTCCTCAAAGGACCCGAATCCCGTAGAATTCATCTTTCACTTTAAAAATCCTCCATTTCCCTATATATTATTATTTCATGAAACCCTCCTTGGCCTACAAGGTCCTCTATGTCTGGACTACTTCACAAGATTGGAATCAGATCTCCAAATGACACTCATAGAGAAACAGAAAGACAATTTCCACAACTATCTCACGTCTCCTCTATCGCATAGAAAATGGCTGAGGTCATCTATAACTATCTAACTAGATGGCATTACAAGGCTTTGAAAGTAAGGGCAATGTTTCCTAAGTCCTCCCCTCTTTGCTGGAGAGAATGCAGGGAAGAAGCATCTCATGCCCACGTATGGTAGAAGTTCCCCTAGTCTTGCCTTATTGTCATAAGGTGTTACGATTAACGGCTATAATACAGAGCTCTGCTGTAGCATACAATCTGGACTGTGTTATTTCATTGTGCAACCGAACTGATGGGCCAATATAAACAGTTTATCACTGAATGTATTTGTTTGTGCTGCACCCCCCCCTATTTTTTTTTATCAAATCAGTCTTTTGATTGCTGCTATGGATACAGAACCATTTTTGGCTAGCTTTGTCATACCTTTTGTGTCACATGGATCATTTTAATGGTTTATGTACTTTCCATTGCCTTTGACAATATGTTGTCCTTTTTAAGCTTTACAACTTAAAACTTTTACAATGAAAATATATAAAAAAAAATAAAAACAAAAGGTAGTACCCAGCTTGCATTTCCATCCTTGCCCCTGTCTGCTACATATAAACATATTTAAATAAAAATCATTAACATTTTCTGAAAATATGTACATTTATAATATATTTGTACATACCAGCCACATACAGAATACAATCTACAATCTATGACAGCTGTTTTCACAATATAAACTGCCTCCCTAACTTGATTCAACACTAGCCATTAAAAGATGTGTGTAATTATAAAATAAAAATATGCCAAAATATAACCAATGGCAATGGTGTGAAATGTAAAGTGGTAGTTTGCTTACCTATATAGGTATTAATACATAATGTACTGAGAACATTTAAAAAATACTCTTGGATTACAGGAAGACCCTATGTTGTATTTACACTGAAAATGTGCCATACAATACTTAATAAATATATATATATATCAGTCTGTCTGTCTACGTGCCAATTTTTCTGACTAATCTACTCTCACTCTATGCTTTTATTATTTTTTTAAACAGAATGATCCTATCTGAAAATATGTTTCAGACTCCTAGAGTCATCCATAGACATGGCATTATCATCCACATTTTCAGTATGTATAAGAAAAAAATAATTTGCTCAGAATAGGCAGACCGTAAAATGTACTAGTAAGAAAATGTATACAAATCACATTACGCATTCAAAGGCTTGAAGTCAAGGGATTTTTTCCCTCAGCATAAAAACCCTGTACAACAGTAAATTGGAGCAATACACAGGGTAATTGCTTGAGAGCATATTAGATTATATTACCAACTTCCACTTCAATAACAGGAAAATACCTTTTCAGCAAATCTTTCTTTTTATTCTGAAAACATGAACTTATTTTCTGTAATGAGAAATCGAATTATCGCTGGCAAATAGGGAGGGTTGCAAAACCCTTGATTATTTCAAAAAGGAAAACAATATTTCTATTTTAAGTACACAGTAGTTAACCTTGCATCCCTTGAAATGTCTGTGGTATGCTGCATAAAATTTTCAGCAGCGGCTTATAAAATATTTTAATAAAAAGATTGTTGGTACACTGGAGGTAGATGTAGCAATCTTACATTAGCAATATACTTATTTAATAAATGCTCCCAAAATTAGGGATGAGCTGAACATACCTGGGTTCAGTTCGAGGTGAGCTCAGTGAATATTACTAAAATGTGGGTGCCAAATCCAAACCCCCCTGGGAAGTCAATGGGAGCTGAATGCCAGTAAAGAGTATTGGACACTACTCTGGGGAACATGTACCAAAGCAAAACAATTTTTTTTCTTCAATTCAATTTGCTGGGGAACAGCTATTTCAAATATGATTTAAGTGAAACATTAAATGATAAATTCCTTCAAATAACATGTCTGTAGAGGGATGCCCTGAACCTGCCAGTGCAAAGTTGCAAATATGTGTGATGCATACAGCCCACTGCAGCAAAACTGACATAGCAAAAAAAAAAAATCAGGTGACTTTTCTCACCAATTACAGCTTTCCGACTGCTTACTTCTGTTTGTAAAAAAAAAAAAAAAAATCAGCCTGAAATCACCTTCATGTATACCAGAATCTTACCCTAGATCCCTACTATATTGGGATCTGGTATACATGTTATGGGGGATTGCAAGCGAAATACAAGAAAAAAAGTGTGAGATTTCCCTCCAAAATTTATATCCAATCATGTAGCCTTGCTGGATAGGAAAAGGGGGACCAGCATGCGGCCCCTTTCCTGAACCATATCAGGCCACATACCCTCAACATAAAGGGAGAACCACCCTGGCAAAGAACCTTTTACCCCATGTCGATTAGGACAAGGGCACCCTGTCCCAGCCATTGTGGTGGTCTGAGAAGGGAGCTTATTATAATCTAGAAGCCTCTTTAAAAATAAGGTGGCTCCAGATACCACCCCCATGTGAAGGAGTAGCATACTTACATTTTTTGAAAAGCCCCTTAATACCTAAAAAGTTCAACTATGTAAATCTATCATCAATCACTTCTATTGGAGCAGATCCATGTCAATCAGGATGAATGATACCCACCAAAAGAAAAAAAAAATCTCTCCATTGCGATTCACTACTGTCATTATTTATTTGTGTCAAATTACATCTACTGGGGCCCTGCTGCTAAAACTGAACAAAGGGGCAGTTTCTCCAAGGTTACATCACTGACCAAATAAGGTCATATCCATATTTGGTCAATCACATCACCCAGGAGACACCTACCCTTTGCATAATTTTATTGTTGGAGCCCTGAGAGATATCATTCGGCACATGTAAGTGACTGGATCATACAGTGTCAGTGATCAGTGGGATCTTTTTCTTTTGGTTGGCATCTTGCAAAATTCATTGAGGCATTGAAGTGGATTGCTGGATGATATGATTGATGATGGATTTTACATCTTGGGACTTTTTTTAAGAAATTACTTGTCTGTCAGTGTGTTCATTTATTGTTTCCTTTTTTTTGTCAATGGGGGTACCATGGCACCCCCCATGTTGTGGGCATGTGCTTTGGTATGTTTCAGGAGAAGGTTAGGCTCACACTCATCCTCCCAATTTTCTGGCCAGCTAAGCTGCATGCTTACATCAGGGTCTGGTGTAGAATTTAAGGGCCACATTCTTTTATTTGCATGGGACCCCCTTAAAACTTATAAGGGCCTGATATAAATATTAGGGGAAGGCTCACACAGTTTTTTTCTTAAAAAAAAAAATCCTTCCTCTGTTTAAATGTTTTTGTCAGCTTGTATTCACCAGCTGACATCTCAGTGGGGAGAACTTATTGTTGTTAGGCCACAAAGCTGCTGGCTTCCTAACAACCAGCTGGAGGGGAAGCTGTTCCTTTTATCTTGATGTATTAATACTGCAATCTCATCCCTAGTGTCAAGTATAGGGAAGGGGGTCAACCTAATGTTTTAATTTGTCCTATGCAAAAATGTAACAAATTATTAATATTAGAATGTACTTAAAAGGCTACAAATAAAGATTTATGGTAAATATGAGGAGACTCAGACTGATCCACCAAAGCAACCAGTGGCAGCCCGTCCATAGGGGTCACTTGGGCGCCTCCCCCTCAAGCTGTTTAAAGGAAAAAAAACATTTTTGAAAAAAAAAATTGTCACTTTAAGAGGGACCAGGTGCCAGACATGCAGCGGTCTATGGGAAGCTTCCCAGCCTGCAATCAGCTGATTGCAGGCTGGGAAGCTGATTTGACCGTGTTTAGGGCATGTGCAGGGTGCAAGCTGTGTGCCTGCACACACTCCCACTCTAGTGGGATTCATCAGTATGCCCTACTAGGCATAGAATTGGCATGGCAGGGACCAGAGGAGAGGACAGTGGGCAGTCCTGTTTGCATCACTGTGGTGGGTGGAGTGGACTGGGACAGGAAAACCAGAGGCGAGGACAGTGGGCTGTACAATGCATCACTGTGGGGGTGAAGTCGACTAGGACACGTTCAGTGGATTCAGTGAGGAGTCGTGCCATTGAAGGTAAGTGCTACAATACAGGGGACGGAGTGGGTGGATTATATAAGGGGTAGGGCTTATGGGAAGTGGGAATGGGCAAAAAGGAAGGCCAGGTCTGGCGCCCCCCATCCTAAAACTTCCCCAGCCGCCACTGAAAGCAACTGAAAGATCATCCAGTAGATCTTGGAAATAGTGTCACCTAAGTTATAGTAATCTTATACCTTTTCCCTGTTTCTGAATATGTCCCTAATTTCCTGCACATACACAATGCAAGGATTTTCATCTACTTAGGCAAAGGTACATTTTGGTACCCCTTCCCCATATGACATACACTTTATTTGCACTTTAGAATCTCAGATGGCCAGATTCCCTCCTTACAGTGTCCCCAGAGTGCTCCCTTATCTCAGAGTTTCCAGTTTTTTTCCCTTTACACCAGAGCCTCCCTTTCATATCAGAGTCCACAGAGTTCCCCCTAAATTGTCCCCAGCATTCCCTCTGTACATTTGTGTCCCCCTTTACATTAGAGTGCACATATTTTTCCCTGAATCAAAATCCCCAGAAGTCTTTCCTCACAAAAGAGTTCCCCTGCATCCTTTACTTACAATCAAGGTTCCCAGAGCCCCCCTTACATCAGAGTTCCCATTTACATCAAAGTCCTCAACATTCCTGCCTTACATTTAAGGTTCCCAGAGCCCCCTTTACATCTAAGTCTGCAGAGTTCCCGCTTAGGGCTCATTCAGATCAGTCCCCTATACTAAGCAACTGTCTGCTGTACATACATCCACTTTGGAGCTGCATGCAGGCAGCCTATAGAAATAAAGGCAAACACACCGCCTGCACAGACAAAATTGCATGTCAAAATTTGACATGTGGGCAGGAGCAGATGCACAGATCTGAAAGCACCTGTTGTGTCTGCATGCACTTCTATGGGCTGCCTGCACACAGCTCCAAGGTGGATGGACACACGGTAGACAGCAGCTCTGCTTGGAGGACAGGAATCAGTGCCTGTCTGAATGAGCTCTTTTATCAGAATCTGCAGAATGTCCCTTTACACTGAAAGGGGTAACTATGATGAAAGAGGGCTCTGAGTCCCCTTACATAAGAGTTCCCCTTATATCAATGTCCTCCTCATTCCTCCCTTACCCTAGGGTGCCCAGTCACACTTCCATCTTACATCATTGTCCATTCCATGCATGCAGGCTGTAGGGCACTGTGGGAAGGTGGGCTGTAGGACACTGCAGGCTGACTGGGCTCAGGCAGGCTGTTGGTCCTTCTTCCCCCTCCCTCCTGTCTTCTTCAAACTAGTGGAAACAGGAGTCAAGCACAATGCATGTCACATGCACCCTCCAGTACTCGCCATGCTGCCCATGCCCAAGTCAGACGGAGCTGAGTTGTCTAATAATCGCCTGACTTTGGGACTGAAAATATGCAGAACCTAGCTGGGGTGAAGCAGGAAAATTTACAGAAGCTCTTCTCCTGTCTACATAAGTGTGCACCACAATAAGGTGCTTTAGTGTGATAGATATTGAGAATAATATATATACATTCCAAAGGGCTAGTACAATAAATAATAAGCATAAAACATACATTTCACACAAAAAAATCCAATGAAACGGTGCTGTTATAAATTTATGCAGATCCAATGCAAGCTGTTGCACCAAATTCAGTGTACAATCACCAAGACAAAGCATATACCATTTGCTTACCAAAAAATGTGCCCTCTTGAAGAGGTTGTAAACTTCAAAAACGCATACTAGCTCATTATGAAATAATTATCTTAGAACAGTGATGGCGAACCTTGGCACCCCAGATTTTTTGGAACTACATTTCCCATGATGCTCAACTACACTGCAGAGTGCATGAGCATCATGGAAAATGTAGTTTCAAAGCGTCACGGTTCACCCGTCCCGTCACACTGGTGACACTGCCGACATCTTTCCCGGAGTTAATTCTGTGTTCGCAGGCTCTGACACTGTGATTGGCCATAGCCGCAGTGACATCACTCCCATGCACAGGTGCTGCCAGGCACGGGACCTGAAGACATGACATGAGTGGGCCATTCCTTCAGTGCCAATGTGCCAATGATGTCGGTAGCAGTCTAAAGTATATAGTAAATATCCCCTAAATGGTGCAAGTTTAGGAGATATTTACAGTATCTACAGGTAAATCTTACTATAGGCTCTACTTACCTCTAGGTACAGCTAAAGAGGAAGAGTTACTTCCTCTTTAAGCTTATGAGGTCAAATACGCTTGTCATCGGCTGAATATTTACAATCACTTTTCTGAAAAAGCAACACTGCAGGTATGGTAGCTTGGTCTGGTACCAACCACAGGGAACTTCATTCATGCAAAGAATAAAGCATGCTCTAGTGCAATACTAGGACAAGTAACAACTTGTCTTTTTATCTTAGTAAAGTTTGATGTCAGTACATTACTTTATTAAAGCGGCACAGTATGTCCTGGTAATGCACTATAGCATGCTTTATTCTTGCTTATACATGCATTGTCACTTTTTGAGTGAAGTGGCGTGAAATATCCAACAGATGACCAGCACATGTAACCTCATAAGTTTAAAAGGTCACTTTTTTTGATAAGCAGTAGGGATGAGCCGAACACCCCCTGGTTCAGTTTGCACTAGAGCAATAAAAATTGAATATTCCTTTAAATATCATGCCTGGGGGGGGGGGGGGGGGGCAGCTTAGCCTGCCTGTAAAGTGGCACATCTTTCTGATGTGTTTTACTGTGCCTCAGCAAAATGACATTTCTAAAGGAAAAACTTAATTTAAAATTGCTTGTGGCTATAATATATTGCCGGACTCCAGCAAAATAGATAAAAATCTATAAAAAAATTGGTGAGGGTCCCCCCCCCCCAGTCCATACTAGGCCCTTCAGGTCTGGTATGGATTTTAAGGGGAACTCCATGCCAAAATTAAAAAAAAAACAGTGTGGGGTCCTTCCTAAAGTCCATACCAGATCCTTATCTGAGCAAGCAGCCTGATAAGCCAGGAAGGGGGGGGGGGGGGCAAGTGAGTGCCTCCCTCCCTCCTGAACCATACCAACATTGCCTTTGAAAGGGAATTCCACATTCTTATCAAACCCTCTACGCAGATTAAGGTGAAATCTCTTTTCTATTAATTTGAATGAGTGGCTTATTAAACTCCCTTCCAAGGAAAAGTTGTATGCCTATTGTGGGGTCACCAGTATGGTATTTGTAAATTTAAATCATATCACCTTGGGCCTTTGGTGGTGGTGGTGCCAGAACACTGTAACCCCTCACAGGTACTCTGGTTGGGCACAGGAATGGGTCCTGCTGTTAAATATTATTTCAAAAATTGGAATTACATGTCCTAGTCAAACAGGTGCACAAAAATTGGGCCTTCAGTTTTGATGGTGCCAGAAAACTGTAATTCCTCACAGTTACTCATGTTGGGTGCAGGAACGGGTCCTGCTGTTAAATATTATTTCAAAAATTGGAATTACATTTCCTAGTCAAGCAGGTGCAGAAAAATTGGGCCTTTGGATTTGGTGGTGCCAGATACTGTAACCCCTCACAGTTACTCTTGCTGGGTGCAGGAACGGGCTCTGCTGTTAAATATTATTTAAAAAGTGTGTAATTACATGCCCCTGTCAAACAGGTGCAAAAAAATTGGGCCATGTGTGTTGTTGGTGCCCTAAACCGAAAATATTGTTGGAAGCTATCATTTAGGAAGGATAGAATAGGCAGCATATGCAGTCTTCAAGGGATTCCAGATCCATAGCAAATTCAATCAGTTACATCAGTATCAGGGGCTTGTTACCTGCTGATCCAGGACTGATTCATTTTTATAAATATTAGTCTATCAATAGAGTCTGTGGACAGGCGCCCTCTTTGATCCGTTAAAAATCCTCCAGCAGCACTGAATGTGCATTCAGAAAGCACACTGAATGCAGGACAGGGCAGTAGCTCAATCGCATATTAAACAAGTTCTGGCCAGTGGTCCATCCTCAAAACCCAGTAACCCAGTGCATGCTCTGTTGAAAAGGTCTCCAAGTCTGCTCTTGCCCCTAGATATTCCTGCACCATATTAGACACTGCA
The DNA here is from genome assembly GCF_037356315.1 of Lithobates pipiens. Lineage (NCBI taxonomy): Eukaryota > Metazoa > Chordata > Amphibia > Anura > Ranidae > Lithobates > Lithobates pipiens. The sequence continues at coordinate 202,009,131 of NW_027507784.1, read as the reverse complement.
GACACTGGTGATGGTTGCTTGAACCTATCAGACCTTGATGCTGAGGACTGAAAATATGTTTAGAGGCATCGGTCAGCCAGCCACCTTCTCCACTGGTCTTCCTCTGATTGAACGAAGCCTCAGAAGCCTCCAGCACTAGGAAATGGTAACCTCCCAGGTTCTGGAAAAACGTTACACAAACTTTTCTTGAAGGCATCCTGAAGATGTTTCATCCTCTGCTTCCTCTGTGAAGGCAGAATGAGTTCTGCAACTTTACCATGGTAACGTGGATCAGTATGGGTTGCCAGCCAGTAATGATCCCTCTCCTTAATACCATGAATCCTAGGGTCCTTTCACAGGCTTTGCAGAATCAGGTAGGCCATGCAGCATACATTTGCAGAGGCATTTGATTTTGAGTCCTCTGGGTCACTAAGGATCACATTATCAGGGACTACCTCCTCCCAGCCACATACAACTCCTTGGGTTTCTGGGGACTGAAAACCATCCCTTGTAGACTTCTGCTGTGATATCCTCTACATCCATGCTGAGACAATCCTCCTCCTCTTCTTCCTATGTGTTTGCCAGCCCCGTAGGAATGTTATGTGCATAAAGTGGACCTTGAGAGTAAAGGAAGTCTTCCTCCCACTGTTCTGCCTCAAGTGCCCTATCCATGATTCCACAAAGTGTGTGCTCCAGCAGGAAGACTAGAGGGTCAGTGTCACTGATTCATGCATTTTTACTGCTCACCATCCTTGTGGTCTCCTCAAATGGTGACAGGACAGTGCATGCATCCTTGATCAGTAGCCACTGGAGTAGCAAAAAAAAAACAAGATCCACTGACCCTGTCTTGGTGCCATACTCACACAGGTACTAATTGATGGTCCTCTGCTGTGCGTGCAGCCACTGCAGCATTGCCAATTTTAAGTTCCACCTGGTGGACATGTCACAAATGAGGCGATCAAATTCCCTTTGAATGTCAGCCAGCCAAGCACTGGTATTGTATGCCTGCTGAAAATGACCACATACTTTTCTGGCTTGCCTCAGGAGATTTTGTAAACCTGGGTACCTGGTCAAGAAACACTGCACCAATTCAGAATTTGAACCAAGCATGAAACATGGGCCAAATGTCCCTGTCAGAGGGTGGAGAAAAGGTTGGTGCCATTGTCACATACAACCATTCCTTGCTCAAGCTGCCCTGGTGTCAACCACCTCTTAGACTGCCCCTGCATAGCTGACAGAATCTCTGCCCCAGTGTTGCTCCTGTTCCCTGGGCAGACCAACTGAAGCACCGAGTGGCATCTTTTAACTTGACTGCTTGCATAGCTCCTTGAGCGCTTATCGAGCACTGTTGATTCAGAGGACAATTCTGCAGGAGAGGCCATAAAGGAAGAAGAAGAGGGTGTGGAGCATGGCAGAATCACCACCAGCTTTTTGGAGTTGGGGTAGTGGAACAAGCTTCAATGATGAACCCTACCCCTCATCCATTCCAGCTTCCAGCAGAGGTACCCAGTGCGCCATGAAAGAAAGGTAACTTCCCTGCCCATGCCTGCTGGACCATGAGTGGGCATGGTGGGATGAGGTAGGAACCTTGCTGCTGAACGTCTTGTTCAATGAGGCTAAAACATTGCCTTACACATGAATTTAGAGAGCTGGAATGGCCTTACGTGAAACAAAATGTCGTTTTGGAACCTACCACTGTGGTACAGCACATTCCACAAATTCATGAAAGGGCACAGAGTCTACCAGCTGAAAGGCAGTATTTGAAGTGCTAGAAATTTGGACATGCTAGCATTTAGACGCTGAGCATGTGGATGGTTGGGACAGAATTTTTTTTTTCTTACGATTCATCAACTGTGGTAGCTGATATCAATTGGTGGTGTACTGCTAGCAGATTGGCTGCAAGTACTTGTGGCACTTTTTGCTATACCTTCATTACTCTCAGTGCAGGTTTTCTGAGAGAACTGGAGGTATGACTAGGGTTGGAGATCCCAGATGAGGAGCAAGGATAAGCCAGCCTTTTTCTATGATGTGGATCTTTTAGTTGCTGTTGCCAATGGTCTGCATGGTAGGTCGTAATATGTCTTGTCAATTATGTGGTGCCAAAAGCAGCTGCTGTTCTGGCCATGCTTGATCCCCTTCAGACATACATTCCAAACAGCAATGGTGCAATCTGCTGCACTTGTGTTGAAAAAAGCCTACACAAGGAACTTTTGCAAGTCAGCAGGGAATCAGCATTGCCCTGCACCTGTGGAGTTCTGTGGTGTGATGCAATAGGGTGGCTGCCCTTAACCTGACCCCTGGAGTTCATCCTGCCTCAAAGGAGTTATGCTTCATCCTCCTCCTCCTCATTTTCCTCCTGTCTTCTCTCAGGCACCCAAGTACAGTCAGTATCCTCATCGTCCCCTCCCTCCTCGTCACTGGAGAAATCTTGGCAGTATGATGCAGCTGGGGGAACATGACTGCCAGTTTCTTGTCCTTCTGTGGCACCCTCACTCTCTAGGCTCACGTTACTTCCTTCCTCAACCTGGGAACCAACACCAGAGTCTTCAAATTGCTGCACATCCTCAAGCAGCTTGTAGCCAACACTGTGGAAGTAGTAACGGTGGACAAGTAGCCAGTGGAATAGGGTGCTTTGGCAACTGCATTGGAAGGCAAACTACTATGAGCCTGGGTGACAGAGAATGAGGAGGATGAGGACGGCTTCATTATCCCCTCCACCAACTCTTCTGCATGTCGTGGCTCAATAACACGACCAGTAGCATAAAATAAGGAGACGTGTGACCCACCTGCAGAGGATGAACCATGTCCACGACCACCACTGTTCACTGTAGACACAGAGGGTGCTTGCCCTCTTTTAGTGGCCTGTGAGCATATTCCTCTCCTTGGTGGCTTTTGGGACATGATGGGGATTTTTTTTAAACACTGCAATACACTGTATTATATACTGTACACCGGTTGCACTGTATTATATACTGTGTACACCACCTGAAGTGTATTAGAAACTGTACACACTGTATTATATAATGTGTACACCGCTTGCACTTTATTAGAAACTGTTCATCGGCTTTACTGTATTATATACTGTGTAACACCGTCTGTAGTGTATCAGAAACTGTACACACTGTATTATATACTGTTTACACCGTCTGAAGTTTATTAGAAACTGTACACACTGTATTGTATACTGTGTACATCGCCTGCACTGTATTAGAAACTGTACACCGGCTGCACTGTATTATATACTGTGTACACCACCTGGAGTGTATTAGAAACTGCACACACTGTATTATATAATGTGTACACCACTTGCACTGTATTAGAAACTGTACACCGGCTGCACTGTATTATATACTGTGTATACAGCTTGAAGTGTATCAAAAACTGTACACACTGTATTATATACTGTGTACACCATCTGTAGTGTAATATAAACTGTACACAATGTATTCTATACTGTGTACATTGCCTGCACTGTATTATAAACTGTACACCGGCTGCACTGTATTTATGTACTGTGTACAGCACCTGAAGTGTATTAGAAACTTTACACACTGTATTCTATACTGTGTACACCACCTGCACTGTATTAGAAACTGTACACCGGCTGCATGTTATTATATACTGCGTACACCAACTGAAGTGTATTTTATACTGTACACTGCCAAATGCATTGTGTATATAATCTATACTGAATCCAGAGTATTTATATATTAGACTACAAAACAATAGCATAAGAAAGTTCAGTTGGATCGCTGCATCTGTCCTATGTTACAACAGCGCTTATGTTAGTCTATCAAATTCCAGACCGACATAAATATGTTTCTAAACATTTAACTTATATGAGATGACAGTTAGTGAGTTCCACTGTGGAAATAGCAAGTGATCCTAAATAGTTGTCAAAGTGTGCACCAAACACCAAGATCTTCATGACGTGAGGCACACGGGGTAACACTCATCAGAGCTCAGAATATCTCAGGCCTTAAAGTAACTCCTTATGATACTTTAAAGAAAGGTCATCAGCATTGCAGGTGGATTTGGACACTGTGAATCGTGTCAGTTAGATAAGCCTTTTCTTGTTTTTTTATCACTATAGAGAAAGAGTTTTGCATCCAACTGCAATCAACATGTGGTCTGGAGCCGACCAAAAAAATAACCTTTTGAAGTGGAGCAAATGCAGACCTGTCATACACCGCTCAGCAGGGATCAGCAGACAAATCCCTTGCTGAGCAAAGCAGAGTCTGTCTCATGTGAAAGGGCCTTATTGTTGATATATTCTTTTGTCCCCCATCTCCTTTGCTCTGTCTGTCTCATGTACTCTATAATTCCCACCATGTCCCCATTTCCTTTGCTCTGTCCTTATGTCCCCTTATGTCCCCTTCTCTGTCCCCCTCTATTCCTACCAACTACCAATAATGAAAACAACTTCATAGACAAAAATGACCAAAAACATAAATTATAACTTACCTTTGACCCCCGCTCGTTAAAAATTATTTCAACATCTAAGATTTTACCAAATTGCTGTGGGAGAAAGAAAAAAAAATGTCATGAAAAATAATAATAAAACATTAAAAACACACTACTTAAATGTGAGCCTCAACTGATGCAAGCACAGGTGGAAATACATAACTTTATACCGCTGACAAAGGCATTTTGACACAAAGAATACCAACATTCTGCCACACATCTTGAGGCCTGTCTGCATGGGAATTTAAGGTCATGTGCTGTGAAGCTCAGAAACTTTTGTTAAAGTGCATTTCCAGGTTCTAACTAACTACGCCTAAAACTGCTTCCAACCCACTTCTAACTCCTATACTAATTATCCTGTAGAATTACTGTAATCTCCCCAGCAATGCCAACAACAGATGGAATCCCTGGGCGATGAAGTCATTCATAGGCTTACTATAGGGTATCCATTGTTAGCTGTCCCTCCTCTCCCCTGACCCCGTCTCTGGGAGCTGATCATGTGACTTCATAGTTTCATGGTTAGTAAGGTTGAATAAAGACACCAGTCCATCCAGGTCAACCTGAGTGAGTGTCTACAATTATCCCTGTACATTGCACACTCACATCGGTCCCTACCCTCAAAGAGCCCACAATCCAAGGTCCCCATTCATATACTAGAGACTAAAGACCCCTGAGAAATGCATCTTCCTTTTACAGGATAGTTAGTATTAGACATGTGCAGAGTAAAATATTTCTGATGTAACGGAAACCTGCCTGTGTTACATCAGAGGGGTGCGGGGTCACCCATACGTCACAGGGAACCCCGGGTTTCCCCTTGCGTCAGAGGGGGGCGGGGTCAGGTGACGGGTGGCCCCGCCCTCCGTATATAAGAAACGTCAAGCCGCCGGAATGCCTGCAGTGTCTCCTCCACGGAGACAGAAGAAGGATGGATTCGCTGCGCTGGATGAGATGAGCCATCGCTGGAGAGATGACCGTTCGTCGCTGGATAGCAAGAGTGGATTACCGCCGCTGGAATCTTTTTTTTATTTTTTTATTTTTAATAAAGGAATTTTTCAAAAGTGTGTTTGTTTTATTTAACCATTTTTTACACTTTCTTTGTGAAATGGTAGGGGTACTTTTGTACCCCCTTACCATTTCAAACAGGGGGGGGCCGGGATCTGGGGGTCCCCTTGTTAAAGGGGGCTTCCAGATTCTGATAAGCCCCCCGCCCGCAGACCTCCACAACCACCGGCCACGGTTGTGGGGATGAGGCCCTTGTCCTCATCAACATGGGGACAAGGTGCTTTGAGGGGTCACAGACCCCCAAAGCATCCTCCCAATGTTGAGGGCATGTGGCCTGGTACGGTTCAGGAGGGAGGGGGGGCGCTCTCTCGCCCCCCCCTCTTTTCCTGCGGCCTGCCAGGTTGCGTGCTCGGATAAAGGGTCTGGTTATGGATATTTAGGGGGAACCCCACGTCAAATTTTTTCTTAAATTTGAGGCAGGGTTCCCCTTAATATCCATACCAGACCTGAAGGGCCTGGTAATTGAATTTGGGGGATCCCCACGCTTTTTTATTTATTTATTTATTTATTTTTTTATCAATGACTTTCAATGAGTGTTCTCTGTATTACGGGAGCCGACAATTCATAATAGCTGCGAGTGATTTTAAAGGACTTTTTTTCCTGCATAAATGACACTTTATGCAGGGACAGTTCTAAGCACCAGAAACATGGGCCCCTTCACAGGCATACTATAGACAACCCCCCCCCCCCCTACGAAATTTAAAGGAATATTACACTTTTATTGTTTCACTTTAATCATTATTAAAATCACTGCTCCCGAAAAAACGTCCGTTTTTAAAACTTTTTTTTGCATTGATACATGTCCCCTGGGGCAGGACCCAGGTCCCCAAACACTTTTTAGGACAGTAACTTGCAGAATCTTTTCTCTCTGTCAAATCTTTTTTCTCTGTCGAATATTTTCTCTATATAAGCTTGGACTAATAGAGGTAAGGTTAGGCACATTCGACCATAGGTTCTATAGACAGATTGTTATTGTCAGAGTCACGTCGAATCTCCTATTCTATATCGAACTGTTGTAACAATGAAAACGAAAAAAAAGCATTTATTTATGTCGAATCTTTAGTTTTTCGGATTTTGTGCTTTCGTTATCGTTTGTCAAAACGAAAACGAAAATAGCTGAAATTCGGACGAAAATGCATTCGGACGAAAACGAATGCACATGTCTAGTTAGTATAGGTGTTAGAAGGGAAGTGGGAGCAGTTTTGGGCTTAGTTAGTTAGAGTCTGGAATTCCACTTTAAGCATCTGCAAGTACATTATGTTCTTAATTGCTTGCCTTTAAATAAATTGTTATGCAGACAATGCCTGCTTAGCCTCTCCCTCCCCAGTGTCATTTATTTTTTAGGGTGCACTGTAAAATAGCAGAGACATTGACTTTTTAGGTAATTTGATTATATTACATACATACCAATAATTTTAAGTCTTTTCTGCAGCTCAGTTTTAAACAGTCACCATGCCAGAAAGATTTCATAATAACACCATTGAGTACCTGTGTATTGTCTTGTTGAGTATTAGTGTCAGGAAGCTAGTTGTTAGGTAATTTGAACAGAGTATAATCCCCAATCCTCATTAAATTAGTAGGTACGATGCCTGGTGGGTGTGGAGATGCCACTCGGTGTACATCTTGCGGCATGTGTGCGTTCCTAGATCATCTGATCGAGGGCAAATACTGCTGTGCAAAATGTAAGCATGTTTTTTTTTCCCTGAAAGTCCAGGTTCTTAATCTGGGGAAGCAACTGTCAGCATTTAGAAGTCCCTCCATACTAAAAGAGAGCCAGTACAAAGGCAGGTGGAGACATAGAGGTGCAGGCACTAGGAAAGAGTAGATGGATGACAGTCAGGAAGGGTAGAGGGGGAAGTGCCAGGGAGGCTGATCCAGGGCTGGAACATCCCAATAAGTACGCTCCATTGAGTGACATTGGTGAAACCAGTCAGGGTCCAGTACTGGAGGAGCTGAGGGATTCTCCTAGCTACTGGGGGAATAACTCCTCCAGGGAGAGTGGGGGGGAAGTGGAGGGAAAGGAAAGACAGATTCTGGTGGTAGGGGACTCAAATCTTAGAAGGACAGAAAGGGCAATCTTTAACAAAGACCTGAAGAGCCATACTGTATGTTGTCTACTGGGTGCTCAGGTTTGGCACATCATGGATCTGGTGGACAGATTACTGGGAGGGGCTGGGGAAGACCCAGCTGTCATGGTGCACGTTGGCATGGGCTCCCCAGTATCATAAATTTTATTGAGACAGTTCAAGCAGGGCAGGGGTTTATCAAAATTTGATCTAGCAGGTATGCACAGCTTGGATAAAAAAAAAATTGTAAGTTGCTAATGGCATTCATGAGCAGTACTTAGCAAAGTCTTGCAAGCAGTACATTGATGACCAGAGACCTTTTAATGGGTCTATCGTGCAGAAATGTTGAAGTTTAAGTGATACCCTTTATTATCTAATTTAAGTTAATAAAGATACAAACTTTAAGTGATACTCTTTTTAGCTAATTTAAGTTAGTAAAGATACAAACCTTAAGTGATACCCTTTATTAGCTCATTTAAGTTAGTAAAGGTACAAATTTTGAGGATCACTAAGATTCCTTCATCAGGCTTTATACATTTTATAAATCCTAAAGAAGTGATCAAAATCATGAAGGCTTTCATCTTTATTACCCTAGGTTAACCAATAAAGGGTATAACTTAAGCTCCATGCATTAATGAATTAATAGATGGCTAACACAGTACAACACTCTACTACTGCTTGGAACCTATCATTAAAGAGCTGTTAAAGCATACCCTGGTATGGTGCTTTCCTAAACTTATGTAATTGGGGTGTATGAAGCCAGTTAGAAGCATTCCACATTTAGAGTTTGGCTTTATCTAAACAGAAAGTGCCCCTTTCATACAACTCAGCTTTCCAAACCAGTCATATTTTATAAATTCTGACCTGAAAAAAATGTGTTAATAATGAGCAGTGACACCCTGTAAAAGAGAATTATCATCATTTTAGATGAAATACGCCTATAATATGATGTACAGCAACTGGATTAGACACATTTTATCTCCTAATGAAAACTGGCATCAAATAATAATGATATTTGATTTCTCAGATTAGGATTTCTTGTTTTGCAATAATATATTGGTCATCAGACTGTACTGTATGGTCATGTGATAGCATAGATACAGTTACAAACACTCTATAAGGTCCACAGTCAGCTGCTGGAATTGGCAGCAGGGGCTTTCAATTTTCCATTGTACCTACACACAAATGCAAATGCTGAATCATGTCTGAAGACCAAGAGCTCTGTCAGAACCAGGCACATGGTACATTGAATTTGACCCTGTTGGAATGACACACAAAATCTATTTATGTACTCTTCATTTTTATTTTTATTTATTTTAGAGTTGCTATTGTATAATTTTGTATTGTTTCCAGAATATTTTGCTTGTACTGTTCCTTTCTTGTCTAGTCATTAATTTATATCTAAAAATCATTACCGTATGTTTTAAACGCTCTAAACCAGAATTTCTGTTGTCCCAGGAGCCAAAAAATATTTGTGTATGGTGAGTCTGAGAGTGCTGTCATCACATTCTGGTAGCAGTGTTTGATTTTGAGACAACGTGTTCATCAGAGATGCCAAAGATTCCTCAGCCATGAACATTCTGATGTCTCCTAGGGTTTTGGTTAACACAATACGGTTCATTTGCTAAAGCCAAAAAGACTGTGCACTTTGCAAGTGAAAATACACTCTGCAATTGCAGTTGTTGCAGAGCTTAGTAAATGAGAGGAAGCTCTGCTGACTTCCATCACCCAATCAAGAGAAAGCAAAAGGCTGTTTTTTTTCCTTGGATATGATTGGGTATCAGGGCTGCAAAGTGAACCTTCACCTTATTTACTAAGCTCTGGATATTGCAGGGAAAGTTTCTTTTATGTTTTAATTTAATTTTGCTGGAGAATTTTTTATATCAGCAACATGAAATTGTGACTGACACAGACAGCTACCCTTTGTTTGCACCACATCCTTTTGCCCCTATTTTGCCCCTAATTATGGTCATGCCACACCTTTGAGAGACAATGTACCCATGCCTCTACTTTTTGCTAATCAGCATAATATACAGCCAGAGCACATGGAGGAGGAGGTCGGGTGGCTCATTAAGCCTTCTTCCTCCTTTTCCTCCTAGATGCTGTGAGGATCAGTCTGTTACTGCTGCAAATACACCCTCTTCTTCATATTCCTCCTGCTTTACTAATCCCACCACAGCTCCTAAAATTGTGTGGAGGAGTCAGCAGAATTATTTCAGCACCCTATTACTCACTTGATGCAGGAAGATGCACAAAAACAGGAACATAGAGGCAGAGGAGACCAGGCAGGGAGTGGTGTTCCTGCAACTGCAGTTTACTGCCAAGAGGGTGAGTAGCAGAACAGCAGTGAGGGAGGATTTTGTCCAGGGGCATGTTTATCTTACAAAAGATTGGAGAGAGCAGCTGTCTTATTCAGCCCTATAGAACTGCCTGACAGGTTGAGGCCACTGCTATCTCCCGGGCCAGTCCACATGATACTGCAGTCTAGGCCTTTTTCACATATGTGCTTCTCACTCGGCATAGTGGTCTGCAGCCTTTGCCTTCAGTGTATCAGCTGCCAATTATTTGAGTACTACATGCATGAGGAAACACATGGATCGTCCCCAGCTTGATGGGAACAGCACCTCAATGATAACTATCATCTGCAAAAGGCCAACCATTCTGCACCTCATCCTTGCCATTCCTCACTTCCCACCCCTTCACAAGATCCTCCATCTGGATACACAGCAACCTTAGTGGTAATAGGAAGGAAAGTCTCACAAGGGCTTACTTTAAGACACTTTAAGTAGGGAAGAGGATCAGTGTGTGCCACATAGGCTTGAACCTCCCTATAGATCCCTAAACCTCATGCCACCGTCTCCAGAAGCATGGTTGACTAGGCAGGTGTTCTGTAGCTGAAAAAATTGTCACTTACTCAACCCTCTGCCCTAGAGTCTCAATGCTAACATGGCAAAACGTCAGGCTTTATAACTGCTCAGAATTGCTCCCATTCCGCTAAAAGGAGTCAGTCCCCTTCTGTGAGCTTAAGGTCTGCCACTAAAGTGGCAGGTATGCAGCAACCATTTTTGCCCATCCCTTCCCTCCACCAACATGTAGAAGATAATGTATTTGTCTATTGGTACCACACTTTGAGAAGCATGGTTCTTATGATCACAGACATGTGGTTCAAATAAACATGGGTGGGAGCATAGTTACATAGTTACATAGTAGGTGAGGTTGAAAAAAGACACAAGTCCATCAAGTCCAACCTATGTGTGTGAAGGAGCAGTAAATCTCCTTCATGTCACACTGGGTATATTTGTTGGTGGTGCTAAAGGATGCAGTATTGGGCACGGTGCTGGTGGGAATCACTAGTTTCCCCACCCCAAGTGTCCAAAAGCCTATTCAATGGTCCAAGCAAAATCCTGACATGTTGTTTTGCAGTTGTTAAGCCTAAGAGATAAAAGCAACACTGGGCCAGAGGATCTGGCAGATCTTTAAAATGATACCCCTTTAGAAGCAGGGAGATTGTTGACTCATCACCAGTTTGTGCGAAGCAGGGCCCTGTATAACAATGGCACTAACCTGCTGGCATCCCTTTGGCAAGGAAAGTTTTCACACTTGCCTTGCTTGGCGTATGTACTAAACCTTGTGGCACAATGATTTCATCTTATCCTCACCAATGCCCATGGCCTTTAGCTATGCTGTAGAATAATAGTTTTCTGACATCTCTATTATGATACGCTTTGAAGTGTTTTGAGATGCTATGTTTTTTATTGTTGTTTTAACCGACAATTGCGCGGTCGTGCGACATGGCTCCCAAACAAAATTGACGTCCTTTTTTCCCACAAATAGAGCTTTCTTTTGGTGGTATTTTATCACCCCTGCGTTTTTTATTTTTTGCGCTATAAACAAAAATAGAGAGACAATTTTGAAAAAAAAGCATTATTTTTTACTTTTTGTTATAATAAATATCCCCCAAAAATATGTTTAGGCCGATACGTATTCTTCTACATATTTTTGGTAAAAAAAATCACAATAAACAATTATTGATTGGTTTGCGCAAAAGTTATAGCGTTTACAAAATAGGGGATAGTTTTATGGTATTTTTATTAATATATTTTTTTTTACTATGGCGGCGATCAGCGATTTTATTGTGACTACGACATTTTGGTAGACACATCGGACATTTTTGACACATTTTTGGGACCATTGTCATTTATACAGCAATCACTGCTATACAAATGCACTGATTCCTGTGTAAATGACACTGGCAGTGAAGGGGTTAACCAGTGGGTGGCAGTGTAGGGGTTAAGTGTTCCTAGGGGTGTGTTACTAACTGTGGGGGGCTGGGCTTTGTTTTAGTGAACACTGATCTCTGCTCCAATCACGTGGAGCAGAGATCAGCGTCACTTGTTGCTAGGCAGAATGAGGAGATGCTGTTTACAATGGCATCTCCTCGTTCAGCCGCCCCGTGAGGCGATCATGGGTATGCCCGCGGTGATCGAATCTGCGGGACCCGCGACCGGACTCACGGGGGTCCCCGACTAGCACGTGAGCGCGCCGGCAGCGGCGAGCTCTCAATGGCAGGGCGGCATTAAAAACTGGATGTACCTGTACGCCAATATGCCTGCCCGTGCCATTCTGCCGACGTACATCGGCGTGCACCGGTCGGGAAGTGGTTAAAGTCCCAAACCCTCTTTTCCTACATATGCACTGGAACCTACAGGGATATTCCAGTACATAGGTAACATGTATGCTATGGCCCAAAATAAACAAATGGCTTTATTTTAGACCTTTTACCTTGTTCTCTTTTTAGCTTTGTTTTTACTGTTCGACAGGTTATACACCTTTTACATATATTAAATCCCTTGCTATCTGAAAAAGTGACCTTTTTGGGGGGCTTTATTACATTTTACACCACCATATTTCTAAATGATCTTGCTCTTCTTTAGATAAAAAAAAATTGTGCATAATAATCATTGTCCAGATCACAATTGCGCTGTATTTTGATCGATGATAAGAATGTAGGATGGGTACACTGCTGGTGGAAATCACCACTTTTACCACTCCAAGTGCCCCAAAGCCTATCCAATGGTCCAGGCAAAATACTGACATGTTATTCTGCAGTTGGTATGTGTGAGGGATAATTGCCACACTTGGATACAGATTCTTGCAGACCCCTTTAGAAGCAGAGAAGTGGTTGACTCCTCACCAGCTTGTGTCAGGCAAGGCCCTGTATGACAATGGCACCAATCTACTAGCATCCCTTTGGTAAGGAAAGTTCTTACACATCCCTTGCTTGGCATTAGAGATGGACCACCCCCCCTCCATTGGGTTTGCACCAGAACTGCAAACCAGAGAAAAAGTTCTGACCCGAATGACGAACCCTATTGAAGTCTATGGGAGCCAAACTTGAAAAATCAAAAGTTCCCATTTTGAAAGCTTATATGCAAGTCATTTCCCATAAAAAGTGTATGGCGGTCTGGGTACTGCCCTGGAGGATTTTTATCAATGCAAATTTTTTTTTTAAAAGATCGTTTTTACAGGAGTAGTGACTTTAATGATGCTTAAAGTGCAACAATAACAATGAAAAATTCCTTTAAATATAGTGCCTGGGTAGCATATATAGAACATATATAGAACAAACTGTCTCTGTCTCTGTTTTTAGTAAATGGAGGGCCAGGATCTGGGGGCTTCCAGATTCCAATAAGCCTCCTGCCTGCAGACCCCCACAACCACAGCGTAGGGTTGTGGGGAAGAGACCATTGTCCCCATCAACATGGGGACAAGGTGCTTTAGTGTGGGGGCAGAGCATGGTTCAAGAGCTCAAGAGGTGGACACTGCCCCCCTTTTTATGACCCGCCAGACTGTGTTCAGATAAGGGTCTGGTATGGATTTTGGGTGGACCCCACTCAGTTTTTTTTACTATTTTTTTCGGTAAATGTTTTTTTTAATCAGCTGTCAGCAGGGAAGCCCATTGACAGCTGATCAGTTGTTAATGATCGTCATTGTTAATGATGCCGTGGCTGGCTTACCGGCCCCTCTCCTTAACAACCAGCATTTACTGCACCCTAATTGAGCAAAACTTTGCCCAATCAGAGCACAAAAGGCACTGTGCAGCATGCAGGGCATTGCAGGGTGCTTTGCAGGATGTAAACCTGCCGAACACCCTGCACATTTGTGTTTCCCAGAATGGGACAAGCAGTCAATGTTCGGCCCAAACTCATGCTTGGGCTGAACCTTTCGCCCAGCTCTACTTGGCATATGTACTAAATCTGGTGGTGCAGGGGTTTCTAGTTAGCTACACTGGCTTCACTGATGTCTTGGGGCAGGCCAGATGAGTGTGCAGTCACTTGAAGTGGTCATACCCGGTTGACATGCCTTAAATGGAGCAGCATGGGGGGCGTGGCCGGAAGCTGAAGAGGACGGACGTGTTAGAGAGGAGCTCCACTGGTGCCTCTCGCCATCCACGTCCATCCTCCCCCGAGACACACTGTTAAGTCCGCTGGACCACCCATCCACACTGCGGGACACGTTGGCTCTGGGCTGGGGCTGTTTTTGGCCGATCTCGGTACCGCGATCCGGCTCGAGGCCGCGAGCAAAGCATCAGGCCAGGCGCCGCCATCTTGCGGCCTACTCCGCTCCTCAAGACCTCCAGACGGCGGATCTCATGCCATCCTACCGGCATCCACTACCGCAGGGCCTACAGGATACCCCCGCCTGTGTCCGAGAGCCTGTGGCCGAATTTCAGATGCCTGAGGAGACGCCAGCATACCAGACTCTGAGGTGAGCTCCGGTGGCCATCTTGCTACACCCAGGGCCTGCCGAGGATCTTCTGATTGACTCCCTCCAGCCCCAAGCTTACCTTCCCCTTGGGTAAAAGCATTAACCCCTGACACAGCAGAGCCTGACTACCCCAGGGAGGCTGTTTACCCACCCCTTAAGTGCCTCCATTCCCTGAGACTGTGACCTTGGCCTAGTCAGTGGCCATCTTGGACCACCCAATCCCTTCCTTTGCTCCCTGAGGCCTTCATCTGCCCTTCCCTCATCCTGGTTTTTACGTTGAACCTCTCTGCTAGCTGGTGTGGCTGCATATGCTGGGGTCACTCATTCCATGCCGCTGCTGTCTAATTACCACCCCCCCGCTGGCTTGTGATCTCTATTCTGCAACAAATTATCTCGGAGTCACATCCCGGGTCTCCTCAGCTGACAGAGATGTAATCACTCTACGTTGACCTTTGCTACCTTCCTATGCTCCCCCATAACGCACAGTTGCTACCTCCACATGGGAAACATCGCATATAACTAATATATACCTAGTCCCAACGCCTCATGGTGAAATACGGGCCAAAACACCTTCCTCAGTCTCTGTCTCCGGAACTACGGTCCTCACAAACTCTAGACCGCTTTCTGAGCAGGTCAGCATCCCCATCCCCTTCTCCAGGCTCTTCCACGTACGCACAGGTGGCCTCCCAATTGTCAGTACAGGTCAGTCCACAAACCCTGACGGGCAACCACTCGGACATAATGTCTGCCGCCGTGACAGTAGAAGTGCTCGATGACAAATTGCGAGTTCTCCTGCAAGACCTGACAAGCAATGTTTCTAAAGAAATGGGTAAACTTGCTCATGAGTTGCGGGGGGAGCTTGCTCAAATTGGTGAACGGACTGACCTCCTGGAAACTAAATTTGATGACTTGATACAATATGTGCACGTTTTAGAAGAAGACAACGCTGGTTTAAAGCAATCTGTCTCTCAGCTTCAGTCCCAACAAGAAGACCTGGAGAATAGGGAACGCCGCCAAAATCTATGCATCAGAGGAGTTCCTGAAGCCGTCAGCGAGGGAGAGATCAAACCGTATCTACTCAGCCTCTTCAATGTTGTCGCTCCTCGAATCCCGGATATAGATTGGAGACTGGATAGAGCATGCAGATCCTTAGCCCCAAAACCCCCTGCTGGAGCTAACCCTAGAGATATCATAGTACGCTTCCACTACTATGACAGCAAAGAAGCTTTGACCATGGCCACCCGCAATAAATCTCGTTTGGAATTTAAGGGAGCCAAGATTCAAATTTTCAGTGACTTATCCCCAATCACCCTGGCTAAACATAGCAACTTCCGCCCTGTGACTACACACCTGCAGAACCACCAGTTCCCGTATTGCTGGGGTTTCCCCTTTCGCCTCTCGGCTACTAAAGATGGGATTCAATACTCCATGAGGGACCTCCAGGAAAGTGAAGCATTCATCCGCAACCTGGGTCTACCACCATTACCTGACGAAGATCCTACCCCACTCCTGATGACACCCAGGCCCGGATTTGGACCCCTGCACGTCAAAAGTCGCAGAAGTCCTTCTCTACCCCCCAGCGTAATGTGTTTCCCAGACTCCCTCCTTAAAGAGAACTTCCATATGTGTGTCTGGTTAACTCCGGCCTCTGCCCTTATGTCACTATGTTTCCCCCTGACAGGGGGTGTTCACACCCATACCCATGGGTGGTAATTTTTCTTCTATCCCTATTATTGGTTGTTGGGACTACAGTATAACATTCTTGCTACCTGTTGTTATTGCTGGAAGGTGGAGGGGGTCACTCCAGACAAGCTGGAACCCCCGATGTGCCTCCCTCTGTTCCACAGCTATGGCTGTGGACTCCAGGGTGGTTTTTACCCCCCAGGCTTTTTCTACAATTTTTGGTTTGTTTTTCTATTTTTTAGGCCTTTTTTTGGCCTTTTTTTCATTTTTTGCTCGTTTTGGTCATTTTTTTCCCACTCTTTAACTGCATTGTTGTTGTTATATGCTATTACTTGCTTTCCATCCCCAGGATACACCATGGAGCCCAGTGCTTCCTTGGTTTGTACGGTTATCTTTGGCTAATGTTTGTTTATTATGATTACCTTGAGCTAAAGCTGTTTTATAAACAATGGCTTTTAGGGTTCTTACTTACAACGTTAAGGGCTTGAACTCTATTCATAAGCGCTGGTTAGCTCTGAAAGAGTTCAAGTCCTCAGCCGCAGACGTGGTCCTAGTCCAGGAGACCCATTTCCGCCCAGGGGGCTCTCTTAAATTTGCTGCCAAGCATTTTCCAGTTTCCTTCATGGCCTCCGACCCCTCTGGTAAAGCAGGGGTTGCGATCCTGATTAAAAAAACTTGCCCGTTACGGTTAAAGTCCTCATTTATTGACCCACAGGGTAGATACATTCTCCTGGACTGCGACTACCTATCCCATTCTCTTACTGTGATCAATGTTTATGCTCCCAACTCGGGTCAGATTCAATTCCTCACTGAGGTCCTTGGGAATCTGGGCACATATGCTCAGCGCTTTATGATTATTGGAGGGGACTTCAATATGACCATGTCCTCTAGAAGAGACAGACAAACTCTGTTCTCGGATAACCCCTCCTCTAAAATGGAACGTCAATGAGTGTCACCAGTCCTGCCCATCGCTGTTCTATGTTGTGGTCGGACCTATCCTCCTCCATAGCCCAGCTTAGACGCATAATCCTTGGGCCAATGCTCTTCACCTTGTCCATATGGAAAAAATGTCATAGGAAGTTCTCTCTCTCTTCTCCATGCCCACCTCTGTTGAATGTCATCTTCAACCCAGATTTGCCAGACAGCCTCTCTGCGAAGAATATGTTCCCATGGTTTAGATCGGACATCTTTCAACTCCGCCACTTGGTGCATCCGATATCCCGTAGACTTCTACCCTTTCCAGAGCTTCAGAATAAATATGACATTCCGAATCAGCTCTTTTTTTCATATCTCCAATTCAAACTCTATTTTCATTCCAGATCTCTTGCCTAAGGTCTAGCCAATCCTAGTGCCTTTGAGACTTTATGTACCCAGGGCCCTTGTCAGAAAGGCCCTTATATCCTCTATATATAACATACTCCACAATTCGATCTCCCCTACAATAGATTCCCACCTCTATATGAGGAGATGGGCCAAGATCCTACCAACTTCTTTAACCCTCTCTCAATGGCAGGAGATCTGGACGTCCACTTCTAAAGTCTCTAGGTGCGTGGAGCAGAGAGAGACGGCCTATAAGGTACTGATGATTTGGTACAAAACCCCGGAACTGTTACACAAATATGATCCCTCCTTATCTAGACTATGCTGGAGGTGTCTACGGAATGTAGGCACCCATTATAATATCTTCTGGAGCTGTCAATTAATTGTACCTTTCTGGTCATCGGTCCAATCCCTACTCCACTCAGTGCTAGGGATAGATATCCCTTTAGACCCTAGGCACTATCTACTAGGCCTGCCTATTACGGCTCTATCTAAACACGCCAAGAAGTTGACAGTTTTTATTCTCTTGGCTGCCAGGAGAGTAATTCCTACCCTCTGGCTGTCTCCTACCCCCACTATCCATTCACAGCTAATCTCCGCCATTGCGCAAATACGCAGGATGGAACACATGACTGCACTGGTACAGGATTCCTTATCCAAATTCTCTAAGATATGGGATAGGTGGGATAACTCCACGTTCAACCCGGAGACGGCACCCTGATATGATGTTACGAACTCCCAGGAGTGTTTTACCAGGGTTCGGTCTCGGGATTCATATCGCATACTCCTTTTACAACTTATAGTTTTTACTTTAACTATGTAACTCTTGTGTTCGAAAATGTGGTGTATCCTCCCCCCCCCCCCCCAACTGTGATTTATATGTGTCTTAACACTGTATACCCCGCCTGTGGCGGATCTTGCTGTTATATTTGTAATGACAATTTTGACTATCTATACCAGGAGTATATTTTTTCTGTTGTGTAAAAATTCTTTTTTCAATAAACATACATTTAAAAAAAAATGGAGCAGCATAACAATCTGCCTGCCAACCGTCTGATATTTGATACACTCATGGTATAAAAATTCAATGTTGGCTATGCTTGCAGTGGTTGCAACAGGCAGTCAATGAGTACACTGAATGAGTACTTGTACTAGTATGTAAGGAGACAAGCTTTTGAGAGCTAAGATTCTTCTCACCACATCCGTAGCCACTGACTCAGGATGTGTGCAGCATCTTATCACTGTTAGATGAGGCGACCCAGAATGGTGAAAAGGGGATTAGTGACAAAATCCATCTGGTGTTACTTCTGAAGCACACATGACCTGATGTTTTGGACTGGTTCATGGAAGCACAGCTGCAGGGGGAATAGGAGAAATTCCTGCTGTTTCAGAGCCAACAGGATCCTTTGCTTACTTCCTTCATCCCTGTGAGGCAGCAGAAGGCAGAGCAGGAGTACAAGGAGAAGGAGCAGGGTTGAGATGCTGGTGGTGAGGAGAAGGTAATAAGTCAGGCTGCAGGTAGAAGTCATTGGCAGCATCTTAGCTACCACAATGTGAATGATTTGAAGTGAGGACACTATGGGTTTTTGCGTGCCAAGAATGCACCACTTACCGGAACTTGCGCATAAACCACTGGCACTTCTGTCTTGTCCTGCAACCAGTGTGCTGTGTGAGAGGACCTTTAGAACAGCAGGTAATTTTGTTACATAAAGATGTATCCAGCTGTCCCCTGACTCTGTCAGTCGGCTCATTTTAATATAAATGGATCAGCAATGAATACAAAACCGCTGAATTGATGGTAAAGACTAAATTGTCTTTGTCATTCTATTCACAAGCACCAGTTCTTTCCAACAAGGGTGGCCTGCCACCATTACCAGCTGCTGCCATCTCTGCTGCCCTGACACCCTTCAAAGCTACTTCCACCTCTCCTGCCTGCCACTGCCAATAATTCCAGCTCCTACCACCTCTGCTGATCTGTCATCATTACCCATTCCTGCTGCCTCTCCTGGTCTGCACACAATGCCAGATCCTTCCACCACAGCTAACCAGCCAATATTGGCAGCTACTGATACCTCTGGTTGCCTGCCATTATTACCAGCTACTGCCACCTCTGCTGGCCTGCCTTCATTACTAGCTCTTGCCTCGTTCCCTGGCTTGCCAATATTACTAGCTCCTGCCACCTTTTCTATCCTGTTGCTGCCAACATTGCCATCTTCTATCAGTTCTCATGGTCTGACACTGCCACCATTACTAGCTCCTGCATCTGTTCAGTGACTACACAATGCTTGTGGCTATTTTCTCTGAAGTATTAGACTAGGTTCACATCTGTGTAGGTGGTTCCCGCTGCCATTCCACACCTGTTTCCACAACTGCAACCACCCGCACAGTGAAACGCAGGAGATGCGCGTGAGTGCCATTAATCCTGATAACACACCGCATGCACTGGAAATCACTCCAACACTGGGAACCACACCGCACTGCTACAGTGACCTTTTCAGGAGGCACAGCGGCCCATTAACCTCCCTGGCGGTATTATTATTTCGGATTTTAGGTCCTGAAAGTGGTACCATTATTTTGCATGGTAATTTGGCGTTTTATATTGTAGGCCTATATTTCTTAGGAATAACTCACTGAAATCTGTTCAAACCAAAGTCTAGTAGACATTCCGGGTAGGATAAAGTTTGAAACACAAAATCATAAATTATAATATAATAAATAACTGTAAATAATAACAAATAATAATATAATAATAATACTTTTTATTCAATACATTTTAGTAAATAATATAATCAAAAACACTGGACATTTTTTTTTTCCAAATAAGGGTGCAATATTGGTAGTCATATTGCTTCAGTAAACGTCTCGGGTATGGAAAATTTTAAAACATGGTACAGCACAAAGTCCAACATCACAGTCAGGACAGTAGAACCTGGTTTCTTTTCTAATTTTCCTTCCAGTGTCATCATGCTTAGAGCAGCAAACGACACACATCCTTGTGGGTTTTTTGTAATATTTTTTCTGTTGCTTCCTCATGGCTGGGTAAAAAGTCATGGCCTGGTAAGCTCGGTCAACACCTCCCATAGTATGGTTGTAGTCCATCACGACTTGGGGTTTCATTATGTCTTTTCCACCTTTTGTTTGTACCATGACAGTAGAGGTGTTGTGAATGGTACTCATTAAGCACACATGTTTTTTGTCGTGCCATCTCATTTGCCTTTCTGCCATTTCTCCTGCCTTGAGCTTTTTATTGCCAAAGGTTGGTGGCAAGTCACGCCGGTTAGCTCTAACGGTCCCGTATGCATCTGTCTTATGCTGTAAAAGGAACTCGTAGAGTTCTGGAGAACTGTAAATTATATGTAATTATCTGTGGTTACACAGTAGCCCTGATTCAGCAGTGGTTCAATCAGAGTAAGAACGGAAGCGGTTGCCATTCCATAGTTACCGAATCTTTCATTGAACTTGGTTCCTTTCCCGGTGTAAAGTATGGAATTTCATATGTAACCAGTGCTGGATTAACAGAGCATGACTGATTTTATGCCAAAATGTGCCCTCTTGGACGCAATAAACTGTATCCAGCTGAGTCTTCCTTTGTAGGCCATCAGACTTTCATCGATACTGATGTCTCTATCGGGTACATAGGTCTTCTGGAAATTTTGCTAAATCATTTGATATAGCCCCCAAATCTTTTTGAGTTTTGGTGCTGGATGAGAAGTCTTGTCGAATTCTTCATTATTCTCAAAGTGCAAATATTTCATAATAAGGGAAAATTTGTACGCCAACATGACGGTGCCAAAAAAAGGAGTGGCTAGTAATTTGTTGGTTGTCCAGTACCACTTCTGAAGGGGTTTCCCAACCACTCCCTGAAGAATTATGAGGCCCAGAAACTTCCAGATGTCCTCCTTGGTTACTGGTTCCCACTTTCTGCTCCTTGCAAACCTCTGATGCATAGCAGCTTGTTGTTCATGGTACCGATTTGTCTCCATAACAATTTTTTCTATAACCTCATCGGTCAAAAAGAGTTGGAGGTATGCCAATTAGTTGTTATCTTCCACATCCACTTTGATACCAGGTGTTCCAGTAAATGGGAATCTTGGGGGCGCTGTGTGCTCCGTACCGCAGTCAATCGAGCACCAAGTCCGCACATCACTGGGCAAAGTCACAGCATCATCGCTAAAATCGCTTTCCGTGCCTGATGACGAACTTCCCCACGAATCGCTATCACTCACTTCTGCAAGCAACTCTGTATCACTGTCGCTGTTTTCAAACAGGTCATATGCCACTTTTGAGGTAGAGGCACGCTTTTTTGATGCCATGGTCACTCTGCAGTTTCCAGACACAAAGTACAGTAAAACTGCAGGCAAGGGCACTGGATAAAGCAATGGGGGCAAGCTAAGGTCAATTTTATTTTATTTTAGTAATGTAATCTAATAGGATAACAGTGTATCAGTGTGTTTGTGCTTTATAATTTTTGAATTTGGTGCTGGTTCCACCTCCATGCGTCGCTACGCTCGCAGGGAATGGAAGCCAGGGCACACAGTGCATCGGCCGGAAGATCCAGGAGATCCAGCCGCCGTACACAGCGGGAATACATTGCAGGATCCCGGAGACAAGGTAAGTAATGTCTTTCTGGATCCAGCGATGCAATCCCGAGTGTGGCTCAGGGTTACCACTAATGGTACAAAAATCTCCCCCCGAGCCACGCTCGGGAATACAGCCAGGGGGGTTAAAATGCCATGTGCAAAACGCGTCTTGCAGAACCACAATGGTATGAACCTGGCCTTACACTGTTAATTTTATTTAATGATATACAGTGGTTTGTCATTCCCTCTTACATTGCAACCTAATTGAGCTGCTTTCTTATTATCCAGCAACTAAACAACAGAATATACACTTTAATTTATAATCAAAGACAAAACCTGCCTTATGGTTTTTAATTGCTACCTATTCAAATGCTAATGTACTCCTGATGCTAGCCATATTTAATAAAACACATACCTGAAGTCTATATTTTGAATATTTGGGGAATACTTGGGGATATGGGAATGAGATATGATTTGGGGAATGTGGGGTTGTGGGTTGTGTGTATTCTGTCTTGAAACTTGATTAAACTTTGAATGAAGACATTGCAGTGTAGTACTATGAAAAAAGATAAAATATTATACATCTACAATCTTGTGCCACTGGACAAGTTGCATAAAGGTGAGGAATTTAAATTTTTTTAGAATTAGTTTTAGAGTAAATTTCCCTGTAGCTTTTAGATCTATTGCTGCTCAAAGTCTATTATTGGTGCATAAAAAAAATCATGTATAGCAGATGTATCCCATTACCCATCACCCCCCCCCCCCCCCCCGCCCAGATATTTTAAACATATGTAAACTTTAATTTAAAGCACTAATCTGTGTTACTTTACTAATGGAAAAATAGGAACAAAATGAATCAAAAATATATATCAATATCACATGTAATGAAGTGTCCATGCAAAAAAAACAAATGTCTGTACATTTAAAGTATTTTCTGCTGTGCCATAAAGTGCAGCAATGCTCTGCAATCAATAAACTCTTCAATAGTGCTGTTGTGTTCCACCACCACCACACCAGAGAACTCATGACTATATATGACCACTTACTACAGGTAAGTCATATAGCGCTTGTTTTTACAAGAGTTTCCAGTATCCACATTCAACCAGGGGAATCATCTTACACTCATCAATATTAAAATATATTCACAGGTATACCATAGTGAAGACAATGAAAACCTGCCATAGTTTAAAACCTTTTAACCTTATTTAAACACTCACATTTAAAAGTGCTATGGCTTGCACTAAGAGTGCGTCACATATTAAAATCACTTATTTAAATCAGAAACACCAAAATGCCTGCTTCATGCATACAATTAAAAACAGTCCCTTCCTTCTTGCTCCCAGGTGATGTCACTTCTGGGTGTACTAAGTGTGATGACATCACTTTCCGTTATGCTCCAACATATTTAGTCTACTGACATTTTTAAGAAGTGTATCAGGAAGTCCTCACTGTCTTTATACTGCATAGTAATCCTTGCTTTCCAATTGCTGAGCTTCAAAATCTATAAGGAATCCACTGTGCATGCATAGGCACTAGACCTCTTGCAGATGAAGCTCAGTTTTAATACTTTAGATGTATGGGTACTGAAACCAGCATGCACTTCATTAACTCATTAGTTTTCATCTATAAGAAAAATACAGTATCTTCAAGAGTATATACCCAATCACACATGGGAACTATTTGTTAGGCAATGGACACATAAAATATGATGTGTATCAATCCCCAGTTATCAGTAGCAATCAACCACATCATATGTAAAACAAATATCATTGCATCCAGATATCCTACTCCCTTGTATCTATTTATTAGCGGGTCCAGGTGCCTCTTTATGCACACTGAACCCCCTACAGCATTGCAACACAATACATTCAATAATACAAGTCAACAAAAATAATTCAAATAAAATAATCAACATTTGGTTCCCTATACCATTTTTTACATCATCAATAATTTGTGATGAAAAATTAAATCTCTTTTGTTTTTGGATAAATTTCATCCTCACCTCAGAGGAAGGTGGGGAAGGTTGTACAAAGTGAGAGCTGTGGAAAGGGGGGGGGGGGTACAGAGGTGAGAGCTGGGAAGGGGTTGGAATTTCCACCACCTTGCCAGCATGAGATCCTTTGGGATATGCTGTGGATGGAGTTAAAGAGATAATTTGTGGCTGGGGATGCAGAGGTGAGTTGTGTGTAAGCAGTGTACAGAGGAGTGCAGAGGTGTAATGTTGACAGGAGGTACAGGAGGTACAGGTGAGTTGTGGATGGGGGTGCTAAGGGGAGCTGTAGACAGGAGTGTAGAATTGAACTGTGGGCAGGGGTACATAGGTGAGCTGTAGATGGGAGGAAAAGAGGTGAGCTGTGGACAGGGGCATAGGGGGGAGCTTTGGATGGGAAATGCATAGGTGAGCTGTGGATAATGGATTTATAGCTGGGCTGTGGACAGGGGGTGCAGAGATAAGCTGTAAGCTCTGAATGAAGGTCCAAGAGGTAAGCAAAAGGGTATGCATAGGTGAGGAATTGATGATTAATTTGGAGGGGATACCTGAGGAAGGGGGACTTTGCTTGGGGAGGATGGGGAAATTTGCTGGGGGACAGCAAAGCTATCTCTTAGCTCTCTAATCCATGTGCATAGAACTTCAGCAGCTGTGATCTTCAGGTGATGCAGGTGTTGCTAAAGCCAAGGGACTTGTCCTGTGGATAGAGGACTTTGAATTCCAACTAAAACAGCAGCCAGAAGAACAATGGGTGCTTTTCATTGAATGTAAATACTGTCCCTTGTGCTGATTTTTTTTTTGTGCCCTGTGTGTTATGAACTCCTGAATCCTGTGCTCTGTGTGTTACACATTTGTTAACCTTGCTTCTTGTGCAATACAACATTTTGAACCTTGATCACGCCTATTATTTAGGTTCAGTTTACATCTCTTCCCTGAGAAAGGCAGGGTTGGGGGTTAGGAGTTGGCCGGTGGATGATGAGTTCCTGCACTTACCCTCTGGGGAAAAAAAACGTGGGTGGAGTTATCAATTATTTTTCTCTCATTCAGACCTTTAATGGCTAGCTTAAAAGCCCACAGCTTAGTGAGTAAAGTGAAGCTCTGTTCACTGAAGCGATTCAATCATACACAAGCCAAAATCCTGTTTTATTATTTAGATACCCATTGATATTACAGGCTGTTCAAAGTGAGCCTAGCTTTACAGCATCATTTACTAAGCTAAGTGAGCATTCTCTACCCCCTTGGTAAACTCTATATATATATATATATATATATGTAAGAAAGCCAGTATGGTGGCCTGAATTTATGGGAGGAGCCCGGGGGGTATTTAACCAGCCCACTCACCTGTGGTCTTTGTCGGTTTCCTGTGCACAATACTACGTCACTAGGCCGACTGCTCGAGTTTCGTTGCCATTCGGAAAAACTTCTCTCTACTAGAAGTCTCGTGGTTTTCGTTCCCGTTCGTTTTTGTACAACGTCTCTGGCTCGACTGCCGCAGGTAAGGGTCTCGATTGACCTTCCTTTACTAGAAACATTTCTATTTTTGAGTGTCGTTAAAACCTGAAAATTTCGAGTGATTAGTTACGAAACCAGGTCGTTAATCACTCAATGCGCACCATTTTCGCAGTGCCCTTCATTTCACGGGCCTCATTTCAGTAGAAATTGCTTGAACTAAAAATACTGCACTGTTGTTGTAACTTGTTATGTTGTCTGCCTCATCACCGTGTTCCACAAGCTAATCATTGCCAGTCGTATCACACGGCACAACGATTCGTACCTCTGCCACGGCTGGCTCACGTAGGTCATTTCATAATTTCACTCATTTCTGTCACGCACTGCGCTCCGATTCAAATCCAGTCGCATCCGCTAAATGCGCCGATTCGTTCCGGTTTGCCCCTAGTTGCTCTGCCTCATTTCGGTACGTGCTCCAGAGCCCACTCGCTGCCAATCGAGCTGGGTCTCTGTCATGGGAATGATTTCACTGTCACCTATTACGTCCCGAATCGAAACCAGGCGCATTCTCAAGCACGGGTTTCGGTCGACGTGTCCCAGTTGCATTGGCCTCATTTCAGTACATGCTCTAGAGCCCGCTCGTTGACGGTCGCAGGCTGCGTCCTCTCCGATTCGCATCTCTATCATGGGAAACATTTCATTGTCATGTAGTGCGTTCAGTGTGAATCCGGTGGCATTTCTGTGCATCGATTCGTCCGGACGGCCCCAGGTATTTATTTATTTTTTTTCAGCCTCATTTCAGTGCATGCTCCAGAGACCGGTTCGGTTCCAGCCTCAGTTCGCGGCCGGCCGATCTAGGCCGCTGTCATGACAGAAGTTGTTCGGTTCATTTCACTGTCACGCTCCGCGCTCCGGTTCGAATCCAGTCACACATACACATGCACCGATTCGTTCCGGTTCGCCCCAGGTTATTTCCCACATTTCAGTACGTGCTCCAGAGTCCGCTTTGTTGTCAGTCGCACTTGCGACGCGACCATTTCGTGCCTCTGTCATGGCAATCATGCTTCATTTCACTGTCACTTACAGCGCTCCGACTTGAATCCAGTAGCATCCGTGATGCATCGATTCGGTTCGGCGTGCCCCAGAGGGAACGGCCACATTTCACTTTTTCCAACAGGTTGCCTTATTGTACGGTCACAATTACAGCACTTATTCATGCTCCCGCATTGGACACGGGTCATCCCACACTTTGTCCTTTACGCAAATGATACGTCGGATTGGGACAGCAAAAAAAAAAAAAAAGGAAAAGGAGAGGAAAAAATGATGATAAATAAATGGCGGTGATAATAAAGGAGTTGTGGCGAAAAATGTCTACTCACCGGTCCACTTCGGTCGTATTAGCCAGCCGTTTACGTCACTCTTCAGTTTACTTGTTAGGCTCCTCACCAATTGTCATCTGTTGTTCCTCTCTCCAGGTCAGTCAAGTTCAGTAGGTCCACCCTGCACCAGCTTGGACGTTATCTTTCCGGGTAAAAAAAAAAAAAAAAAGAGAGGGGAAGGCATGGAAGAGGCAACAGCAACCATGCTGGTATACATATATATGTATGTAAAGGCACGCGACGATATATATATATGTATACACGTTCGCTCCCGCCTTAGTACTCAGCAACAGGTGGATTCGCTTGGTAAAAATAGAGAAACAGTCTTGACTTATGTCACCCTCTATAGGTTCCGGTCGTCCATCCTTCATCCCCAAAGAGATAGGACATCACTCCTAGGGCACGATTCACCTGGAGCCATGTCCCAACTCGGCAGCGAAGACCTTACCGCCCCCTTGTCTCCTCGCCCGCCTTCAGTGAGCGACAGCATACAGTCCTTCAGGGGTTGGACTATCCCCAGGCTGACAGCGGAGCTGAGACGCAGGGGCATTCCCTTCCCCGCTATGGCTAGGAAGGCAGAGCTTTTCAGGCTCCTCTCTACCCCGCCAGCTACGGCTGGGCCTAGTACCCCGCCTCAGGCTACTCTCCAGTCCATCTCAGCGGCTATAGGCCAACTGCATGCTATGGTGTCGTCCCTAACCAATACAGTCACGGACGTCCAGGCCAGAGTGACGCTCCTAGAAACTCACCCAGCCACAACCACCCCTGTTCCGGTTCCAGTCCCGTCACCACTGCCGACAGGTAACGAAGGAACATGTCCCGTGGTCTGTCCAGCACATCTGGTGCCGGCCGGCATAAGGAAGGACATCTTGGACGGCAAGGATGTCAACCTTGCCTCCCTGCTTATTTCGGTACATGACCTTGCAGAGAACAAGGCTTACACCTGGGGAGATGTCTCCGTAGTCCTCAAAGCTAAGGACCCCAGGCTGAATCGTAAACTTTCCATCCCAGAGTTTGCCCTAGCCTTTGGGATGCTGAGAGACGTCATTTGCTCAGCATCCCCTGCCAGGAGGGAAGAGCTGGATTTGTACCTCCACACGGTGGTGGACCTAGGATACAAATACGGGGGCTTCTCCTTTTACGACTATCATCGTTCGTTCTCAGCCAAGGCAGCCTCTAAACTGGCACAGTTCCAGTCACCCACAGACTGGAGCCTTATGGACACCGAACTGTTCTGCCGGCATTTTGCCGGCCTTCGTTCACCCCTGTGTGCCATCTGCCAGTCCTCTACCCATACCGCTTCCTGGTGCGCCAACATACCGGTTAGTCGCCCGGTAGAGTTCCCCTCCACCTCTGGTGCAGCCCTAGGCCCATCAGGCCAAAGAATCAAGTAGACAAGTTTGGACGTACGGTCTGAACCGTAGGGGGAGCGGCCATCTGCAATAATTATAACTATGGCTCATGCAATTTTAGCCGCCCGGTAGAGTTCCCCTCCACCTCTGGTGCAGCCCTAGGCCCATCAGGCCAAAGAATCAAGTAGACAAGTTTGGACGTACGGTCTGAACCATAGGGGGAGCGGCCATCTGCAATAATTATAACTATGGCTCATGCAATTTTAGCCAGTGCCGCCTACTGCACATCTGTGTCATATGATCACAGAGCGCACCCCAGAAATTTGTGCGAGGTCAAAGCGCACAAGGGCTCATGACTGAGCCGCATAGACGTCCTATGCTTGGGCTTCTACCTCACTATGCACCCCACTCCTTCACTAGCCACCTTCCTCATCGGTGGCTTCACGACAGGCTTTCACACCGGCCTCATCTCCCTACCCCACCAAACCTACGAGTGCAGAAACCTCCGCTCAGCAGCCTCTGACGAGCAGGCCATTGACCAACTGCTGCAAAACGAGGTGGAACGAGGCTTTGTCATAGGTCCCTTCACACAGCCCCCCTTCAATACGTGGAGAGTTAGCCCTATTGGGCTTGTCAAGGGCAAATTTTCTAATAAAAATCGTTTGGTGTACGACCTGTCTGCACCTCGTTCGTCCTACATTCCTAGCTTAAACTCATTGATTCCTTCCGAAGAGTTCTCATTAAAATACGCCTCTGTGGACATGGCGATTCAGGCCATCCTTAAAGTAGGCACAGGTGCGTGGCTGGCCAAAGCCGACATATCCGACGCCTTTAAACTGTTGCCTATCCACTCGTCCCTCTGGTGCTGGCACGGAATTAAATGGAGAGATCAATATTATTTCGCCACTAAGTTAACGTTTGGCTCCAAAAGCAGCCCTTGGCTGTTCGACACGTTCGCTCAGTCTCTTGAGTGGATTCTCCTGCACAAGGTTTGTTGTCAGCAAGTTATCCACTACCTGGATGACTTCCTATTGATTGAACAGCCGGGCACACCTCCAAGGGACCTTGACAAATTAAGGACCGTCTTTGGGAACCTCAATGTTCCCATCGCTGAACATAAGGTGGACGGGCCCGCACAATCAATCACCTTCCTCTGAGTCAATCTAGACACCAGCTCCATGCAGGCCAGCCTGCCCCTCGACAAACTGACCCGCATCAGGGCAGTTCTCCACAAGTTCACCCGCACCAGGGGATGTACAAGGAGGCAGCTACAGTCGCTATTGGGCATGCTCAACTATGCCATGCGCATAATTCCACAAGGTCGCTCCTTTGTCTCACGCCTGTTGGTCTACCTTTCTCAGGCACAAGACCCGGATCAAGTCCTCTGCCTAGATACCGCAGCCTTAGCAGACCTGTCGATGTGGGACGAGTTCCTGTCCACCTGGAACGGTATCTCTCTGTTCATCCCGTGTATCTCACCTCTCTCGCCACAGGTAGTGACAGATGCCGCAGCCTCCACAGGGTTTGCGGCAATTTTTGGCCACCATTGGTTCGCCGGACCCTGGCCTTCTCAAATACTCAGGATCCCTGGGTTTAGTCAGTCTTCATCCCTTTTCGAGCTCTACCCCATGGTAGCAGCCGCCCAGCTCTGGGGTCATACCTGGACAGGACAAACTGTAGGTTTTACCACTGATAACCAGGCCACAGCCAAAATTGTCAACAAAGGCAGGTCTAAATCTCTCTCCGTGATGTCCTTCCTACGCAGGCTGGTGCAGCTGTCTCTGCAGCATCAGTTTAATGTTTACTGCACGTTTATCCCAGGAAAGTACAACCTTGCAGCTGACGCACTGTCCCGCTTTAATTTCCTGTCCTTCTTTCAGCAGGTTCCCAGTGCAGATACGGCGTCAGCTCCTATCCCGCATTGGTCTCAGTTGACCCTGGACTAGAGCCGCATCTACATATAGCCACTCAGCTCATCAACCGTTCACTATCGGACAATACTCTGAAAGCCTACCGGGTAGCCTGGAAGGCGTTCAATACATTTCTGGTTGCCTCCACAGTAGGCACCCCCACAGATGCTAGGCACATACTAGCCTTCACCTCATACTGCCATAATCAACTGGCCTTGTCCTTCAACACCATCTGTTTATACTTAGCTGGCATACAGCACTTCCTCTCACTTCAGGATCCTACCAAACCGTCCATCTTCTCGTCCCACGCGATCCGAGCCATCCTGCGCGGCATCCAGAAGCAACAGCCGCCAATAAAAGTCAAACGGCTCCCCATCACCAGTTCCATCTTCAGGGACATGTCCACCATGCTTACCAGCTACCCCTTCGGTGTTCTCCCCAGTCTGGTCATACAGGCAGCCATTTACCTGGCCTACTATGGCTTCCTACGGCCCAGCAAGTTCACTCATAACAGCCCACACAGTCCAGTCCTTCGCAGACGTCATCTGCTCCGTCACCAGGACCACTTCATCCTCCACCTCTCGGTAATCAAGACCCAGCAGACAGGCACAGGCGTAGATATCCACCTCTACAAAACCAACAACGCCTGGTGCCCGGTCGCTGTGCTTACACAGTTACTCTCTCGGCTACCCGAGCTCCCGAACTCTAGCCCTCTTTTGCCCTTCCCGGTCAAACCATTAACGAACTGCCAGTTCATTAAACATATTAGGATTCTCCTCCGCAACTTGCTCCTCAATCCCGGTGAGTATTCCGGCCACTCCTTCCGCATCGGAGCAGCTTCATCCGCATCCCGACATGGGGTCTCGGACCACGTCATCAAAAGATTGGGCAGGTGGAAATCGGCCTGCTTCACTCGGTACATCCCTAACCCACAGGTAGAGATGTCTCGGGCATTCACTCAACTGGCTCAATAAAGATTAAGCTGGAAACAATAAAACTCTCTTATCCCTACCTAAGTGTTTTGCCCCCTTATTTTGGTATACCGTCCATTAGACCAGGGCACACTTTCAGGTCCATTTCATATAGGGTATCTCATGATAAGTTTGTATTGTTCGGATACGTATCGGTCATAGGGCTTCAGCCATAAGTAAGAAGGCCAGTATGGTGGCCTGAATTTATGGGAGGAGCCCGGGGGGTATTTA
The DNA here is from genome assembly GCF_037356315.1 of Lithobates pipiens. NCBI lineage: Eukaryota > Metazoa > Chordata > Amphibia > Anura > Ranidae > Lithobates > Lithobates pipiens. The sequence goes on along the minus strand of NW_027507784.1, from coordinate 201,977,927 downwards.
ACCAGCCCACTCACCTGTGGTCTTTGTCGGTTTCCTGTGCGCAATACCCACCCTCCCATCCCCTTTTTTAGGGCATTTATCAAAACATTTCTCTTCAAACACATTCATTTCTAATTACTGGGTATGCCCCCTTATTTTGGTATACCGTCCATTAGACCAGGGCACACTTTCAGGTCCATTTCATATAGGGTATCTCATGATAAGTTTGTATTGTTCGGATACGTATGGGTCATAGGGCTTCAGCCATAAATATATATATATATATATATATATATATATATATATATATATATATATATATATTAGTATGCAAGCAGCATATTTTAAGTTATCCTGTTTTACATTGTGAAAAAGTGCCTTAGAGACTTCATTCTTTACAAGTCTTTGCAAATGGCCTTATTATCAAAAAGACATTATTTAGCCATCAGTGCTATTAGTTAGTTCAAAAAAAATAATTATTGAGCCATCATTAGCTGAAATTAATCAGCATTCTCTGCAGGATATGATAATGATTTTTTTTTACAAGACAGGAATAAGAAAGGTAAGGTAAAATGCATAAAAAAATTGTTTCTACTTATTATTGTCAAGAAAAAAAACTCAATAGAAGTAATGTTTTCATTATATGGCATTTAAATGGAATTCATTTTTTCTCCAGCAGTTTTAAGAGTGTAGTATCAACTCCTAGTCACCTTTACATATGATGTTCATAGAGATCTTTATTTTGTTTTATCCAATAAATATCCACCTAATTCTCAAATTTGGTGAGAATGATAATTGGGAAAAGGACAGCGAATGTGCTTATAATCTGTAAAGAACAATTACAACACATAATTCATAAAATCTGCAAACTCTGGTAAGAAAATAGCCAAAGCTATCCCAGCTGAGAGCCACAGAAAATACATATTCAGTGTAATTGTACACTCACACACAAATCTACTGAGTGGCATGCAGAACACACACCTATCTCTTTTGCTTTAAATCTGAAGTGAACTGCTCTATTTCCTAAACCTGGAGAGTGCAAAATCAGGCTCACTTCGGCATAGAAACCGATCAGCTTCTAACCTCAGTTTATTAGGCTTTGGCAATAAAACCTTGAAGCCGATTGGTTTCTATGCAGGAGTGAGCCTGATTTTGCACTCTCCAGCTTTAGTAAATTAACCCCAATGTGTCCAGAAAGAGCAATTGATATTATGTTAGTAACATTATATATTTAACCGCTAGCTGACCAGCTGCCGCAGTTACACTGCGGTAGGTTCGCACGGCTGCTGTAGGCATCCGCAGTGTGTCCCCAGAGCTGATGCATGTGCCCCATGGGCACGATATCCTCCAGGCACCCGTGGTCACTCAGGACAGAACGAGAACGGGGATGTGTGTGTGTAAACACACACATCCCGGTTCTGTTAGGGGAAAGGAGACAGATTGTGTGTTCCTACTAAGTAGTTAGTAGTTAGAACACACAGCGAGGGAACACATGTAACCCCTTTATCGCTCCCTAGTGTTAACTCCTTGCCTGCCAGTGACATTTATACAGTAATCAGTGGATATTTTTAGCTCTGATCGGGGTATAAATGTCAATAGTTCCAAAAATAGTGTCAAAAGTGTCTGATCTGTCTGCCACAATGTCACAGTTCTGATAAACATTGCAGATCACCACCATTACTTGTAAAAAAAAAATAATAATAATAAAAATCACAAAAATCCATCCCCTATTCTGTAGACGCCTTAACTTTTCAATCAATCAATATACGCTTATTGCAATTTTTTTTTACCAAAAATATGTAGAATACATATCAACCTAAACTGATTAAGAAATGTGTTTGTTTTTTTTATAGCAAAAAGTACAAAATATTATGTTTTTTTTAAATTGTTGCTCTTTTTTTGTTTATCGTGCAAAAAAATTAAAAAACGCAGAGGTGATCAAATACCACCAAAAGAAAGCTCTATTTATGGGAAAAAAGGACATACATTTTGTTTGGGTACATCGAAGGTCTGCACAATTGTCAGTTAACATGACACAGTGCCGCATCACAAAAAATGGTCTGTTCATGAAGGGGGCAAGAAATACATGGATTTATTATCTCTTTATACAATTATAATACAAATTATAGCCAACACAAAATGTTATTAGAATTTTAATATTCCAGAAATCTGATAAAATGCATGTTTGCTTCAAATTTAAATGTTAATATCAATAATAAGCTGTTAATTCAAGCCTGTTTTCAAAGTTTTTCCTTGTTATGGCTACTTGCACATAGTAAATATTGAGTCCGACCATTTTGCCTACAAAGATGCTCTGAGAAAATTTCTTAATTTCCACAAATTCATTTTGTATATCCAGTCAAGGACTGGAGCAGCAAAATGATTGTTTACTTTGTAAAGTGATTGTAAATGAATAAGGTAAAGCTGTATTCACTCTAAATACCCAATCATGTGCAAAACAAATCCTGTTTATTTAGTACATTGTGTTAAAGAAGAGTTCCACTCAAACGTTGGAGCTCCATTTGTTTGCTTCCTTCCCCCTCCCTCCCCCCTACATTAGGCACCTTTCTGGGGAGGGAGGGGGAAATGGGTACCTATTTTTGACAGGTACACATCCCCACTTCAATGAGAACTGGCTACCACGAGATGCGCCAAGGTCCCCCAGAAGTTTGGCCCCCCTCCTCCTACCTCCGCTGCTGGGCCAGTTAGAAAGCACAGGGAAGCGATCTGCTGCCACTGCCATTTATGGTAAGGAAAACTGTCAGTAAAGCGAATGGCGGTGGCAGCACCCGAGAGCCGATCGGAAAGTCACCTGGGGTGCTGACATCGTGGGATCCCCTGACAGGTATGTCTCCTAATATTAAAAATCAGCAGCTACCGTATTTGTAGCTGCTGACTTTTAATTTTTAGAGGGGGTGGGCTGGAGTCCTGCTTTAATGATTGGTAAATCAAAAAGAAAAGAACTTCCCTTTTTTACCAACATTTAAAGTGCAAAGTGAATGTTAACTGTGCTAGGTAAACATTACTCATTTAGTAAAGCAACCCTTTACTATTATTAATATAAATATTTCCAAAGTTTATAAGAAAGGAAGAAGGTATTTTTTCATTGTGCTTTGCTATTTTTACCTTTTGTTTGGCCCAATTGTCAATATTTTATCATACTATCCCCTTTAACCACTTCAGCCCCGGAAGGATTTGCCTCCTTAATGACCACGCCATTTTTTTGCGATAAGACACTGCACTGTTCTCTCTCTCCCAGGAGCAATCACAGGTGCCCGGCAGACATAGCAGCCACCGGGCATATGCACCAGCTCCTACGTTACGTGGCGACGTTTATTTATGGCGATTTGCCCACGAGAGCCAACTTGCTGCAGTACAATGACGGCAGCAGGTAGGCTAGTGGTTAAAGCAGAGTTCCACCTTAGGAGAAAAAAAATAAAAGTCAGCAGCTCCAAATACTGTAACTGATGAATTTTTATCCACCCTGGGAGTATTTTGGTTGCTGAAAACGGTACATTGTTTTGTAGAAATTTGGTGTTTTATATTGTAGGCCTGTAATTCCTAGGAATAACTCACTTAAAGTGGAGTTGCCCCCCAAAAAATAAAACTACTTAAAAATCTTAAAAAAAATCAAAAAAAAATAATTGGCAAAAAAAAAAATTTTTACTCACCTCTAAATACCGGTTGCTAGGGGGTCCCTCGTAGTCTGCCTTCTTCATTGCCCGGGCTGGTGACATCACTTCCCCTCGCGCCGCACATTCACCTGGGACCTGTCACGTGTCCCAGGTGACTGTACGGCGTATCACGGCGCCCTGCGCCGCTCGCGCATGCGCAGTGGGTGCCCGGCTGTGAAGCCACAGCCGGGTGCCCACAGTATGCATGACGGCGCCGCGAGCGGAGCGGGGAGCGAGGGGGGGGCTTCGTTCCCCTGCATCGCTGGAACCCGGGACAGGTAAGTGTCCGATTATTAAAAGCCAGCAGCTGCAGTATTTGTAGCTGCTGACTTTTAATTTTTTTTTTTTAGGGGGTACCCCACTTTAAATCTGTGCAAACAAGAGTCTAATAGACATCCCAGGTATGATAAAGTTTGAAACACGAAATCATACATTATAATATAATAAATAACTATAAAAATGTATAATATAATAATAATAAAATGTATTCAATAAGGTAATCAAATCAAAAACCCTGAAATTTGCTCAGTTGCAGAATTATAGCTGTCATTACTTTCAGTGTTTCATGATGAATTTCCCCATGAATCACTATTGCTCAATTCTGCAAAGTGATTCTAATTTACTATCGCTGTTTTCTAGCTCGTCTAAAATCACCTTTGATATAAAGGCACACTTTTGGTTGCCATAGGCAATCTCAAGTTTCCAGGCAGAAAGAACAGTATATATAATATAAAACTGCATGCAGGGCACTGGACAAAGCATTAGGAACATAAGGGATGTAAAATTATTTGATACAGAATTATTTGATAAGATTACAGTGTACTGTATGTGTTCTGTGTTTTTCACTTTTTGAATTTGGCAGGGAACTGTGATAGATCAAGCGGAGAACGTCTCTCACACGCAGCAGGGAGACATTGCAGGATTCTGCAATGTCTCCTTTGCAGCCTCACTGCCTGTTTCCTACTGCGTATGCGCAAGTCACAATGCACTCTTGAACGTTCCCACTGTATTCTGAGACCTGTGTGTGTGTCCAAGAAGGCAGTGGAGGAAGAGGAGGGGCCGAAAATGACTTAGGTTGCTACAGCACCCTTACAAGGAAGTGTGAGCTGATACCTTCTTTTGACAGGTACCACCCCCCCCAGGGCCGGATTAAGAGTATCATGGGTCTGGTGCTGAGGATTTTGATGGGCCTTTTTATGGAAATAAATAAAATGAAAACATTTTATTTTGTTAAAGCAAATTAAATATTTTAAACAAACCACTCATTCATACTCTATGCGCAAGAGAACCCATGTGAATGAGCCCTTAATTTTTAAAATTATTTATTACATTTTTGAATAATTTTCTTCATTTATTATTATTTGTTGGAGTTTTTTTATTTTTTTAAATTTTTTTCACAATACTTTTTTGGGAGAACAGAGCAGTGGAAAGTGTCAGTACTGCATACACAGGGGGGCCAAGAGCAGGGGGAATCGAATGGACAGTCTGGGGTGATCAGTACGAGGGGGCGCAATTACAAGCACCGATCTCCCTCTAGAGGAGGTGGAGTGGCTTTCAGCTGCTTCATGGAGAGCCATAGAGGGAGGCTGTCATGGTGATGGTGCTTGTGATTGCCCGCCGCACCGATCACCCCTGACTTTCAGATTCCCCCTGCTGCAGGAGGTACAGGGAGTGTCTCATGCAGTGCAGTATCCAAATGATCAGTCTGTCCCTGCTGGGCCTATATTGAGGTAGGGGCCTGGAGATGCAGCTCCAATAGACCCTACGTTAATCTGGCCCTGGGTGGAAGTATTTATTATTATGAGACAATGCAGGAAAATTGTATCTTTTTTTGAGACGTTGTGGGAATTGTTTTGCCTTTCTTATGACTATACAACATAGATGTTAAAGTACCTCTTTTAAGAAAACAACTCATTTTGGTTTTGATGGTTGGTAATTTAAGAACGAAAGTCACAAAAGCAAAAAAAAATTAAACAAAAGACCCCTAAATCACCATATTTTCCAAAGCTTTTGTCAGGCATGCAGGCAATAAAGCAGAAGCATAAGCAAAAATTTGAATTGGAAGAACTTCAACACAGTGGATCTTCACATTAGATTGGATTCACATAAATATAGATGTAATATTGTTTATAACACTCCACAAAAATGTCACCACTGGTTTTAACATATGTTCCTTTCAAGACCATTCTTGAAATTTAGAAAATGTGTATGCTTTAAAGTAAACTACTTTTTTAAATCTATTCATTTCCCTAAAATGAAAGCAGAAATAAAACATGGTAAAGTAGTCTAAAATCAGTCTAAAAGTCCTAAAATTGTGAAAGGGTTGCTCAAGTCTCAACAAACATCATCCTTTCCTGACCTGCCTTGGCACCTATTGGAATTAATCTAGATAACACATAGCTGAATTTTCTAGGACATTCAGTAGATCTTGTATCTAATAAAAACTTCAATAATTGATTTAGAAGAAGTTGTCCCCCTTCTATGTACCTGTAAAATTATACCAGCCATTTGCACTAATGTTTTACCCTGGTGTCAACCTAAGGGCTATCTACAAGTCTTTTTGCTGAGTATTTTTGAAGCCAAATGATCATAGAAAGCATATAGTTACATAGTACATAGTTACATATTAGGTGAGGTGGAAAAAAGGCACAAGTCCATCAAGTCCAACCTATGTGTGTGATTATATGTCAGTATTGTCAGGCTAGGAGCAGATAACAGGTAACAGTTCAGGTGTGCTGATTATGCAAAGAGTTCAAGGAACAAGAGCACATATCATAAGCAGGTCTAAACAGAGCAGGTCAGCTGGGACTTGTAGTTCACCGCTGCAGATGAAGGTAGATGCTGGCTGGACCTTGTAGTTCACCTCTGCAGTTGAAGGTAGAGATTGACTGGGCAGCCAAATAGTAATATTGCATCTGGTGCTACAGTAGAATTAGGCAAAGCGTAGTCTAGGCAAGCTGGGTCATACAAAGGTAGATCAGAGTCCAAATGGTACTGAATCAGAAGCAAGCAAGCAGGATCAAAACTACCCAGGTCATACACGAATATACAGAGCACATATCAGCTGGGACAAGCAGTGGCACACAAAGGTATCAACTCTATCACAAGCACTGCTTGTATGCTGATACAGGTGATTTAAATGTGAGCTGGCGGATCACTGCTGTTTCCCAAGCAAAGGCTGTGTCAGGCGAGTTTAGCTAGGTCTTAAAGGGATCCTAGTACCGACAGTACCACCCCTTTATTGAGGGGTTGCTCCTGCACCACCAGGCTTACTTGGATAATGAAGATGGAACTTCTTCTTAAGTCAGTCAGCAAGAAGATCACAAGCTGGGTTCCAAGATCGATCCTCTGGGCCAAAACCTTTTCAATGAACGAGATATTGTAAGAAATGGTGCACTCATCTGGGATAAAGAATAAATGCCACTTCATATTCCTGACTGTCCAACACATGCACAGGTTCTGGTTCATTTACTTGGAGGCTGGAATGAACAGATTGCTGAGAGCAAAGGGCCTTCCAAAACTGGGCTATAAACTGAAAGCCACAGTCTGAGACAATGTTAATTTGTGCCCCATGGAGAATGAAAACATGTTTAATGAATAAAGATTCCAGTTCTTTAGCCGAAGTTTCTGAAGTGGAAAAAAGTGGGCCATCTTACTGAACCTGTCTACCACCACCCAGATTGTGAAACATCCCTGGGACAGAGGTAAGTCAGTGATAGATAGATAAATTGGTCCAGGGACAGGTAGGTATCGGAAGAGGACTTGCTCTTGCTTCTGGCACAAACTTCACAGGCCTGGACGAAGGCTAACACATCCTGCCTAATTGATGGCAGCCAGAGGTTGCGAGAAATAATCTCAAAAGTCTGTCTAAATCCCAGATGTGCTGCAGACTTCGATGCATGTTCATGCTGCAATACCTGCAAATGAAGAGCTTTGGGCACAAAAAGCATACCAGAGGGAGGGGAGGGGGGCTTCAGCCTGCGCAGGTAACAAGGCCTCAGAGATGTCCTTCTGGATGAAAGCCAAAATCCTATCCTCAGGGATAATGGGTTGTGGAGGAAATGGAAGAGGAGACTCTGATAAAAAAAACGTTGAGACAAGGCGTCAGCTCTAATGTTTTTTGGCCCTAGTAGATAAGAAATTGTGAAGTCAAATCTGGAGAAGAAAAATGACCACCTGGCTTGTCACCATAATGCGGAAACAGTGGGAGCTCTGGGCGGGTCACTTGCCATATCTCCTGCCACCAGATGCATCATGTCACTTGCAGTTGCCACTGTCGCCTGTCACCAGGTGCAGCTTTTCAACGTGCCACCGTTAACTGTCACTAGATGTGGATTGTCACTTGCCATATCACTTGCCACCATTTGCAGATTGCCACGTCACCTGCCACCATTTGCAGATTGTCACTTGCCACGTCACTTGCCACCATTACCATTTGCAGATTGTCACTTGCCACCATTTGCAGATTGCCACTTGCCACGTCCCCTGCCACCATTTGCAGGTTGTCACTTGCCACGTCACTTGCCACCATTTTCAGATTGTCACTTGCCATGTCATCTGCCACCATTTTCAGATTGTCACATCTTATGCCACCATTTGCAGATTGTCACTTGCCACATCACCTGTCACCATTTTCAGATTAACACTTGCCACCATTACTATTTGCAGACTGTTACTTGCCACCATTTGCAGATTGTCACTTGCCCCATCACCTGCTACCATTTGCAGATTGTCACTTGCCAGGTCACCTACCACCATTTTCAGATTGTCACTTGCCATGTCACCTGCCACCATTTGCAAATTGTCACTTGCCACGTCACTTTCCACGTCACTTTCCACCATTTGCAGATTGTCACTTGCCATTTGCCATTAATTTTGAAAATATTGGGCATTATTTCAAAGCCTTCCCCACACCTAGCTCTATTAAACTTGTCTCTTTGATAAATATCCCCGACAATTTAGAACAATTGTATTGCACATCCTTATTGCAGCAAGGTTAGTTGTAACAAAAAAAAATGGAAATACAGCAATATCAGAAGTGACATATAGGGTCAATACTTACTTTATGAGTATGAACGGGTCATTGCAAGTAACTCAAACCGGTTAGCTTCTTTTGAACCTAAATGGTCAGCTTCAGCTCAAATATAGACTGGATGCATTAATCTTTAATGGAATTTGTAAGACTTTATGTATGATGGTGCACACTGTGTTTTTTTTTTTTATTGTGTTTATTCAAATTTTACTTCTCTTCTCTTTTCTTTATTGCTGTCACTACGGTATGAGAATATTCATGCTCAACTGTAGTCAGCTCAATATGATAGATCCCAAGTTTCAAGTTTGTAAACACAACTGTATGTTATATAGAGAGTTTTTGATGTATCAATTGATCTTGGCCATTATTACATTTGCTGGAATTTGGATTGACTGTGGCCCTTTCCTTTTGTCTTATTCTTGGAAAACCTTTCTATTCTTCAATAAAAAATATTGGGACATAAAGTACCATAACACCTGCTATAAATAACAAACGCAGCACAGCTATTAAAAATCAGTGACAGTGTGACTGTAATTTCTAGTAATTGGTGACAACTGTGCCAAAGAGTGCTGCAGCCTTTAGCATCTAATAACACAAAGATTGCAGCCCCTGGCAAGCAGTGATTATGGGTAACACTGCTTTTGTTATGAGCAACTTTGAGTTACATAGTTACATGGTAAGGTATGGTTAAATAAAGACACCAGTCCATTCAGTTCAACCTGTGCGGGTGTATGGGTGGTATGTATTTATGTCTCTAACATTTCCCATTTCCCTGTATATTGAATTCAGTAAGATGCCCATCTAAGAGTTTTTTTAAATTATCAACACTCTGACACCAGGAATTATGAAAGAAATGTTCTAAACAGTAAAGAACCCCCTACTCAGTGTGCGAATAAACCACTTCTTATACAGCTTCATTGAATGGCCACGTGTCTTCTTAAGTGACCGGAGAGTGAATAGTTTTTTCCCTATGTTAGGACCACAATTTAGATATTTCTTTATTGCAATTATATCTCCGCTTAAGCATTTCTTCTACAGAGAGAATAATTATAATGTTTGTAGTCGTTCCTCTTAACTAAGGTTTTCCAGTCCCCCTTTTCTAGATGTGGTAAGTGGTGACTACCTATGTTTTAGTCATGTAATGCACCACACACTAAAGCCTCGTACACATGACCGGGAATTGTGTGATGACAAACTGTTGGCCTAAAATCCCCACCGTTTGTACGCTCCATCAGACAATTGTTATTGGATTTTCCATGGATACATGTTGGATGGCAGGTTTATAAATTTTCTGAGGACAATGGTCTGTTGTCAGATTTTCCGATCATGTGTACACAGGTCCGTCAGACAAAAGTTCAAAGTACAAACATGCATGCTCGATATCAATGCTCACCAAACAGAACATTAGAAGAAGGTGCCCAAAAGGTAGTGCTAAAGAGCTGAAAAGCCACAGTACGTCACTATGTTCGTGTTTATTGGCCGACATCTGTGTGCCGTTTGTATTCAAGACAAGTTCATGGCCAATGCCCTTTGGACAAAAGTCTCATGTTTGTCTGCGGGAAATCCGATGTGTGTATGAGGCTTAAGTTTGACTGTCATGAATGGTAAAAATATTTGACTGATAAATAGTTATACCAAACCAGTTATACCAAATCACAACAATACCAAATTGACATGACAAAAAAAAAATTCTGGGTAAAAATGAGTTTGCACAAGACAAAGCTTGGGGATTTGCACGTCTGGGTGACAGACAATAACCATGATGCTAATGTAGCGTGAGAGAAAACGTGAATCAGGTATTGTCTGGGTGAGAACAATTTCTAGTGATGCTAAGTTTGTCTGACATGATGTTTGGATGACAAGGTATACTAATGACATGGGTATGGATGACACTGAATAAAAATGATACTAAATCACAATGATGTTAATTACACAAACTTTGGATGACAGTGTGCATGTTCAGAGAACTGTACATATAGATGTGAAAAAATCTGTAACACGAGTGTTGTATGAAAGTAAAATCAAATGATGGATGGTATGACTGAAACAACTTTTAGAGATGCTAAGATTATCTGACTCGATGTTTGAATGACAGTGGTTACAAATGAGAGAGGTTTAGATGACAGTAAAGACAAATAATACATATAATGATAGCTATCAACAATATTAGGTTACAGGGATACAAACTTGTAATTACTGAAAGATACTTTTGCTGTATAAGTGATATGTTATGTGTGTCATAGAACTCAAAGGAGGGAGGAAATTGTACAAGAAAAATTTAAATTATGTTGGCGGGGGGAACGACTATTGAGAAAAGTGAGTGAGGAAGAAGAATGTATGCATATTTAACAAAAATACATTAACTCACCCTTCATAGTCCTCCTAAAAAAAAGGATGAACACAAGGAATGAATTATCCTACTAAAGAAAATAGCAGTAGAGGGTTTAGCGCAGTTTCATTTAAATGGGATAGAAGGGTGGGTTAGTATAGTCTGTAGTAAAGGCACAGCTACATTTAAAAGCATAACTCTACATAAAAAAATATGTGAGCTACCATCACTGGCCACACTTGGCAGCATTGCTAAAATGTTGGTTGTGTTATTGTCTCCAGTTCCATTGTTTTTCAGGTTCACTATTCCAGAACAAATATAATATGTCGTCAGTGACATCAGACCTCATAATCTCCTTTATTTTATAGTTTGCTATGGAGGCACCAGAACAGAGCTGCAGCTCCATGTGTCCATTCAGACACAGAGCTGTGGTTTGACCCCGCCCCTTCTCTTTCCTGGTTGGCAAAAATGACTTTGATTGACAGCTGTGGGAGCCAATGGTGTCGTTGCTGTGTCTCAGCCAACCAGGAGGGAGAGTCGCGTATGGCCCAGACACCCGTGAACATTGATGGACAGAGATGGGGGTCAGGTAAATTATATGGGGGGCCGAGGGGGGCTGTTTCACACAGAAGGTTTTTTATCTTAATGCATAGAATGCGTCACATACACCATAAGAAGAGACATCAATGACTTTTATTCACTGTTTGGAATGTGAAAGAATTAGAGCACCTTATTTGTCAGTTGCACCATTGGATTCACATTTTTTCCACTGGGACTTTTATGTGCAATTTATTTTTATTAGTCACTGCTATTGGCACTCGAGTATATTGATGCTATAAAAGCTATTTTTTTTTACATATTTATTTGCCTTTTTTATGAAGTATTGTGAGCACATCTATTTTTTGCTTAGTACTGTATATTCATTTATTTTATTATTAACAGCGGAACATCACCATTATGTTTTATCGTTCCAGTAATACTGTGGATACAGTAGATGGTATGATCTTGGGCCTCTCTATGTGGCTAGACTGTGAAAAAGTCCCACACATGGTATCGCCATGCTCGGGAGAAGCAGCAGAATGTATTTTGGAGTGTCATTTGTGGTATACACATGCCAGGTGAGAGAAATAACCTACCTATTACAATGACAATTTTGTGGGAATTTTTTTTTTTTTTAAATCTTCATATTGCAAAGAATTGTGGGGAAAAAAATTACAATATCAAAAACCTCACCATGCATCTTACTAAATACCTTGGAATGTCTACTTTCAAAAAAAGGGCCATTTGGTGGGTATTTGTACTTTCCTGGCTTGTTTGGGTCGCAAGAAATGAGATAGGCCACCAGTACATCAGGTGTGATCAATTTTTTTAAGGTTTGCACCACAGCTTTTGAACTCTCTAACTTTCACACAGACCAAATAATATCCACTATCCATTTGGGTTATTTTTACCAAAGAAATGTAGCGGTAAAAATTGTGGCCAAAATGTATGAAGAAAAATTAATAATTTGAAAAATTTTATCACAGAAACAAAGAAAAATTTGTTTTTATTCAAAATGTTCGATCTTTTTTCATTTATGGCACAAAAAATGAAAAACCCAGAGGTGATCAAATACCACCAAAAGAAAGCTCAATTTGTATGAAAAAAAGGACAAAAAATTAATTTGTGTACAGTATTACATGAGTAATAGCCATTCAAAGTGTGAGAACACTGAAAGCTGAAAATCGGTCTGGGAAGGAGGGGGGTTTAAGTGCCCAGCAGGCAATTGGTTAATACATCACCTGAAGTATATTCGAAACAGTACACCACAGAATGCACTGTAGATATAGGCTACACTGGATGCAGAATATATATATATATATATATATATATATATATATATATATATATATATATATATATATATATATATATTAATACACTGCTTCTTGCACTGACTGAATATTGAGTAAACAGTTTATATATTGAATAAATAGTCTATGCTAAATGCAGGGGTCCCGATTACGATGCCTAAACAATTTTTACACTAATGCAGGAATACATTATGGTAAAACACGTTTAAGCTTTATAACTAGTTTAAAATAACCTGCATTTTATAGCAGCCACAAAATGCCTTTTCTCTCTATAAAGGGAAAATTAGTATGTGTATAATAATACACTGCCGCTAACTGAATAACCTGCCTTATATAGTGTGGGGCGTGGACTTAGTCCCCCTGAGCCATGATTCACTAAAGGCACCCTGCCTTTGGCCAATGATGGCTCTCTTAGCAGAGTGGGCTGTGATTGGCCAAAGCATACAGGTTAGGTGCATGCTTTGGCCAGTCATCATACAGCAATGCAATGCGATTTTGCAGTGCATTATGAGGCGTTCCACGACACTCTAAAATTTTCCACGAACGGCGCATAATGTTTGCTGTTCGGTGTACAAGCGAATACCCGATGTTTGAGCCGAACTTGTGTTAGACCCAAACATCGAGCTCATCCCTAGAGTTATTTGACATAATCTGTGTCGTTGGGTGGGTTTGTTTCCCCAACTACCACATTATGCCATTGTGGGAAGGGATTTACCAAAAATTCTGGGAGCTCTGGGATTGTCCAAATTCACCATTAAGTGGTTCTTCAGAGCCTGAAGGTTCTCCAAGGGAATCCTGGAAGGTGAGGATTCTCCCAAGTTTCCCTTGTCAGTATTAGCAAGGGAAACAACAGGGCCTAAGTAGGAGCCTGCAACCTCAGAAGGGGAACAGCGACCTATAGTGTTTGATGATCTAGAGGTACACAAAGGAAATGTTGCCACTGAATAATTGAAGGATTGCACATTACTAAGGGCCCAGGAGAATGTAGCAAAAATAGATGGAAAATTAGTTAACACTGAAGAGAGAATTACCCTTCCATACTTCATCATATAAAGGGACCATTTATACCAGGTGTCACAAAGGGTAGAGGAAACCATTAAGGAACTGGTGTTGCCCAAATCTTACTGCAATGAGGTCTTAGAACTGACCCATGGGCACATTCTTGGGAGACATTTTGGAGCCGAAAAGACCCGGAAAATAATCACACAGAGGTTCTCTTGGCCTGGGATCACTAAGGAAGTGGAAATGTACTGTTTCTCCTGTTCAGTGTGTCATATTTCTGCACCCATGTCACATTTCCACAGTCCTTTGGTACCCCTACCCATCATTGAGGTCCCTTTTGAGAGGATAGTCATAGATTTGGTTGGCCCCTTGCTGAAGTCTGGGCACCAGCACATCTTGGTGATATTGGACTATACCACTTGTTACCCAGAAGCAATTCCTCTCAGAAACACCCATGCCAAAATTATTGCCAAAGAGCTTTTTTCAAGTTTTCAGCCTTGTGGGCATTTCTAAAGAAGTACTTAGCAGACCAGGGCATCTTGGTTATGTCTAGCATAACCAAAGAGCTTTGCAAACTTCCCGACCCGTCGGCTCACACGGGTCCCCACTGACAATGGTGTCCTCCACTGCCGTTTGGCAGGCGGTTTCATTGGAAACTCCCGTTTCCATCTTTTGCATGGTGCAAGATGGGTGGACCTTTTAATCAGGTGTGTGGCGTATTTAGCTAGGGAGTTCCCAGTCTGCAGACATGCTTGATGTTTTGAGGACACACTATATCCCCATCATAGAGTGTGTGTGATTAATCTAGATGGGCTCTTGAGGATTTACAGGTAACATTGATGCTTTCTGCATACCATCCTCCTGTTTGTATTTTTGTCCTCCTCAAGATATTTATATATAAATGTATTTCTCTCAGGTTGTCTGCAGAGGTGGTCTCTCTTGCGTGTACCTCACTGTGTGGTTGCCCACCGATCCTCAGCTCCCATGGGGGAAGCCTTTTTTGGGCTGCTGTTACCCAGCACCAAGACCTAGTTGTAAAATCTTTTACAGAGCCCTTTATTTATCACCTTTTGGGCCTTGGTTCTGCAGTTGCTGACAGACCCTACCTGTGATTTTACTGCCGATGTGGGTATATCACACTGACAACATTGGATATTGTTTTTCACAAATTATTATGAATCATTAATTGTTTGATTTTTATGACATGACTCTCACACAGATCTGTACTTATACCAATACCAATGTGAGGTGTCTCCTAATGAAGCAGGTTTTGTCCTGTGAAATGCATAGAGAATACAGCTCCAGCATTGTTACAGTATATTATTTATCAGGTGGGCAATTTGGATGTGGTGAATGATTTACCACCTTGTATATCATTGCCCTTTTATAAGTAGAGATGTTTATGTTACATTTTTATATACATGTTTTGTCAAATTCCAATAAAAAAATTATTTTTTTAAACCTTGTTGCACTTTTGCGTGAGCATTACTCCCAATAAAGCCCCATGGGTCACTTGTTTTTTTTTTTTTTTTAAGTGACTCAATTGGGGGCATGGCCGAGCAGCGGATGTAGCCCGACGTGTCTTTTCCTCCAGGCCAGTCGGAAGTGGATTACACCACTTCCCCGGAGGCTACAGCTGGATCCTGCACAGACCAGAACACAGTAAGTACTCCAGTGGACATCTTTGCTATGCCCCCTGCACCTGCTATGAAGCTGTTATCTCCTGTAACTCCTCTATTGTGGCTCTCACTGACAAGATTAAGGAGATTAAAGCAGAAATCTCCTTTGTGTGCCAGGACATGCACAAATTGTAAGAACGCACATTAGCCCTGGAGAGGCGAGAAAACACATTAGAGGATGATATATTTGGGAGACACTCAGAGTACCTTACAGGCTGTTATGTCCCTTTTTGTGGCTTTTGGGTCCCTCTCAGGTTTTTTCATTAGTTGGAACAAATCGGTTCTCATGCCATTAGACATGTTGTCTGCTCCCTTACCTAAATGTGCTCGGTCAGTGCAGATAATTTCCCACTTTCACTATTAGGTAAGGACCAGGGAGGAATGGCTATTCCACACACTAGATTTTATTATCTCGCTTCTCAATTGCAGCAACTAGGAGGCTGAGGATATGTAGACCCCTGTGTTCCTATGTGTAACATTATTACTCCCCAAGGAGCAAATGCACCCATCTTTACTTTTCTGGAGGCATAATTTTCACGTTTAGAATCTACAGCACCAACGATAGCTCTATTGTAGATGTTGTGGTTATATATTAAAAATATGCTGGGAATCAAGGGTTCCTACCCCAGACCCCACTATGGTGTAATTCTTACTATTAGGAAGTGCTTAAACTAGAGGGATTCCAGGAATGGGAGAGGACGGGAGTACACTGTATTTCTCAATTATACAATGGATTGATTCCCAAATTCTTTTCAGATCTACAAACTGAGTTTGTCCTTCTCCAGGGTGAATTTTACATATATTTGCAATTGTAGCATGCCCCACAATCACAGTTCAGATCTTCCAGGCTCTGGCCAAGTGATCACCCCATGATTCGGGAGATTCTCTTAGAAAGGGATAAAAAAGGCATGATCTCTAGAAGCTAGTCTATTCTCCTTGATGCCCTTCAGAACTTCACTGGATTGCCCTGTAGGAAAGGACGGGAGAAGGATAGAGATGCCATTGATGGTGAGACTTCGGAATTTTGTCTGTCATCTGCCCCGTTGATCTCGGTATCAGCATCTCAAAAGCTTTCTCATATTATTTACTGACTGCATAGAGTTTATAGGACACCGGTCCAGCTACATAGATGGCGGAAACGGAATGCTCCATTGTGTCCAAAATGTGAACATGATCATGGTGCCCTCATTTACATGATCTGGAGAGGCCCTAAATTAGTCCACTACCAGACAGAGGTTTTTCACACAATTTCACAGGTGTATATATAGACACAAAAGGTGCAGCACTAAGAAAAGAGTGTTTTAAAGGAGAATACAAAGTATAAAGTTCATATTGATAAGCGTCCAGATATTGTGATTGCGAATTGTGAACAAAAAATCTTGTGAGGAATCCTCCACCAGTGGGTATGCATACACTGCCTCTTACTGTAATCTGTGGACCACCCTATAAAATGGTCACTGGCGCACTTTACAAACCAGATCACTCCAGGTCACTCCGATATCAAATGGCAAAAAATTGCTTCCACATCAGTTAGACTCCATATGAAAGAAATTCCGCCAGATGTCAAAAAAGCAGATAGATATTGTATGTTCAAAAAGAGGGGTTTATTAAACAGTTTCCAAAATACACACTCACCATACAGAAGAAAAAACTTGCATGTAAATCTATATAAAAACAGAGCAGGCCAACCTCGGTGGGCGTCAATGTCACATGATCCAGGTGTATATGTTTAGGATCCCGAGAAACCCCCTTGTGTGCCTGCTGGGTGCCCTGGAAAAGGAATCCATAACACCACAATCTCAGACTGCTGTATACTAGACATGTGCAGAGTAAAATATTCTGTTTCGGAATTTCGTTTTCGTCTGAAAAATTAATTTATTTAGTTACTCCCGAAATTTGTTTTTATTTATTTCGTTTTTCGTTCAAAAATTGCATTTGTCCGAAAATCCACATGAATTACGGTCAAATCTGTCTTTGAAGGCTTATGGTGTCTGTCAAATGTATAAAGAAGATTCAACAGAGCTAGTATATAGCATACTGTGAACTTTAAAACCCTATTAAAGTCTATGGGACTCCAACATTCAAAATCTAAAGTGCTAATTTTAAAGGCTAATATGCAAGTTACTGTCCTAAAAAGTGTTTGGGGACCTGGGTCCTGCCCCAGGGGACATGTATCAATGCAAAAAAAAGTTTTAAAAATGGCAGTTTTTTCGGGAGCAGTGATTTTAATAATTATTAAAGTGAAACAATAAAAGTGTAATATTCCTTTACATTTCATACCTGGGGGGTGTCTATAGTATGCCTGTGAAGGGGCACATGTTTCTGGTGCTTAGAACTGTCCCTGCACAAAGTGTCATTTATACAGGAAAAAAAGTCCTTTAAAATCACTCGCAGCTATTATGAATTGTCGGCTCCGTAATACAGAGAACACTCATTGAAAGTCATTGATAAAATAAACAAATAAATAAATAAAGCGTGGGGGTCCCCCGAATTCAATTACCAGGCCCTTCAGGTCTGGTATGGATATTAAGGGGAACCCCGCGTCAAATTAAAAAAAAATTGATGTGGGGTCCCCCTAAAAATCCATACCAGACCCTTTATCCGAGCGTGCAACCTGGCAGGCCACAGGAAAAGAGGGGTGGACAAGAGAGCGGCCCCCCTCCCTCCTGAACTGTACCAGGCCACATGCCCTCAACATTGGGAGGATGCTTTGGGGGTCTGTGACCCCTCAAAGCACCTTATCCCCATGTTGATGTGGAGAATGGCCTCATCCCCACAACTCTGGCCGGTGGTTGTGGGGGTCTGCGGGCGGGGGGCTTATCAGAATCTGGAAGCTCCCTTTAACAAGGGGACCCCCAGATCCCGCCCCCCTGTTTGAAATGGTAAGGGGGTACAAAAGTAAAGTTGAGGGCATGTGACCTGGTACGGTTCAGGAGGGAGGGGGCGCTCTCTCTTCCCCCCCTCTTTTCCTGTGGCCTGCCAGGTTGCATGCTCGGATAAAGGGTCTGGTATGGATTTTTAGGGGGACCCCCACGTCTATTTTTTTTAAAATTTGACGCGGGGTTCCCCTTAATATCCATACCAGACCTGAAGGGTCAACCATCAGGGGACAAAGCAAGACTTCCAGGACTCTTTGCATGACTCCAGGACTCTGTTCTTCTTTGCACTGAAGATAGCTCTTAATGACAATGGCTGTATGTTTGGTTGTTGTTGTCCTGCTGCAGAATACATTTGGGGCCGATCACACACCTCCCTGGTGATATGGCATGATGGATAAGTATCTGCCTGTATTCATCAGCATTGAGAACACCATTTATTCTGACCAAATTTTTAACTCTATTTGCAGCAATGCAGCCCCAAGGTGGCAAAGAACCTCCAAAGTGCTTCAATGTTGTCTGTGAACACTCATTATTGTATCACTCTCCAGCCCTTTGCAAACAAACTGCCTCCTCCTACAGACAAATATTTCACATTTTGACTCATCAGTCCAGAGGACCTGTTGCCATTTTTCTGCAGACTATTTCCTATGTTTTTCTGCATAGTTGAGTAATTTTTTTCCATGTCAATGTTATGAATTTTTGGCCACAGTTCCCTCGTGAAGACCATTTCTGGCCAGATATCTCCGGACAGTAGATAAGCGTACCTGGGTCCCACTGGTTTCTACCAGTTCTGTGATAATGGAACTGCTGGACATCTTCCAATGTAGAAGGGAAGTCTGTTGCTTTAAGTTCCCTTGGCTGACGACTGCACCTACAGTCCTCAGTAATGTCCATTTCTTTGTGCTTCTTCAAAAGAGCTCAAACAGCACATCTTGAAACCCCAGGCAACTTTAAAATCTTTACCTGGGAGAGACCGTATTTATATAGTATCACTACCTTGAGTCTTGTTGCTGTGTTCAGTCTTGCCATGGTATATGACCTGTGACATATGTCTTCCACAGTCTCATCTTAGTAGCAGAGTTTGGCAGTTCCTCATCCAGTTTTAAGCCTTCTACACATCTGTTTCTTTTTCAGTTAATGACTGTGTTTCAGCCTACATTAAATTAGTGATCATTAGCACCTGCTTCCTGTAATAGGTTAATCATACACCTGACTCTAATCCTACAAAATGCCTTAATTTGTACAAGTGTACAAAGTGTGCAAGTGTAAGAATTGATGCTGGTTTGAAGCCAAATGGCAAGTAATGACTTCATTTAGATTTCTGTTATGTTTGCTTACTTTAAAAAGAAACAAATTATATATATATATATATATATATATTTTTTTTTAAGGCATTCTTACTTTACAGCATTTATTCACTCAAGCCTAGAACTTAAATATTTCTTACCTTGCTGTTTCTAAGAGAAAGGTGTCATGGCTGATTCTGGGAATTTCTGGACAGTTTTTGTCACCACTAGGGATGAGCTGAACACCCCCCGGTTCGGTTCGCACCAGAACTTTCGAACAGACCCCAAATTCGTACGAACTTTAGAACCACATTGAAGTCTATGGGACTCGAACGTTTGAAATTAAAAGTGCTAATTTTAACGGCTAATATGCAAGATACTGTCCTAAAAAGGGTTTGGGAACCTGGCTCCTGCCCCAGGGGACATGGGTCAATGCCTAAAATGTTTTTAAAAATGTCAGTTTTGGCGGGAGCACTGATTTTAATGATGATTAAAGTGAAAAAAAGTGAAATATTCCTTTAAATATGGTGCCTGGGGGGTGTCTGTAGTATGCCTGTGAAGTGCCACATGTCTCCCGTGTTTAGAACAGTCCCTGCACAAAACGACATTAAACGGAAATAACATTATTTAAAACTGCTTGCGGTTTTAATGTTATATCTGGTTCCTGCAATATGATTGAAAATGGCATGGGTAGCCCTCCCTGCCCATTACCAGCCCCTTTGGGTCTTGTACGCATATTAAGGGGAACCTAGTACCCATATTAAAAAAAGGAAATGTGTGTGGCCCCCAGGACCTATATACTCATAACAGCAGTATACAGGCGGTACAAACAAGGCAGGGACTGTGTAGGTTTGTTGTGTTAAGTTGAATCTGTTTGTAATTTTCAACTGGTACATTTTTAAAGTGTAGCTCCAGTCAAAAAAACTATTTTTAAGCTTTTTGGAAAACATAGGGAAGAGTTATCACCCCTGTATAATTTGTTTTGTCGTCCATCTTTTTTCATCTCACTTTCTGTTGTCTCCTTCCATTTGCAAGTAGGAGATGTTTGTAAGTTGGATGTTTGAAAGTAGGGGCCTGCCCTATATGCTCTGCAGAAATGGCGGAACAAGGTGTTGGTTTTGCCACAACATTGTAAGCCCTGAAAGTGACTCTTGGTGGGCACTGGAGCGCCCTGCTGTGAACGATTATATCAAGAATTGTAATTACATGCCATTGTTGAACAGTGGTAGAAAAATTGGGCCTTTGGTGGTTGTGGTGCTGGTGCCACAACACTATAAGTCCTCACAGTTACTCTGGGTGGGCACAGGAATGGGCCCTCCTGTGAAATATTATATCAAGAATTGTAATTACATGTCCCTGTTAAACAGGGGCAGACACATTGGGCCTTAGGCACTGGTGCTGGTGCCAAGACACTGCAACCTCTCCCATATACTCTAGTTTTATTGCAGGAATTAGCCCTGCTGCAAAGCATTGCATCAAAAATTGTAATTAAACGCCCATGTTAAACAGGGGCAGAAAGGGGCGTGGCCGGCAGCTGAGGAGTATGGCCGCGTAGTTAGAGAGCTCCGTCCACCGCAACATTCCGGAGCTTATCACCGCATACCTGGGCCTCGTTTCACAGCACTTCTTACCTTTCCGGGACCGGGTGACCGAGGAGATCATGTCCAGACGCAGAAAAGAGGCCAAGAGACTGAGCAGGATGACGGACTTCTACCGCCAGCCCCGCAGTGTACAGGCCCAAGATGGCGCCGGTAAGCAGCATGTCAGGGAACGTGACGCACAGGCAGAGGAGCATTCCGCCGTCGCCGAGTATAGGCAGCCCCGCTCAGGATCATCCCCGGGGAATAAGCTGACTTCACCAGCGGCGTCCTCCACCTCCAGCCCAGTGAAAGCAAAGCAACCCCATTTGCAGGAGAGGGAGGAGGAGGACTTTGGTAACGCTTCCCTAAACGATACCAGGGAACTACAGGACTCCATCTTGGAATTCCCCACCAGTAACCAACCTGTGATTGATACCACATTAAAGGACATGCTAGTGTCTCTCCACAGCACGCTATACGCTGACATATTGTCTCTTGCAAGTAGTTTTAAAGCAGAGGTCAAAGCGGTGGGTGACAGGGTCTCTCATATAGAACACAAGATGGGTGAATTTGCAGGAACTATTAATGAAGTTATCGATGCCCATAATGAGAGGGATGATGAGCTTACTTTGATGAAAGAAAAATTGGCCGACCTTGAAGACCGTTCAAGGAGAAATAATATAAAGATCCGCGGGATCCCAGAATCAGTCAAACCAACAGAGTTGCAAGCTCACTTCCAAAAAATTTTGCAGGAAGCTTTACCGGATGCCTCTGTGTATGATCTCGCTATTGATCGGATCCACAGGCTACCCAAGCCCAAACATATTCCGGATCATTTGCCCAGAGACACAATTGCCAGAATTCACTTCTTTCAAACCAAGGACAAATTTCTTCTGCAAGTAAGAAACCCTGAAAACTTACCAGAATCAGCTCAAGGTCTGTCTTTCTTCCCTGACCTATCTGCTTTCACAATGCAAAGGCCGCGAAATATGGCGACTATTACGAAACCTCTACGGAATCACCGTATCCCCTACAAGTGGGCATACCCGGCTAAACTTTTGGTTTCCTATGAAGGGAAGACTTTTACAATCAAATCAGTGGCAGAGGGCATGCGTCTTCTGAGCGACTGGTGTATTTTTCCAAGGGAAGAAGATACTCACTCTGCGGGTTCATCCCCACGTCCAGGTTCCCCCACCTGGTCCAGGCCCGACACTAAGTGATGACCCAGGTACTCATTCTAGTATTTCAATTTAGAGCTCCGGAACTTGGTGGAATTTCTTGCTCTTTATAAGCCCTCCGTTGTTTAAGGGTATTTTCCCTACAGATTCTTTGAATCGCCTGTTTTTACTCCTGTTTCTTTTTTTTTCTCTCTCCCTGTTCTTGTTTTTTTTTATTGACTGCTTTTGTTTGCGCACTTCCTGGTGCGCAAAGTGTGGAACATTCCAAAGCAACGCCTCTACGGTAGGCCAACGGATCATCTGTACGCATATATGCAGTACCGTTCCTGGGGACCATTTTCAATGACGGATTGTCTCTCCTTTATTTTGTTCTGTTTTTTGTTTGTTTGTGTTCTCCTTGTTGGGTGCAAACTCCTTGGATCGGGCCAACATTAATTTAGTGAGGTTTGATATCTTTGCTATTGGTTGCTGTCAATCTGACCTGTTGAGTAGACTCCTGTCCCGGAGATCTACAAAATGGGCTTCAAGATTACTTCATTCAATGTCAGGGGGCTGAACAGCCCGCAGAAACGTGGGCTACTTTGGAAAGAGGCGAGGAGGCTGCGGAGTGATGTCCTGTGTTTGCAGGAAACACATTTCCGCAGTTCCAAGCATCCGCAACTACAAAGCTCCCACTATCCAACAGCTTACTATTCCAATGCACAAAAGAAACACAGAGGAGTGGCAATTTTGATAAGTAATTCAATCTCATTTAAATGCATCCATGTTGAATCTGACCAGTCTGGTAGATATATTATTTTGATAGGGGAAATTTAACAACGTTGCCTATACCTTTATTAATGTGTACCTGCCTAATACCAAGCAACTCTCCTTTTTACGTAAGGTGTGGAAAAAGGTGAATGCAGTGCGCAAGGGGTATCTGATTTTGTGAGGGGACTTCAATGCTGTTCCCAATCATTCTCTAGATGTTTCTCCAAACCCTCCTAGAGCAAGAGACAGGGTTACCCTTGCACGCTTCATGGCCTCAGAAAGTTTGTTCGATGTGTGGAGGTGCCAGCACTCCACAGAACGCGATTACTCTTATTATTCTACTGTGCATAAATCTTATTCAAGAATAGATGTTTTTTTGCTTGATAAATTCTTGCTCCAAAAAATCAGCTCTTCCTCTATCCATAATATTACGTGGTCAGACCATGCTCCGATATCCATTGAGGTGGAGGGGTGGCGCACAGAAACGAGGGCAAAAAGATGGAAAAATGACACATATTTATTTTCTCACCCGAAATTTAAAGCAGAGATCGCAGCTGAACTATGTGTTTTTTTTTAGCTCAACGCCCCATCGGTGACAGACCCTTTCATTCTATGGAACTCTCACAAGGCTTTTGTGGGGGGCATCCTCATTAAAATGAGCAGCTCGGCTAGAAAACAATCTAGCATGAAGGTGCAATCCCTTATTTCCCAAATTGAGCACTTGGATTCAGTGAACAAACAAACCCCAGATACCTCTATAGGCAATCAATTAGATAACTTGAGACACGAGTTACGCCTATTGTTGATTTCACGACAGAATAGATCACTTGCAAATTGGAAAGCTAGGTCATACCAACAAGGCAACCGGGCAGGAAAACTTCTAGCCAGGCAAATAAAAGAGAGATCGGTTCAACAGAAAATCCCCTTTATTTACCACCCCGAAACTGGTTCTAAATTGTCCAATCCTAAAGATATTGCGAACGCATTCAGCGATTACTACAACGCCCTCTACAATTTAAAAGACGATTCGTCCATCTCACAACCCTCCCCTGCTGTGATACAGGAATTTTTGGAGAAAATTTCTCTCCCTAAAATAACTCAACCACAACTAGATGTCTTAAATGAACCGATTTCTTTGGGTGAGCTATCTAAAACGATTCTGGCCTTGCCTTTAAATAAATCACCGGGCCCTGACGGATTCTCGGCGGAATATTATAAGGCATTCTACCCAATTTTGGGTGGGTACCTTCTTGACACCTTTAGGAAAGCCACCATAGACTCCTCGTTCCCGTCGGAAATGCTATCCGCCACAATAGTGACACTTCCAAAACCGGGTAAATCCCCAGATAAACCTCAGAACTTCAGGCCCATATCTTTATTAAATGTGGACCTGAAGGTCTTTGCAAAAATTTTGGCAAACCGGTTATCTAGTATTCTCTCCACACTGATCAGGAATGATCAGGTGGGCTTTATCCCGGGGCGTCAGGCACCGGATGCAACCAGGAGGATCCTTAATTTAATCCATGCAGCCGAAACATCTGGGGTCCCTTCTCTGCTTCTGACTCTAGATGCAGAGAAGGCTTTTGATAGGGTCCACTGGGGGTATTTGGGTCAGGTGCTAGATAAATTTGGTATCTTGGGAACTATCAATTCAGCCATCTCTGCTTTATACTCAACGCCCTCTGCCATGGTCTATACTGAAGGCATGTTTTCCAACTCCTTCTACATTACAAATGGCACTCGTCAGGGGTGCCCGTTGTCACCCCTGATCTTTGCCCTCCTGATGGAACCCCTAGCAGAAACGATCCGCACACATCCTCAAATAGCCGGTATTACGACAACCAAACTTACACATTCTATCACGTTATTTGCAGACGACGTTATTTTGACCCTAAAACGTCCCTTTTCCTCCCTACAAGCAGTACATGATACCCTTGCACAATTTAATAAAATATCGTACTATAAGGTGAATTCTTCAAAATCTAATATTTTAGCTATCAATGTCACTGAACAAACCAAATCGCTTCTGGTGAAGCGATTCCCATACCCTTGGTCTGCTGACCCCATCCAATACTTGGGAATATATCTAACATCGCCTAGTTCCAACACTTTTAAGGTAAATTTTCCGCCCCTCTTATCATCTATACAACAGGAACTTACAAGGCTGAAAAAGTTTTACTTATCATGGATGGGCAGATTGGCGGCCTATAAAATGCTAATTCTTCCAAAGCTACTGTACTACTTTAGGGCCTTGCCAATTGCCATCCCTATGTCATTCTTTACTTCAGCCCAATCACAGCTACATAAATTCGTCTGGGGGGACAAAAAACCCAGATGCCCATATTCTTATCTACTTAGGAAGAGGGATGTTGGCGGCATGGGTTTGCCTGTTTTAAAGGACTATTATGTGGCGAGTTTACTAGAACAAATGAAATTTTGGATATGTCCCCCGGTGGAGAAACAGTGGGTCTTGATTGAAGGCTCTTGGCTTCTACCCGCTACGCCATACTCCACACTATTGGCTTCCTCTTTTACCACCAAGACTTTTAAGTCGGCCTTCCCTATAGTGCAACTGGTTATGGACATATGGAAGGGCTTTTTGAGGGATGGGGCGTTACTCCACCCCTCGATTGATATCTCTATCCCCCTCTCATCCATGTGCACACACGTTCCGGATTTGGATTTGGGGGTTTGGGAGAAGTCTGGTATTACATTGATCTCAGATTTGTTGGAATGTGGCAAACCCCTTTCCTTTGAGTCACTTATGCATAAATTTGAATTACCTGGGTCGGAATATTTTACTTATAGACGATTAGTCTCGTTCCTGTCTCAGCACCAGGGTTCAGTCATTTCAATTCCGCGTCAAGCGTGGGCGTTCTGGTCTGATGTGTCTAAAGTTAAAGGGGGAATTTCTTTATTTTATAATTTACTGCAAAATAAGAGCTGCTTTGTGAAATTCTCCCCCCTTCATAAATGGGAAAACGACCTCTCTGCGAAGTTCACAGACGATCAGTGGAGGACCGCTATTAAAAGTAACGGCAGATACATCAGATCGGTTACGCATTGGGAAGTCTCACAAAAAGTCCTACTCAGGTGGTATTACACCCCGTACATCACGGCAAAATTCACCCAGGGCAGTTCAAATACATGCTGGAGAGGGTGTGGTAGGGTGGGCACTTTGTGCCACATGTTGTGGGAATGCCCCCTCATCAGAGGCTTCTGAAGAGGGGTGTTCTCCGTGGTTTCCAGAGTGACTGGTATTCTAAGTGTGGGATCCCCAGAGTTGGCGTTGTTGAGTTTAACTATTGATCAATTCCCACCATCCTTGAGATTGATAGTGGTCCAGATACTGTCTACAGCTAGACTACTGATAGCAAAATATGGGTAAAACCCCTGTCCTCCTAGCAAGGGGGAATTGGTCAGAAGAATTGATGAAACGTATAAGCATGAGCAGCTACTGGCTAGTATGGAAGGAAAATACTCAAATTTCTGTTTTCAATGGTCCCCATGGTCTACCATAAGGAAATTTGATTGATTTGTTATATTTTTTTTCTGTTGTTTTCATTTACGGTGTTAAAAATCACCGTTACTTACCTGTTTTTTCTCTGTATTCTTTGAAAATTGTTACTTTTGTTATAAAACAAACAAGGGGCTTGTTACCCTCTGGCGCCAAGTGGGCCACAGTGTACAACTCTATTAATATGATGTAGACTGTAAATTGACACATGTATGTTTGCCATTGTTACCAAATGTCTGCCTTTTCTGTACACATTGCAAGCCTTTCAATAAAAATATATATAAAAAAAAAAAACAGGGGCAGAAAAATTGGGCCTTAGGCACTGGTGCTGGTGGCACGACACTGCAACCTCTCCCATATACTCTAGGTTTATTGCAGGAATTAGCCCTGCTGCAAAGCATTGCATCAAAAATTGTAATTAAATGCCCCTGTTAAACAGGGGCAGAAAAATTGGGCTGATGGCATCACCCAGAACCAGAAATGTTCTTCCAACATATCAGCGGAGGAGGAAGAGGATAGACAATCAACATAACAGGACAATCACTCAGCATCATCATAGGCAGTCTTGAAGGGATGTGATATTTCAAAAAAAATTATTCGGTTACATCAGCTTCAGGTGCTTGGTAGCTAGTGGTGATCCAAGACTGATTCATCTTGATGAAGGTCAGTCGATCAACTGATTCGGTGGACAGGCGCACCCTGAGATCGGTAACAAAGCCACCAGCAGCACTGAAGGTGCGTTCCGAAAGAACGCTGGATGCAGGACAGGCCAGTAGCTCAATTGCATACTGTGCAAGCTCTGGCCAGTGATCCATCCTCAAGACCCAGTAAGCCAGAGGATTTTCGGAGGGAAAGGTGTCCAAGTCTGACCTTGCCCCTAGGTATTCCTGCACCATGTAAATCAGACGATGGCGATGGTTGCTGGAACCGATCATACCTTGGGGCTGCGGACTAAAAAATTGACTGAAAGCATCAGTCAGACGGCCACCTTCTCCACCGCTCCTTCTGACCGATGCCTCAGCAACACGTTGTCCAGGACCAGGAGTTTGTAACCTCCCAGTCTCTGGGAACGCGTTGCACAGACCTTTCTGCAAGGCCTCCCGGAGATGTCTCATCCTCTGCTCCCTCTGCGATGGCAAGATAAGGTCGGCAACCTTACCCTTGTACCGTGGATCAAGGAGAGTGGCCAGCCAGTAATGGTCCCTCTCCTTGATCCGAAGAATACGAGGATCCTTCCGCAGGCTTTGCAGGATCAGGGAGGCCATGCAGCGTAGGTTAGCTGAGGCATTCGGTCCGGAGTCCTCTGGGTCACTAAGGACAAAATGATCCGCAGCTACCTCCTCCCAGCCACATACAAGTCCATGTGTTTCTTGGGACTGTAAATCATCCCTACAAGA
The DNA here is from genome assembly GCF_037356315.1 of Lithobates pipiens. Taxonomy (NCBI): domain Eukaryota; kingdom Metazoa; phylum Chordata; class Amphibia; order Anura; family Ranidae; genus Lithobates; species Lithobates pipiens. The sequence goes on along the minus strand of NW_027507784.1, from coordinate 201,949,792 downwards.
CTGCTGCTGCTGCTGCTGATGCTGAGTGCCAGCCTCCACCTCCATGCTGACACAATCATCCTTCTCCTCCTCTTCCTCCTCCTCATCCTCTTCCTGTGTGATCGGTGGCACAGCAGGAACACTGTCTGGATAAAGGGGGCCTTGAGAGGCAAGGAAGTCCTCCTCTTCCTGCCTCTGTTCTGCCTCAAGTGCCCTGTCCATTATTCCTTGCAGCGTATGCTCCAAGAGGTGGACAAGAGGTACAGTGTCACTGATGCATGCACTGTCACTGCTCACCATCCTTGTGGCCTCCTCAAACGGTGACAGGACAGTGCATGCATCCCTGATCATGCCCCACTGGCGTGGTGAGAAAAAAACCGAGGTCCCCTGACCCTGTCCTGGTGCCGTAGTCGCACAGGTACTCATTGATGGCCCTCTGCTGTGTGTGAAGCCACTGCAGCATGGCCAACGTTGAGTTCCACCTGGTGGGCATGTCACATATAAGGCGGTTCTTGGGCAGGTTCAACTCCTTTTGGAGCTCAGCCAGCCGAGCACAGGCATTAAATGATCAGCGGAAATGCACACAGACTTTCCTGGCCTGCTTCAGGACATCCTGTAAGCCGGGGTACCTGCCCAAGAACCGCTGCACCACCAGGTTAAGGACGTGAGCTACACAGGGCACATGGGTCAGTTGTCATTGTCAGAGGGCGGAGAGGAGGTTGGTGCCATTGTCGCAAACCACCATTCTTGGCTTAAGCTGGCGTGGCGTCAACCACCTCTCGGCCTGCCCCTGCAGAGCTGACAAAACATCCGCCCCAGTGTGGTTCCTGTCCCCCAAACAAACCAGTGCAAGCACGGCATGGCATCGTTTTGCCTGCATACTTGCGTAGCCCCTGGAACGCCTACGGAGCACCACTGATTCTGAGGACAGAGCACTGGAAGAGGCCATGGAGGAAGAAGAAGAGGAGGGGTGGAGGAGAGAGGTGTGTCACAACCAATAGTAGCATTTTGGAGGCGTGGTGGCGGAACAACCTCCAACACTACTGCACCTTGTCCTGCATCCTTCCCAGCTGCCAGAAGAGTGACCCAATGGGCCGTGAAAGACAGGTAACGTCCCTGTCCATGCCTGCTGGACCATGAGTCAGCGGTAAAATGCACCTTACCGCTGACTGCCCTGTCCAGCGAGGCAAGGACATTGCCTTCCACATGCCGGTAGAGAGCCGGAATCGCCTTCTGTTAGAAAAAGTGGCGTTTGGGGACCTGCCACTGAGGAACCGCACATTGTACAAACTCACGGAAGGGGGCCGAGTCTACCAACTGAAAAGGCAGCAGTTGAAGTGCTAGCAATTTAGCCAAGCTAGCATTCAACCGCTGGGCATGTGGATGGCTGGGAGTGAACTTCTTTCGCTGGTCCAGTAGCTGGGGCAGGGACATTTGCCTGCTATAATCGGACGTGGGTGTACTACTAGCAGAGTGCCCGGAAGCACTTGGCTGTGACACACCTAATTCTACACCTTCATTCCTCTCAGAGCAGGTTTCAGAGAGGATTGAAGGTCTAGTGGGGTTGGAGATGCCAGCTGATGAGGAGCAAGGAGAGGTCCGCTTTGTTCTTTGGTGTGGGTCTTTGAGGTACACTTGCCAACGAGCTGCATGGCAGGTCAACATATGTCTGGTCAAGCATGTGGTGCCCAAGCGGCTGATGTTTTGGCCATGCGAGATACGCTTGAGACAAATGTTGCAAATAGCAGCGATGCGATCTGATGCACTCGTCTCAAAAAAGGCCCACACCAAAGAACTTTTAGAATAACGTGCAGAGGCAGCGTCCTGCACAGGCGGAGCTCTGCGGTGTGATTCAGTCAGTGTGCTGCCCCTAAGCTGGCCCCCGGAGGGCATCCTGCCTCGTTGGACATGTACCTCCTCCTCCTCCTCCTCCTCCTCTCTCCTACCATGCACCCACGTGGAGTCAGTGCCCTCATCATCCCATCCCTATTCATCTCTGTAGCAAACCTGGCAGTATGCTGCAGCTTGTGGAACATGACTGCCAGATTGCTGTCCTTCTTGAGCATCCCCTCTCTCTGCATTCACGCTACTGCCTTCCTCTAGCTGAGTGTCAACATCAGAGCCTACAAAACACTGGGCATCCTCCTGGAGCATGTACCCAACACTGTGCTCAAAGAGTTCAGGAAACTCCTCAGGAGGATGTGGTGGGTCTAGGGAAGGAGTCACTGATGATGACATTGAGACGAGGGAAGACGATGCGTTGGCAGCTGCTTTGCTAGTACCCTGAGACTGGGTGAGAGAGGATGAGGAGGATGAAGAGGGCTTGGTCATCCACTCTACCAAGTCGTTGGCATGTTGCGGTTCAACATGTCCAGCTACCGAAAAGAAGGACTAGCGTGTCCCATGGCCACGTGCTGATGACAATGCACCGTGTCCACGACCAGCACTGTTGTCTCTAGACACAGAGCCTGCTTGCCCTCTTTTATCGGCTCGCGCCTGTCTGCCTCTCCTTGCTGGCCTTCCAGACATGGTAATGGCCTGAAGGGAGTTAGGTAAAACAGCAGTTGGGTAGTGTATATTGTGCTGGAGGCACACAACACCCACTAACTCCTGCAGATGCCTTTATTATAGAACACCAGAAATAAAGGGGTATACTGTACTGGAGGCACACAACACCCACTAAGCCCTGCAGATGGCTCTATTAGAGAACAGCAATAAAGGGTAGATACAGGTGTATATTGTGCTGGAGGCACACAACACCCACTAACTCCTGCAGATGCCTTTATTATAGAACACCAGAGATAAAGGGGTATACTGTACTGGAGGCACACAACACCCACTAAGCCCTGCAGATGGCTCTATTAGAGAACAGCAATAAAGGGTAGATACAGGTGTATATTGTGCTGGAGGCACAAAACACTCACTAACTCCTGCAGATGCCTTTATTATAGAACACCAGAGATAAAGGGGTATATACAGATGTATACTGTGCTGTGCTGGAGGCACACACAACTTCCAATAACTCCTGCAGATGGCAGATGGCTCAAATAGAGAAGAGCTATGTAGGTGGATATAGCGGTGTGTACTGGGTACAGAGCACGCAGACAGCACGCACAAGCTCCTAACACTACTGACTGCAAGCTCTATTATAAAAGATAGATCACTAGCTATATAGGTGAGGTGAATATAGCGGTGTATACTGTGGTCAGGGCACTCAGACAACAACCACTACAGAAGAGCAAGATCGAAAATCGGCCGATAACGATCGGTGTATACTGTGTTGAAGGTACACAGAACACCCACTAACTGCTTCAGACGCCAACACACTACACAAGACCGCCGTGCTGGCGGCCTTATATAGTGTGGGGCGTGAGCTATGATTGGCCACAGGCATCCTGCCTGTGGCCAATCATGGCTCTCCTTGCTGCTGGCGCTGTGATTGGCCAAGCATGAGGGGTCACAGTGCATGCTTGGCCAATCATGAGCTAGCAATGCACTGCGATGACGCAGTGCATTGTGGGCCGTGAGCGCCACATGAATTTGGCGCGAACGGCCCATAATGTTCGGAATTCGCCGAACGGGCGAACAGCCAATGTTCGAGTCGAACGTATGTTCGACTCGAACACGAAGCTCATCCCTAGTCACCACACAGAGGGATGGGTAACAGCCAGGAAGCAAAGCCCTCCCGATGTCAGTTCAGCAGAGGAGAAGGTCTAACCAGCATGTTTTTACGTTAAATTAAACATGTAACAGAATAGGTAGGTTTTATTCCAACTTGGCTGCAAAAGTGTTCTTCTTATCAATCATTCAAACAAACACACACATGCGCATATATGAAAATTAGTTTTCACTTTGAAAAGTGGATGCTCTTTGCAAATATTAAATCACCTGCAGGAAAAAAAATGCATTTTTGCTCTCACATGATTGAATGATTTATGTGAACCTGGATCCTCCTTTTTGTCTAATTTAAGTGCATATTAACAATGTAAAGTGTACGTTCACTTCGCTAAGTGAATAGTCTCTATTCCTTTAGTAAATCAGCCCAAATGAGTTTAGGTACTTACTCCAAACATTTGTCTAAGATCTGGATCTCTAAACCTGAAAGGAATATTTGAAACATGGAGTCTCTTCGGCTGTGTTTTGTTTTCTGTGTTTTCTGAAGACTGTGTCTGTTGTTGGCCATCAGTCTGTGCTGAATCATCTGTTTGCTGAATAGAAAAGAAAAAGATTTAATGAACTGTAATTGTTAATCACATTTTTTCCAGAAATTCAACAGCATGGATACATTTCAAAATCATAGACAAAATGAATAAAAACAAATGCAATTTTTTGTAAAATAAAGCTTGCAAAATGCTTTGCTTTATATTTATGCACTATGAACATATTACACATAGCTTTACACAAAATATTTACACATTTACATGCCAATGAAACATCTCCTTTTTTCACAACATCTAACTAATATAATTCTGACTTTACACAAAAGGCAGAGTTACAGTATTATTTTACCTGTACAAATTATTTATACTTCTCTGGAAGAGACTCATAATTTATTAAATGTATCCCCAGGAAAAAAACTTTTTTAGTTTTTAATGGAAAAATAAATGGGCTAGACCCTCTGTCATCATTAGCAGTATTTCTTACATAGAAACTGAAAGGCCTTTTAAAAAAAAAAAAATTGAGGAGTAAATTTGCCCAGTGAAAGTACATGTACATTTATTATCTGCAAATGGGACAAAAAGTGAATGTTATTAGGTTGTAATGAAAAAAAGAACACACTACCAAAAAGGTTGGAGAGTGCTGCTCACCCCTAAAAATCGACAAAAAAGAACAGGGAACAAATTCCCCTGCAGTGGGGTTTTTAGGTAGCAAAAAAATAATAAATATAAGAGAATATTAAGTAAAAAAGATTTGAATATTTATTGATACATAAAAACGTATGGCACATTGGTTAAAAAATTAACTCCACTGGACAATTAATGAAAAATAATAAAGAGCAACATTAATAAGAAATGGGTGTACATATACAGACAACAATTTCACATGAACACTGTACGGAATTACAGACAGTGGGAATGTGACTGACGCGTTTCAACCCGCGATACGGGTCTTCTTCAGAGGGATTGTCTGCTATGAAAGGAGAACACCAAGTATATACATTGAAAGTTACTTCAATACAGTATAAGTATCTAGAATCCTAACATAATTACCGTAATTAAATAATTATTAGTAAGTTTCATAGTAATTGTCTGTAACATGTACTTTCACTGGGCAAATTTTTATGCAATTATTTTTGTAAATGCGCCCCTGAGGGTTACATATTTAATGCTGTCTGTGTCCCCGTTGGACATCACCCTATTTGTCCTGGTGACCATTGTCACTGGGAAAGAAAATAAGGCGTTGTCCTCAGAACAGGCAATAAAAAGATCACATTCAGGAGGGATATTCTAGGAACAGCTGTCTAACAGGTGAATTTCCCTCGCTTTCGGAAATTTCCTCTTAATTCATGTTGTGTCTCTGGGAGAGAAAGTGAACGAAAAGTATAATAATGTGACCTAGAGACTACATTAAGTGAGCAGTCTACCACGCCAGGTCAAGAAGTACATGAAGAATATAGCAGCGCTTTTTACAGTATTTTACAATACTGTACAAAGTGGCATGTTATATGCAAGATAATAGAACTATATTATGTGTCAACATATAAGATGACACTAAATGAGGGGGAGATTACAGTAAATCTAGATATGTTAACACCATATGGGTGGGAGTCAGCGTATCCCAGAATACTACCAAAAAAAAATATGGTGAAGAGACCTCAAGGAGAAAAAGTGGGTACTAAATGTCACCACAAGTTTATAACAAGATTATGTAAAAAAATATCTTTATTAGGGACTACAACATATTTTTTTTTTCTTAATTTCATAATCTTTATTCATTTTCAACATTCTTTTACATAATAAAAGCAAAAGAAACATTCTCTATAACACGTATAACACTTGTTTCACCCTTACAGATACAGTAATACTATAGAGCAGAATAAAACCTTTAGAAAACTTTCCTATCCATGATGTGTCAATAATTCTTCTATCTAACCCCTCTTTTCACTCATTGCTCAGATATTCCTCCTTCCCCTCCTACTTCCTCTCTCTCTACCCGTCCTCCTCCTCTCCCATGCCTCATTCTGGATATCTCATTCTATCCAACCAGGGTTTCCACATCTTTTTAAATTCTTTAAAATTTTCTCTCCTTAAATATATCACCCTCTCTTTCCATATTGTTTCCATGATTACTAGCTGCCAGTCCGCTGCTGAAGGGGCATTTTTTGCTTGCCACCTTTGAGCTAACAATTTTCTTGCCTGAAACAGACATCTCAGTATTGCTTTATTTATGTGTCGCAATCTTCCTATTGCTTCTCCCAGGCCCAGCACACATATCCTGGGATCCCCCTTGATCGCCACACCAAATGTTTCATTCAAGGTGATAACAATCTCTGACCAGTAGCGAAACAATTTTGGGCATCGCCAGAACATGTGTGCCAGGTCTCCAGACTCTTGGCATCTAGGGCATTTGTCATCTGCTCTGCGTCCAAAGCTAAACAGTCTTTTTGGTGTATAATAGGCTCTATGTAGCAGCATTAAGTGTGACATCTTCTGGGCAGGTGAGACTGAGATTGAGTAACCATCCTCCAGTATTTTCATCCACTGTTCGTCCGTAAATATTCCCAATTCCTCCTCCCATTTCCTTCTGCATTTAAACCTTTCTGGGCTTCCTATACTTCCTTCACATATGACTGGATATACATCCGCTATAAATCCTTTTGTCCTTACTGGGGCATTTAATCTGCTAAAAATAGGGGAGTTATTCCACACAGGACCTTGCCTATTAAATTGTTTCTCTAGAGCGTGTCTAATTTGAAGGTATTTATAAAATGATTGTTTTGATATATCAAACTCTGATCTTAAAGCGCTAAATGTTTTTAATATTTTCCCTGTGTATAACTGGGCCAACTTATCTATCCCTTTAACTTCCCATTCTTTATATCCCCCTATTTCTTCCATTTCCTGCAGGTTCCGGTTATCCCACAGTGGGGTATACTGAGTTAAGCCTCCCAGGCCTTTAATCGCCTTAACTGCCTTCCACACTTTTACTACTAATTTTATTGTAGGTATTTTTTTGTGGGGAAATGAATTTGCCTCCAGAGCTTCTACCATATTCTTATGGGTGGTCTCCATTAGTATTAGGGCCCTGTTAGTTCCCCCACCCATCTCCTCACTCATTCCCAAGTGTTGTAACTGAGCAGCTAAAAAGTAGCTCCTTGGGTGTGGAACTGCCATTCCTCCTTTTCTTGTAGGTGATTGCAAAGTTTGTAGAGCAATCCTAGATACTCCCCCTCTCCATATAAGTTCTCGAAATAATACCTCCATTTTCCTAAACTACAACATATTACAAAACAAATAGCAAAAAACAAATGATCACCTCCACCCACCACAAAAATGGCCTTGCCATAAAGGAGGTCATATCTTCCGGAGCTCAAGTGGTCAATTACTAATCTGTGCCCAATATTCTTAGCCTGTCTTAAGGTAACATTTTGTTTGGGGATACATACATTAATATAGCCATATTTCAGATGACGGCTGCACTGTGTTTTGAAATCAGGGCTGTTCAATGTATTTTTTCATTTTTCTCTTGAAAAAGTCAGAACATATATTTAGCTCTCTCTTTTAAGCAATTATAAGCTAATGTATTCTTGCAGCAGTGTCTCCCCCACCCCCACCCTGTCCAAATACACAGATCAGAGCTGCAGCCATTGGCTGTAAGTACTGATTGAAAGATGGTTTTCCAGCAGGACCATTTATTTGGCAGAAGCTGGTCTAAAGACCAGCTTCCGTTGAATAGACAGGGGTACACACAGGCCAAAATCTGTTTGGTTTCTGCTAAACTGGCTAATTTGCAGTCCGTGCATACCAAGCTTAAGTTTTGTATGGTTTAAAAATAAGAATAAATTAAAGCAATTGACTAAAAATGTTGCAGATTATATAATGAACATCGGGGGGGGCGTGGCCGACCGAGCGCTGTGATGGACGCCTGAGTCTACAGCTCCGCTCGTCCACCGGAGAGATTCGCTGTGTACGGAGCGCACCGGCAACCATCCACACCGACCAGCAGCGATCGTAGTGCCTTAACACCGAGGGGATGTCCCGGCGAAGGAAAACTACGCCGCAACCCCAGAAATTACAAGCTTTCTTCATGAACAGGCCGCGCGATCTGCCACAAGATGGCGGCGGCGCGAAACTGCCACACCATCCGCACCAGGCCGCAAGGCGCCACACGGACCAGGAAGGACAGGTAGCGGCTGCTACACGGCCCGGAGGGCACAGCAGCTCCACTTCAGGCTCCTCCAGCCCTACCACCCGGAGTCCGGTTAAGTCCAAGCCGCGGATGAGCTCCCCAGCTCCAAGCCTGGACATGGAGGTAAGCGGACAGCAAGGCACTCATACACCACAGGCCTCACGACTGCCGGACCCCATAGCAGAGTTTCCTACAGAGGACAGGCCTGTGTCAGATACTGTGCTGAAGGAGATGTTGCTTTCTCTTAGATCAGCTTTGCATACTGATATGGTGCAGGCAATTAACCAATGTCGCTCTGAAGTGCAAGCTGTGGGTTGCAGGGTGGATAGAATAGAACAGCAATTGGAAGAACATGCAGCCTCTCACAATGTCATGGTGGAAGCGCATAGGGCCCATGGGGAAGAAATCGCATGGCTCAAGGACAAGGTCGCAGACCTTGAGGACAGATCTAGAAGGAACAATTTGAAATTGAGGGGTGTCCCTGAATCAATCTCTCCATCTCAACTTCTACAGTATGCCCAAACACTATTCTCCACATTGATACCTGATCTGTCTGTACAAGACCTGATAATTGATAGAATCCATAGGATCCCTAAGCCTTCTTATCTCCCTGAAGGCACCCCACGGGACATACTAATGAGGATTCACTTCTTCCAAGTTAAAGAACGCATTCTCCACACTGCACGCAGTGCTGCTACTCTGCCATCACAATATGCTGACATGCAATTATTGCCTGACTTATCTAGACACACACTGGAAAGACGGCGCAATCTGGCTACTATAACTAAAGCCCTGAGGAACCACAAAATTCTCCACAAGTGGAAGTACCCTGCCTCTTTGATTGTGACACACAACGGTGTTTCAAAAACCATCATAACACTGGATGAAGGTATAGCTATGCTCAGGGAATGGGGGATTTTGCCTGAACAACATACACAACTACCTCCTACCCAAGACCCCAGGTCTATTCCAGCAGAATGGCAAGTGGTGTCCCACAAACGCCATAGCAAGAAACACACCGGTGGCAGCTCATAAGCTTATTTCTGAAGTCATTCATTCTCTCCGGCGACTAGGAGCCTTTTGAGTCTCCTTTCACCCCCGTTCATCAGTTAGCAGCTACGACTGCACGTGGATCAGTTTGAGATCCCATTTTTATGATGACTTTACGTTCTTTTTTTCTTGTTCTGTCTTGTTTTTATCTCTTGTTTTTTACATACAGCAGTCGACCTTGCCTTCACCTGTATGATTTCCTGACGTCTCTCGAGTTTTCCACAGAAGCCTGTCTCCAACGGACTACGCATGGTATAGTAGATAACACCGCATTGCCTCTCATTTGCATCCACCTTCTCGGTATAAATGACCATTAACTGCATGTCACTGAATGCTCGGGGGCTTAACCACCCTGCCAAAAGATTCTCCTTATGGAAAGAAGCAAACACACATAAGGCTGACATACTTTGCGTGCAGGAAACCCATTTTCAAACACACAAAACCCCTGCTTGCAGTCATAGAGACTATCCGCATGTTTTCTTGGCTTGTAACCCGAATGGCAAAAAAGGTGGAGTATTATTAGCAATAAGGAACACTATCACATTTCAATTGAAGGAGTCCTTCATAGATGACGGGGGGAGATACCTCATCGTCACCGGTGATATCAACTCCCAGCCATATACCATTGTGACTCTTTATGCACCGAATTCACATCAGACTCGCTTTATAAAGAAAGTATTCAAAAAGACTCACTCAATGCTGTACGGCCAGGTCATTATTGGTGGGGACTTCAATCTAATTGCCGATCCTAACCTCGACACTACATCTACCGTTCTCAAAAGACCTATCGTTCTACAACCTCTTCTACATACCTATGAATTGTTCGACACCTGGAGGTGTTTACATGCAAATGAAAAAAATTACTCCTTTTTCTCTAAGAGACATTGTTCGTACTCACGCATAGACCTTTTTTTGACGGACAAATGGTTATTACAACGCATATCAGATGCTCGAATACATGATATCACTTGGTCTGACCATGCAGTCATTACAATGTCTATTCAAGAACAGGGTGTCCCCCCCTCCTCCCCCATCTGGCGCTGTAATGTTAGAACTATTCAGGAACCAACACTACTTCCAGTGATCTCTCAGCACCTCACAGAATTTTTTCAAATAAACAATTCTCCTGATACAAACCCTTTTACACTCTGGAATGCTCATAAAGCATACATGAGGGGCATTCTAATCCAATTGGGAGCCAGGGAAAAAAAGAAACATACACAAAAATTAAAACACGCATTGGATACTCTTCACAAAATGGAAGCTCAAAACAAACAGTCTCCGTCGCCATCTCTGGCTACAGAAATATCCAAGATTAGGGAAACTTTGAGGGAATTGCTAACACACCAATATGATAAACATCTACGGAGATTGCAACTTCACACTTATGCAAATGCCAATAGAGCAGGGAAATACTTGGCTAATAGAATTAAACAGGCTCGTGTGAAAACTAGAATTGCGCATATCCTACACCCTACCAAGCAGTACAAAATTACCAACCCACAAGAAATTGCGAACCAATTTGCTGACTACTATGAATCCTTATACAACTTACATAAAGATACCACAGTTCCCCAACCCATGATGTCAGATATCACTAATTTCCTTGCACGGATTAACCTCCCTTCGTTGACGGAAGATCAATTATCCTTGCTTAATGATCCATTCTCGATTCGGGAAATTTCCCAAATTATAATGTCCACTCCTAATGGTAAATCCCCGGGCCCAGATGGGTTTAGCAATGAATATTACAAGGTCTTCAAGGAGACTATAGCCCCATACATGTTAGAAACCTTCGAAAAAGCAAAACATGGATCACACTTTCCTCCTGAGATGCTGAGAGCTCATATTGTGACCCTTCCCAAACCCGGTAAAGACCCCAATACACCCGCCAATTTTAGACCCATATCGTTACTCAACTCAGATATAAAAATCTATGCTAAATTATTAGCCAAACGTTTGATGCACATAATTCCACATATTGTTAAGCGCGACCAGATGGGTTTTGTGAGGGGGAGGCAAACCTCTGACGCTACACGTCGTATTATAGATATTGTCCATCATGCTGTTAAATCTAGAACGCCTTCTCTGCTTCTTTCAATAGATGCAGAGAAGGCGTTCGACCGTGTTCACTGGAAATATATGGAAGCGGTATTGACTACTTTTGGTTTCCGAGGCCCCATAGTGACTGCGATAATGGCTCTATATTCATGTCCGTCAGCACAGGTATACTCCTCGGGCATATTATCCAAGCCATTTAATATTTCTAACGGCACACGCCAAGGCTGCCCTTTGTCTCCTACAATCTTCAATCTTATGATGGAACCTCTAGCAGAAACTATTCGAGCACACTCTCATATTACAGGGTTTACGTTGGGACATCAAAAACATGTCATCAACTTATTTGCCGATGATGTTATACTTATGTTGACGGACCCAGGCACCTCTCTCCCTCAGGCTCATAAGGTGTTATCCACTTTTGGGGAAATATCATACTACAAAGTGAACTTTACTAAATCTCTAGTCTTAGACCTAGGGGTGTCTCACTCTACAAAACTTACTCTCCAAAACACTCTACCATACACTTGGAGTAAGGGTTCCATTAAATACTTAGGCATTAATATAACCAATACCACCTCCACATTAGCTGCGGCAAATTTTGGTCCTCTTATAACCAAAATATCCCACCAACTCAATGAGATAGCAAAAAAGGAACTGTCCTGGTTAGGCAAAATAGCAGCCTTTAAGATGGCCATATTACCACAGATCCTTTACTTATTTCGTTCATTGCCTATCCCAATTCCGTTGCGCTTTATTCGTGAAATGTCCACAACATTATGGAAATTCACCTGGGGAGGTAGGAGAGCTAGATGTTCTCGTCCCAACCTCCATCCGCACAAAAGAGTTGGGGGAATGGGATACCCGGACTTATTAGATTACCTATGGGCCACTAGACTCGACCAACTCCGCCATTGGTTTCTCCCAGTAGACCAACCGTTATGGGTAGACCTAGAAAAAGCACTACTGCAGACTACTGACGTCCGCCTATTTCTACTGAGTGATATGTGGGAACACTGGCCTTTGGGACACATGTTGCCTTCGGTGCAAGTCTCTCTTCAAGCATGGAGACTCCTCCTCCAACTTGACTGTACTGCCTCGCAAATTGTTCCTTATGATTTCCCCATTGAAATACTGGAGGCAAAACTCCCCCTGCTTTCGACGGTACAGTTGAAGGCGGGAGGAGCCATTTCCATGTCAACACTGTTTGCCAATGGCCAACCAAAATCTGCTGACAGCATTATGAAGGAATTTAAGCTTCCGACCACATTATGGTTCTCCTGTCTCCGCATCTCCCACTATTTGAGGACACATCCACTCCCTGAGTTATTCCTACCCCCTAAAGTATGGCATTTCTACTCTACTGCCCAACACTCTATTAAAGGCATCAATCTCTTCTATAATCTCTTCCAGGATAAAACATCTTTCCATAAAACACTGAACCTTAAACGCTGGGAGAGAGATTTATCCACCAATTTCACTAACGAACAATGGTCTCAAGCTTTCCAGTCTATTCACCAGGCTTCTCACTGTGTTTCACATTGGGAAATGACCCTAAAAATTCTCAATAGATGGCATTATACACCAGTTAGAATCGCCACTTTCTTTCCAGGTTCATCACCACTGTGTTGGAGAAATTGTGGTCAAACTGGCAATCTACTACATATGTTATGGGAATGCCCCAGCCTAACTAGCTTGTGGAATAATGTATTCCGCCTTCTCTCATCCCTCACAGGTATTCTAACATCCCCCAATCCTGCCCTGGCTTTACTGCACATAGGTATCAATAATTTCCCCCCGGGAGACAGACCAGTTGTTACCCATATCCTACTGGCTACTAGGAATCTCATCCTACAACATTGGAAAAACACCCAAGCCATTAATGTTTCTGACGTACACACCTTAGTTAATAGATACCACACATTTGAACGCCTCCTAGCCATCAACAACCTAAATTGCCGCAAATTTGATAAAACTTGGGAAACCTGGTGCAAGAGCTTTAAACCTCACTCGTAGAGTAAGACCTTGATTACTTTACCAGCCTTAGGTTGGAGAATCATATTGTACTGATCTGCATATGAATGTTCTTGAAACTGCTGTGGAAAGCATACTGTGTGTACCAATGCGTATTTAATGATATGTCTTATTTGTTTTTATTTTATTTTTATTTTTTTTTCTTTCTGTTTTGTTCTTGCATACTAATTATCCATGTATCTTGCTTCATTACATGTAAACATTGTTGAACATCAATAAAAATTATTGATTTAAAAAAAATATAATGAACATCCCCCCATCAGTATCTTATATGTTTTATTTAACTACTGAAAGTCTTGAACAAAATGCATTTTTATTAAAACTACTTAAATGAGAGCATCCCCCCCCCCCCTTTTTTTTCCAATTTTCCAGTTTTGATGCTTCACTAATTTCAAATGCTAAACTATTAAACCTTTTTTTTCTTCATTTATGGTTAGCAAACTTAATACAGTATCACTTGCATTCAAATATAAGAGATTGTTCTATCTGTGGACATATGTTGTAATGTGCAGTTAACTAGAGGCTGCATTTATTGAATAGACAAATTGACATGCACTCATCTATCTAGAGTTTCCTTCAATTACCATCAATTCACAAACATTTGCATGCAGATCCATGTAAGTTACACTATGAATCCATGGGGGAAGCTTAAAGCCATAGGTAAACAAAGATTTAAGTTTACCATCTTTACATGCATGGCATGAAATGTGCAACAAGCGTGTGTTCCACTGAGTTTACAGGAGTGATTTTTAGAGAGACCCCATAATAAATAGCTGAGAATGTTAAAAACTTAACTTGGTTGACAGCTTTAACATTTGCTGCATGCAGGATTTCTTATTGAATAATGAGAAATCAGCATATGCAGTGATTTGTGCTGAATATAACTTGATCCTGTGGAATTGCAATTAAATTATTTTTAACTTCAGTTAAAAATCTGATGTGGTCCTGGCAGATTTTTGACACTTTATACCTATTTATCTACTAAATGAAAAATATTCATTTCTACATGTCAGAAGTTCCTGGACTTTGGACACCAAAATAGAGCAAACACAAAAATACTTAAATCACCGTGACCAATTTAACTTCACAAAGAAAAATATATTCCTTTCTCAATCCATAAAGGCAATTTGCAATGTTCCAAACCAAGCACCTCATGAAACAAATTATTTTACTTTCATTGTTTTTATGACAGATTATTCTACCCATATATCATATCTTTGTAAAAATAGGGTTCTCTAACAGCAATTGTCTGGCCTTTTCTGTACTGGCCCCACTCCTATTTTAAAATGAATCAAACTACATATCCCACTACCTATGAATTTACACCTCTGATATCAGTTGAATTGGAATATTTTTTAGGACGCAACAATTTAGCACTTACCCAATTGTAATTCAGCCCCCTTGCACTTACATGTACATAATGTGCATTAGACTAGTGGTTCTCAACTAGTGGGCCATGACCTCCCTCCTGACAGGCCACGGCTGTCTGCTGGCTTACATATAGAAATGTACAGAGCTTAAATAAGTGTTCAAAATTGCCCTCCGCTGGCGGACCAACAAAATGCATGCATGGCTCTTTTTTTTTTTATAATCACAATATGGTTATTTTTGGAATTTTCAGGGGAAAAAAGGGAGAGAGATAGAGAAATACACGGACAGTCTGAATGAGCGACAATGAATTATACAGATAAAATGAGGCTGAGAGAGAATGAGATAAAGTGAAAGAAAGTAGGAGAGAGGGAGTAAGAGAGTAATAAATTGAGAAAGAATGAAATTGAGACAGAGATAGAGAGAGATCAAAAGAGAAAAAACAAAAAAGAGAAGGAGAGCTTGAGGGTGAAAGAACCAGAGGAAAATAAAATGAGAGAGAGAAAGCTTGGTAGACAGAGAGAAAGAAGGAAAGAGACAAGGAGAAGAAGAGAGAGAAAGAGAGAGAGAGATGTAAAGAATAATGAAAAGAAGGAGACTTAACAGACTTAAAAAAAAGTGGTTGTTTTGTCTATTTAAATTTCTGCGACCCATATTTTTTTTTCATTGAATTTTTCTTTTTAATAAATATAAACCTTTTATGCTTATTAAGAATACAATTGCTTATAAAGAATACAATTAAATTGTATAGTCATTACGCTGTTGCACTTGTGTACTATAATATTATTATTTAAAACACAGAATGGCTTTGGTTTCCTTTGTCCTTTTGTTGAGGTACTGCATGTCCCATGTACGTACATATATATATATAAAACTCTTTTCTAGTCATAGACAGTCCATCGTTTTGGTTCTGTGAATCAGCATAAAGTACACCTATTAGGCCAGGGATAATACTATCAGAGCGCTGAATCTCCACCACTGGTGTAAGACTTCAGATACCCAAGGTTTTTTCTTGTCATTGGATGCAGATAAGGCATTCGATCGGGTGGCCTGGGACTACATGCGGGAGGTCTTGAGGACAATTGGCCTCCGCCCCCGCCCCCGCCCCCGCATGTTGGCCCATATCGTGGCACTTTACTCCTCTCCAAATGCGAGAGTACGCATTAATGGTCACCTGTCGAGCGCCTTCTCCATCAGCAATGGTACTCGTCAGGGCTGCCCCTTGTCCCCCCTAATTTTCGTACTTTCGCTAGAACCCTTTCTTAATCAAATCCGTTGTAACCCAAATATCAAAGGCCTCACCATCCACGACAAAGAATATAAAGTTGCTGCCTTCGCGGACGACATACTCCTCTCCCTAACTGCCTCGCGTATCTCACTACCCAACCTATTACACAATTTGGAAGATTTCGGGAGACTATCCCACTTGAAAATCAATTACACTAAATCACACGCGCTAAATGTCTCCTTGCCACAACACGAAGTAGAGGGATGTCAAACCTCATTTCCATTCTCTTGGAACAAAAAGGCCATTACATATCTGGGAATTCAAATTACGGCCAACCTAGATGAGCTGTATAACGCAAACTTTCTGGTAGCTCTTAAAAAAGCCCAACGTGATCTAAAAGAATGGGGAAAACTTAATGTGTCTTGGTTTGGACGCTCGGCCCTACTGAAGATGATAACTTTGCAGCGCCTTCTTTATCTTGTGCAGGGTATCCCGATCAAAATACCGGCCTCATTCTTCGCATCTTTTAGGAAGGCAGCCTCCTTGTTCCTTTGGAGGAACTCCCCCCCCCCCCCCGCGCATTAGCTATCATCGCCTTACACGTCCAAAATCAGGAGAAGGTATCGGTCTGCCGGACCTCTACAAATATTACCTAGCAACCCAACTTACGCGTTTGGTCGACTGGAACATACATGAGGCAGGAAAGATCTGGGTATCCCTGGAGAAATCACTAATACGCTGCCCGATTGAATCTCTACCTTGGATATTGCCGCGGCATTGGCCAATGGAGGTTTTGACACACCCCCTTATTAGCCCATCTCTAGAAGCTTTCAGACAGGCGGCCAAAAATGGTGCTTTCTCCTCGGATCCCAGACCCCTCACCACGTTAAGGAACAGTCCCGATTTTATGCCGGGAATGTCCAACGCCTTCTTAGGAAAGGTTTGGCCGCACGCTAAGGTTCTAGCGAACCAATTCAATTCCTCACACATACGAAGACTTAGTCTCCCTATCTCGCTCTAACTCCTTTCCATTCTGGACATATAGACAAATAAGACATTTCCTATCCTCCCAAGCCCCGATAGGGACGTGGACCAGACAGTTGACCCCTTTCGAACTATTATGCTCGAAACCTCCCCCGCAAAGACACTTGATCGCGTCTATCTATGCCATACTCACCGACGACAGGCCTACCGCACCGGATTCGACGCATGTGGCATGGGCAGGGGAGCTGGGAATTTCCCTTACTGACGATGACTGGTCCCTCATTAACGAATACATCCACAAAGGCTCTCTCAATGTGGCTATTCAAGAGAACTGCTATAAAATCGCGACACGATGGTAGAGGACCCCTGCGCTCTTACACAGATTTTCCCCGGCGATCCCGGATAGGTGCTGGAGATGTGGCAGGGCGGCGGGAACGATGCTCCACATTTGGTGGACCTGTGAGGCTTTACAACCTTTTTGGAAGGAGGTACATTAACTCATTGCACACATCTCCACATATACGCTAGATTACGCCCCAGCTCAGTACCTACTACACCACACCTGCCTACCCAAACACACTTACTTTAAGTCATTAGCTATGCACCTAGTAAACGCTGCTCGATTATGTATTCCGGTAGATTGGCGATCGGCACACACTTCTACTGTGGGAGAATGGTTTAGAAGGATCTCTAAAATAGAAGAGCTAGAGGAGCTAGTTCACATTTCTCAGGAACGAATCACAAAATTTACGAGTACGTGGGCATGTTGGATCCACTTTAAATCGACACAACGTTTCCGAGCCTATAACCCTTGAATAATTGAACCTGTGGCGAATGGACTGGAGGCCCACTGACCCGCATGGGCAAACTATACTGGAGAACGACTAATGATGACAGAAGAGATTCAACATAACGTTATCCCCCCTCCTCCTACCCTGTTCCTTATCAGGCCCCCCCCTACTCTTCCCCTTCCCCCTTTACATTTTACCCCACCCCCCAATTTTGGGATTCCCCCCCCCCTTTTTTTTTTCTTTCTTCTCTCTTCTCTCCCTTACTCTCCCACTCCCTTCTCGAGGTATTGTCCCTCCCCTGATTTCTGGTATGCCACTATACAAGGCTCTATGGTGAGAAGAAGATTTGTACTCGCTCATTAGTCAACTCCCTCACCTGTAGAGACCCCCACCAGGGAGTTGATACATGTATAGCTAGGATAACTCCTTAACTTTAATATTGTACTTTTGTACATGATTGTTTCACATTAAATTGTTAAATATGTCTTTGAACATTGTACATTTATATTTCTGTACTATCTCAATAAATTTATTATGGAATAAAAAAAAAGTACACCTATTGTTAAACTCATGTTTAATACAGTATTATGGTGGATCATGATCTCTTACCAATAATTTTGAACATGTTTACATACTGAATAATACTTTGGAGCGTCTTAGTAACAGATTCTCTTTAATGTGCTTGGAATTAAGATTTGCTCCTATTTTAGCCCAGATTCTGGCTGAGCTGCAGGAACGAAGCCGTGCGAGCTCAGTTGAACTCGCACGATTTCACTCCCGCATATCAGTCCCCATTTTGGCTGCAATTTCAGAGACATCTGTTCAGGTTTCTGCACAGATGTCAATGTAAATTGCAGCCCAAAATCGCAAACGGTAGTACAGAAACTACTTTTTTAAATTGGTGCAGCGCCGTAGATGTGGCGTTGCATGGATTAGCATGGTGCCATTGCTGCCAATTTCCACCGATTTGACATGCAAATCAAATCATACCAATGTGAACCAGGGCTTAAGCAAGAATGTTTTTTTTCTTTTAATATGCTGTGTATATCCCTTAGGTGTTTGATTACACATGGGATCTTAACAGGTTAGGAGTTGCGCAGAATACAGTTGGACAGATGCACACCATTACGTCAATGTATCAGTAAATGTTTTTACTTTATTGCATTCAGATGCCTCATATTCTCCTTAGTGTGGGTAATATACAAAAAAAAAAAATGGGACATAACTGCTGAGTAGCAATGCCATCTGTGAAAAAAAGCATCTATAAAAGTAAGGCTTTAACTTATGTTTACAGAACAATGACACTTCACCTATAAAAATTAAACATTTTGAAATATGACAAGGACGACTATGTCACATTGTCACAAGATTAAGTATATAGAATTGTTCTATAACATGTTTTATACTTCATATTGAAGAGAAAACATAGCTAGATAAACTACTGAACACACTGAAAACTTTTTGTTTGCTTCTTAGTACAGCTCTATGTGATTTATTTATGATTTGTACTCAGTGAGGTACACCCTACTTTAAATGAAAAAAAGTTTCCCTGGAATTCTAAAATCAGTATATAGTCATTCATCTGAGCAAACCATGTATAAAAACATTTTCAGTAAGCATACTTAGACATTTAGTTTAATACATTAAGCTATCCTTATGTGCACATGTAGTAAAAAAAATTGTAAAATACGTTTTTTTTTCTTTTACAGTACATGTTTGCCAATTGTATTACCAATGAATTTTGTAGTTCTTGAAGTGTGACTTATCATTTGTCATTTTCATCAAAAAGGTCATGTCCACTCATTTTCTGCATGACTCTCTACAGATCTTCTTGTGCTCAGCTGAGATTAACTTTCTAATTTAAAATCCAGACAAACAAGTATTTATATTAGAACATTATTGATGAGCAACGTCTGGGGAGCTATGGGCACTGTATCAGTCACTCATTGTGTAGCTACTGTGACAAGAAAATCACTTACTCATAAGCATATAGAGTGTTCATGAAATTGCTTGCCTCATGAAACTGCCTATTTTTAATAAGAAAAAAGAAGCATGTGTATGATATACCCCAAGAACCTGACATAATTTAATATCACATGTTATGATGTAAAACTGCAAGAAAATTCAAAAGATGTTTTGCCATTGCTTTAACCACTTGCTTACTGGGCACTTAAACCCCCCTCAGTCCCAGACCAATTTTCAGCTTTCAGCGCTGATGCACTTTGAGTGACAATTGCGCGGGCATACAACACTGTACCCAAATGAAATTTTTATCATTTTTTTCCCACAAATAGAGCTTTCTTTTGGTGGTATTTAGTTACAGCTCGGAGTTTTATTTTTTGCTAAACAAACAAAAAAAGATGCAAAAAAAAATAAATAAAAAATCATGTTTTAATAGTTTGTTATAAAATTTTGCAAACGGGTCATTTTTCTCCTTCATTGAAGTGCGCTGATTAGGCGGCACTGATGCATTGGTGGGCACTGATGGGCTGCATTGGTGGGCACTGATGGGCTGCATTGGTGGGCACTGATGGGCTGCACTGGTGGGCACTGATGGGCATAGTTAAGGCGGCACTAATAGGCACAGATAAGGCGGCACCGATGGGCACAGATAAGGCGGCACTGATGGGCAAAGATGGGCACAGATAAGATGGCACGGATGGGTGGCACGGATAAGTGGCACGGATGGGTGGCACGGATGGGCACTGATAGGTACCACAGATAGATGGGACTGATGAGCACTGATAGGTGGCACTGATAGGTGGCTCTGATAGGTGGCACTGCTGGGCACTGATGGGCGGCACTGCTGGGCACTGATGGGCGGCACTGCTGGGCACTGATGGGCGGCACTGGGGTGCAGCACCTTTGAGGCAGATTGGGTGGCACCGTGGGTGGCACTGTGGGGTGGCACTGTGGGTGGCACTGTGGGTGGCACTGTGGGTGGCACTGTGGGTGGCACTGTGGGCACTATGGGCACTGACAGGGGGCACTGACGGGGGGCACTTACTTTTTCTTTTATTTTACTTCAGGATGGCACTGCGGGAGGCAGGTGGGCACAGGCAGGTGGCAGGTGGTCCCTTGTATTGATGGCCGTGATCGGGACTGATGTCCCGATCACGGCCGCCGGTGATCGGCTTTTTTTTTCTCTCCTCGCGCTGTCAGCGCGAGGAGGAATAATAGCCGATTACCGGCTCCGTTCTATCACATGATCAGCTGTCATTGGCTGACAGCTGATCACGTGATAAGGGGTCGGGATCGACCCCTTACACGGATCGGTGATCAGGCGAGTCTCACGGACTCGCCGATCACAGAGCGCGCCGCGCGCGCCCCTCAGGGGGCGCGCAGGCCGCTCGTAACCAGGACGACGTCAATAGACGTAGTCCTGAAAATGTAGGTCCGCGCTAATGCCGTCATTTGGCAATAGCGCGGATCTGAAGTGGTTAAGATCACATTAGGACTATGAGTTGTATTGTAAAATGAGCTAAAGTTATAATATGGCTATTTTCTTTGCTCTAAAAATTAAGGGTTTTACCAACTAATTTTGTAAAAAAAATGTAATTGAATTAAATAGGTAAAAACACAGACTTCGTAAATCTCAGCTACTAGTTGGCATATTAGGATACAAAACTCAACTTGGTAAATACATATCTCATATAGAAAATTAAATCAAAAGCATACTGTCATTCTAAAGAGAGTAAAACACTGTTATGTGTCTGGAAGTTAGAATGTAACACATTACATTTTTAATTTTACATATGGTAGATTGTCACCACCCTGTCAATGGGGAATGAACTCCATCTGATCACAGTAAATTATAATGATCAGCAAGGTGTTAATCCTGCTCACAAGGATCTTTGCTAAAAACGTATGTCAACATTAGGCTGAGATATCGGTCTGCACTTATTGGGGGTACAAACTGCCTTTGTTTGGTTTTTGAACCATTGCAATATATTGATGTATTGCATCAATTAGTTTATGTTTTCCAAGTAGGGTGGTCATTATAGGAAAATATAGGGTCTGGTGTTTGTTGGCGCAAATTAGGAAACATTTCAGCCTCATAAATGAGCTATCCGTCTGTAGGGTCTGCTATCTTTTTATTACAAAGAACAGGTTTTCCTGATAGTAACGAGAATGCCACACTACTTTGTTAAAAATTAGCACTGTAAATTTGGGAATACGATATATCTATATCTATATATCTATATATATATATATATATATATATATATATATCTATATATATATATATATATATATATATATATATATATATATAAAGCAAATAGTACATGGATAAAAATCAGTTCATGTCCTGAAAATATCAGTACTAACACAGCGCTAAACAATAAACAAATTAAAGTCCCAAATAACAGCATAAAAATCCAAAAGGAGATTGTGCAGAAAGGGTGACAATGATGGTATAATCAACGCTGTGAGGTGATAATAATGTTCATCAAAAAGTGCTGTAACTACTCCATCCACCAGGATTGCACCAATATTTCACTGCGTGAAGTTCGTATCCCCTCAGGGGGTTAAACTCACCAGATATAAGAATAATAAGCTACACCCTATCTTCTCTCTTCTCGTGCCAGCTGCATCTGGCACGAGAAGAGAGAAGATAGGGTGTAGCAGAAAGAGTGAGAGCCCAGAAGCAAGCAAGGAAGCGTGTTTGGCAGACGAACCCTGGTGGAGGACATTTGAATTGCGGTATATAAAAACAGGATTATTCCATTAAAGGCGCTTATTATTCTTATATCTGGTGAGTTTAACCCCCTGAGGGGATACGAACTTCACACGGTGAAATATTGGTGCAATCCTGGTGGATGGAGTAGTTACAGCACTTTTTGATGAACATTATTATCACCTCACAGCGTTGATTATACCATCATTGTCACCCTTTCTGCACAATCTCCTTTTGGATTTTTATGCTGTTATTTGGGACTTTAATTTGTTTATTGTTTAGCACTGTGTTAATACTGATATTTTCAGGACATGAACTGATTTTTATCCATGTACTATTTGCTTTATGACTTTTTCTACTTTAACGGCTGCTGCCCTATAGACCCTCGAGACTAATTCGATAGGTCATTATTATATCTGTTTACTATTTTTCTGAATGTTTGGTCTGCTGAAATAGGCGCTGAGTGGGGTACTGTGGGCCTATCTTATACCCTTGTTGTTCTATATATATATATATATATATATATATATATATATATATATAAATGTAGCGCTGGTATCCTTGTCTACTAATGTGTGTTAGCATTTATAATGGAAGTCTATGGACGTTTCTATGGCTTAGTGTTTGGCGCATCTAGCGGCCAAACACTGATAGTGGACTTAAATTATTTTTGCTTTATCAAAGCACTGAACTTGGTACAGGAAGTGACTGTTATTTACACTGGAGAGTTGATCTTTTTACCCAGGATACCAGGTGACCTACTCATGGACGCCCTCTCTTGCACTGCATGCTGGGTAGGACATAAAAGGACCACGAGTGGCCATCTTAGGTCTCTTGGGAACGCATGGCCTGCCTGTGAGTACTGGTGAGGAGGCCTCCTGGAGGAAGTGGCCTATTGCCCTTGTGGAGCGCAACGCTGCTCGATTGTGTGAGTGACCTGAAGTGTCAGAGACACAGTGATCGGAGTGGGAATATCCAGAGACACTCGTTTGAGCATCGGAAGACCAGGTCCACCTATCAGAACGGAACGGAGTGACGGAGCCAGTTGACATAGGAGCAAGCTGTAAACACCTGACCAAAGTTACCATACCAAGCTTCCGATCCAGTTGGTGAGAGGGGTTGTGGCTCACAGTTTTCTAAACTTTGCACCTAGTACGGCTTATATACAGGCCTCGCTGGGATCCATAGTCCCACCAAGGAGGAGTATAGCAACTGACACTAGGCGGGCATAAGGCCTACTTACTATCACATCTCAAGTATTGTATTATAATTACGGAAGCAACACTAGGATTATCCTTAACTTTAATTACTTTAACCCTTGGATTACAAATTATAAGGAATTATCATTGCTAGTAGGGATGAGCTTCGAGTTTGAGTCGAACTCATGATCTACTCGAACATTGCCTGTTCGCCTGTTCAGCGAACAGTGAACAATTTGGGCTGTTTGCAGCAAATTCGAAAAGCCGGAACACCCTATACAAGTCTATGGGAGAAATCTAAAGTGCTAATTTTAAAGGGTAATATGCAGGTTACTGTCCTAAAAAGTATTTGGGGACCCGGGTCCTGCCCCAGGGGACATGGATCAATGCAAAAAAAAGTTTTAAAAACGGCAGTTTTTTCAGGAGCAGTGATTTTAATAATGATTAAAGTGAAACAATAAAAGTGTAATATTCCTTTAAATTTCGTAGCTGGGGGGTATCTATAGTATGCCTGTGAAGGGGCGCATGTTTCTGGTGCTTAGAACTGTCCCTGCACAAAGTGTCATTTGTGCAGGAAAAAAAGTCTTTTAAAATCACTTGCGGCTATTGTCGGGTCCCGTAATACAGAGAACACTCAATGAGTGTTCTCTGCATTAGCCGACAATTCATTCATTTATTGATAAAAAAAAAAAAAAGCGTGGGGGTTCCCATAAATTCAATTACCAGGCCCTTCAGGTCTGACATGGATATTAAGGGGAACCCCCTGTCAAATTAAAAAAAAAAGCCAGGGGTTCCCCAGTGACGTGTGGGTGACCCCGCCCCCTCTGATGTAACGGAAACCTGCGTTACATCAGAGGGGGCGGGGTCACCCACACGTCACTGGGGAACCCCTGGCTCCCTTCACCAGCGTCAGAGGGGGCGGGGTCAGGTGACGGGTGGCCCCGCCCTCCTAATATAAGAAACGTCAGCGCTGGGATCTCTGCAGTGTCTCCGGAGTGGAGACAGAAGAAGGATGTATGGACAGCGCTGGACTGAGAGATCCCCCGTCGCTGGATATGATCATCCATCGCTGGACCCCGGAGACCCGTCGCTGGATAGCAAGAGGGGATTAGCACCGCTGGAATCTTTTTTTTATTTTTAATAAAGGAATTTTTCAAAAGTGTGTTTGTCTTATTTAACCATTTTGACACTTTCTTTGTGAAATGGTAGGGGTACTTTTGTACCCCCTTACCATTTCAAACAGGGGGGGGGGGGCGGGATCTGGGGGTCCCCTTGTTAAAGGGGGCTTCCAGATTCTGATAAGCCCCCCGCCCGCAGACCCTCACAACCAATGGCCAGGGTTGTGAGGATGAGGCCCTTGTCCTCATCAACATGGGGACAAGGTGCTTTGAGGGGTCACAGACCCCCAAAGCATCCTCCCAATGTTGAGGGTATGTGGCCTGGTACGGTTCAGGAGGGAGGGGGGGCCATTCTCTTGTCCCCCCTCTTTTCCTGCGGCCTGCCAGGTTGCGTGCTCGGATAAAGGGTCTGATATGGATTTTTAGGGGGGCCCCCACGTCAATTTTTTTTAAATTTGATGCGGGGTTCCCCTTAATATCCATATCAGACCTGAAGGGTCTGGTTATGGATATTTAGGGGGACCCCCACGTCAATTTTTTTTTTTAATTTGACACGGGGTTCCCCTTAATATCCATGTCAGACCTGAAGGGCCTGGTAATTGAATTTAGGGGAACCCCCACGCTTTTTTTTTTTTTTTTTTTTTTTTTTATCAATGAATGAATGAATTGTCGGCTAATGCAGAGAACACTCATTGAGTGTTCTCTGTATTACGGGACCCGACAATAGCCGCAAGTGATTTTAAAAGACTTTTTTTCCTGCACAAATGACACTTTGTGCAGGGACAGTTCTAAGCACCAGAAACATGCGCCCCTTCACAGGCATACTATAGACACCCCCCAGCTACGAAATTTAAAGGAATATTACACTTTTATTGTTTCACTTTAATCATTATTAAAATCACTGCTCCTGAAAAAACTGCCGTTTTTAAAACTTTTTTTTGCATTGATCCATGTCCCCTGGGGCAGGACCCGGGTCCCCAAACACTTTTTAGGACAGTAACCTGCATATTACCCTTTAAAATTAGCACTTTAGATTGTGAACGTTCGAGTCGCATAGACTTTAATAGGGTTCTAAAGTTCACACGAAGTTTAGGTCTGTTCGCAGGTTCTGGTGCGAACCGAACAGGGGGGTGTTCGGCTCATCCCTAATTGCTAGCGAAGACAAGAAGACTAAGGACTGAGTACTTTAATTGAGACCTCACGCATAGCTATAAAAGTAGGGGGAGCTCCTATATATATATATATATATATATATATATATATATATATATTGTTTATAACTGTTTCATCAAAATTCATTTTCCTGTCATTCTATGTTGGGATGACAGTACAATTGCTGTAATCACCTGTTTACCAATATATATAGTAAAATATACTTTGATTAAGTACCCCATTGTGTGGAGTATTGTTTTCTCCCAACAGTAGATCCTGAGAAGACAATACAGGTATATTGTGTTATATTATATTGTACTGTATTGGATTGCACCACAGCTGTGTCAAGGAGACTGAAGCAAGTTAGTGGGTTTATTAGCATAGTGCAGGCCCAAATCAAACGAGCAGCTCCTTCTGGGGTCAGTGCTACATATATATATATTATAAGTGCAGCGCAGTGCAAATTAATATTGGATGACATCAAACAGAAAAGGATTCACTGTTGCTCTCTTAAAAACTTTACCTCGTGCCCAGCAGGGAAGAGAGGAGTGGAAGACGAGCTCATCGCTGAATTAATTGAGGGCTCAAGTAAGTAAAAAGGGGGGCAAGGTCCCGATTATGATGCCTAAACTATTTTTACACTAATGCAGGGATGCATTATGGTAAAACATGTTTAGGCTTTATAACCAGTTTAAAATTACCTGCATTTCATAGCAGCCACAAAATGCCTTTTCTCTCTATGAGGGACACTTAGTACCATCCCTTCTATTCATTTGCTCCTCTCTATAATATTTTCCATAAAATTTAGCATTGTTTGAGAATATTGCTTGTGTACATACAGTATACGAAGATGAGGATACTCTGCAATGTCTGCAGAATATTGCTTCTGTACATTGATGGAACATGAAGATGAGGAGTATCTGGATACTCGGCAATGTCTGCATGACAGGGAGAATATTAATAGTAATAGTTGCATTCATTTGGGGAGTTTAGGCCCCGGACATTGTCTACAATTTTTTGGGGATGCTAGAGATAATTAAAGGCCTTTATAGTGAGGAAGAAAAATGATTATCCTATGAAATAGTCCACCAAAAGCCAACAAAAATCTACAACATATCAGAAAAGAAAGAAAAAGTGAGGAGAAACTAGATCAAAAGAGTGTACATTAACCACTTCAGGACCGTATTGCCAATGTACGTCAACACAATGGCACAGGCAGGCACAATCACGTAGATGTACGTGCCTGCCTTCCAGCGGGTGGGGGGTCCGATCGGACCCCCTCCCGCTGGATACGGCGGTCCGGTTCGCTCCAGGAGCGCTCCGTGATGAGGGGATGGCCGTTGGTTTTCGGCCACCCCCTCTGGATCACTCCTGGCAAATGAGAAGCTTCCTCCCACTGTGTATTGTTTACACAGGAAGGAGGAAGTGATGTCATTCTCCTCGGGGCGGTCTTTTTGACCGGACTACGAGGAGAAGACTAATAGTAAGTGTGCACCAACACTACACTGACATGTAGGTACACACAGGCACACAAACCCCCCCCCCCCCCCGATCCCCCCCCAGTCACAGTGTCACTGATTGCATTGATCATTTCTTTACTGATCAATGCATTCAGTGTCAGTTGTGACAGTAAAAACTGTCAGGACAGTTAGTGTTAGGTCCAGGGTAGCCCCCTATCACCCCCCAATAAAGACTTAACCCCCTGATTGCCCCTAGAGTTAACCCTTTCACCCCCTTTTGCCAGTGTCACTAAGCGATCATTTTTCTGATCGCTGCATGTGTCGCTAGGTAGCTAGTTATTTTTTTAGGTTCACCGCCAGGTTTTTATATCGCTAGGTCCCCCGATATACTACCCAATAATGGTTTTAACCCCCTGATTGCCGCTAGTTAACCCTTTCACCCCCTTTTGCCAGTGTCACTAAGCGATCGTTTTTCTGATCGCTGCATTAGTGTCGCTACAGTCGCTAGGTAGCTAGTTATTTTTTTAGGTTCACCGCCAGGTTTTTATAGCGCTAGGTACCCCGATATACTACCCAATAATGGTTTTAACCCCCCGATTGCCGCTAGTTAACCCTTTCACCCCATTTTGCCAGTGTCACTAAGCGATCATTTTTCTGATCGCTGCATGTGTCGCTAGGTAGCTAGTTATTTTTTTAGGTTCACCGCCAGGTTTTTATATTGCTAGGTACCCCGATATACTACCCAATAATGGTTTTAACCCCCTGATTGCCGCTAGTTAACCCTTTCACCCCCTTTTGCCAGTGTCACTAAGCGATCGTTTTTCTGATCGCTGCATTAGTGTCGCTACAGTCGCTAGGTAGCTAGTTATTTTTTTAGGTTCACCGCCAGGTTTTTATAGCGCTAGGTACCCCGATATACTACCCAATAATGGTTTTAACCCCCTGATTTCCGCTAGTTAACCCTTTCACCCCCTTTTGCCAGTGTCA
Organism: Lithobates pipiens; assembly: GCF_037356315.1. NCBI lineage: Eukaryota > Metazoa > Chordata > Amphibia > Anura > Ranidae > Lithobates > Lithobates pipiens. Next base: position 201,921,354 of record NW_027507784.1, on the reverse strand, counting down.
CTAAGCGATCATTTTTCTGATCGCTGCATCAGTGTCGCTAGTGTCGCTAGGTAGCTAGTTATTTTTTTAGGTTCACCGCCAGGTTTTTATAGCGCCAGGTACCCCGATATACTACCCAATAATGGTTTTAACCCCCTGATTGCTGCTAGTTAACCCTTTCACCCCCTTTCACCAGCGATCACAGTATAAGTGTCACTGGTGACGCTGGTTAGCCAGTTAGTTATTTAGGTTCCCCGTCAGGTTTTTATATAGCGCCAGGGACCCCCATATACTACCTAATAAAAACCCCCTGATTGCCCCTAGTTAACCCTTTCACCACTGATCACCGTATAAGTGTTATGGGTGACTCTGGTTAGTTTGTTTTTTATAGCATCAGGGCACCCACCATTTATTACCCAATAAAGGTTTAACCCCCTGATCACCCGGCGGGTGATATCAATTAGGTTTTAGGGTCAGGGTCTGCGTCGCCCCAGGCAGCGCTAGGTTAGTGCCAGTACCGCTAACACCCACACGCAAAGCATACACCTCCCGTAGTGGTATAGAATCTGAACAGATCAATATCTGATCTGATCAGATCTATACTAGCGTCCCCAGCAGTTTAGGGTTCCAAAAAAACGCATTGTTAGCGGGATCAGCCCAAATACCTGCTAGCACCTGCGTTTTGCCCCTCTGCCCAGCCCACCCAAGTGCAGTATCGATCGATCACTGTCACTTACAAAACACTAAACACATAACTGCAGCGATCGCAGAGTCAGGCCTGATCCCTGCCATCGCTAACAGGTTTTTTGGTAGCATTTTATATTCAAATCCGGAAGGCAGTGCTTGGTTTTCGGGGTCCCGTACGTGGCTAGGCTCCCAAAAAGTCCCCCACATGTGGTATCCCCGTACTCGGGAGAAGCAGCAGAATTTATTTTGGGGTGTAATTTGACTTCTGCCCATAGCATGTGTGAGCAATATATCATTTAGTGACAACTTTGTGCAAAAAAAAAAAAAAAGTTTGTAATATTCCCGCAACTTTTGGCAAAATATAAAATATTCCATGGACTCAACATGCCTCTCAGTAAATAGCTTGGGGTGTCTACTTTCCAAAATGGGGTCATTTGGGGGGGTTTTGTGCTATTTTGGCATTTTATGGCCTTCGAAACTGTGATAGGTAGTGAGGAGTTAAATCAAAAATTTGCACCCTTAGAAATCCTGAAGGTGGTGATTGGTTTTCGGGGTGCCGTGCGCGACTAGACTCCCAAAAAGTCCCACACATGTGGTATCCCCGTACTCAGGAGAAGCAGCAGAATGTATTTTGGGGTGTCATTTCACATATGCCCATAGCATGTGTGAGCAATATATCATTTAGTGACAACTTGGTGCAAAAAAAAAAAGTTTGTAATATTCCCGCAACTTGTGGCAAAATATAAAATATTCCATGGACTCAACATGCCTCTCAGTAAATAGCTTGGGGTGTCTACTTTCCAAAATGGGGTCATTTTGGGGGGTTTTGTGCTATTTTGGCATTTTATGGCCTTCGAAACTGTGATAGGTAGTGAGGAGTTAAATCAAAAATTTGCACCCTTAGAAATCCTGAAGGTGGTGATTGGTTTTCGGGGTGCCGTGCGCGACTAGACTCCCAAAAAGTCCCACACATGTGGTATCCCCATACTCGGGAGAAGTAGCGGAATATATTTTGGGGTGCAATTCCACATATAACCATGGCATGTGTGAGCAATATATCATTTAGTGACAACTTTTTGTAAAAAAATTATTTTATTTTTTTTTGTCATTATTCAATCCCTTAGGACAAAAAAAATAAATATTCAATGGGCTCAACATACCCATCAGCAATTTCCTTGGGGTGTCTACTTTCCAAAATGGGGTCATTTGGGGGGGATTTGTACTGCCCTGCCATTTTAGCACCTCAAGAAATGAGATCGGCAGTCATAAATTAAAAGCTGTGTAAATTCCAGAAAATGTACTCTAGTTTGTAGACGCTATAAGTTTTGCGCAAACCAAAAAATATACGCTTATTGACATTTTTTTTACTAAAGACATGTGGCTGAATAAATTTTGCCCTCAATGTATGACTAAAATTTAGTTTATTCGATTTTTCTTATAACAAAAATAAGAAAATATCTTTTTTTTTCAAAATTTTCGCTCTTTTTCCATTTATATCGCAAAAAAAAAAAATCGCAGAGGCAATCAAATACCATCAAAAGAAAGCTCTATTTGTGGGAAGAAAAGGACGCAAATTTTGTTTGTTTCGTTTCGTTCGTGCAATATTGCATGACCGCGCAATTACCAGTTAAAGCAGCGCAGTGCGAAATTGCAAAAAGACCTCTGAAGTGGTTAATGTGTAACTAAAAAAGAGCATTGCAAAGATGAAGATCTATCAAAAGGGAAAGGGGTAGCAAGAGCATGGATAGATAAATTCTATCTCAGTCTCTAACATATACATGTACATATAGCTTACTGTAGGGGTAGGCGAGGTTGTGGGAAATTAGAAGAAAGAACATTTAATCCCTCCCTTCACATGTAAGGAGATCTTGCATTAAAAAGGACCCTGTACGCAGTGGCACAATGCATGAGCCCCAGTTAATGAAAGACAGATGGATCCATCAGAAAGGATCTTGAATAGATTGCTAGGGTCTAGCAAACTTACATGGTTGCAACAGCAGGTTTAATAGAAAGGCAAGGGAGAACAAGGTCTTAAAATGAACTTCTAACCTTTTTATTCCTAGGATCCTTAAATATTCAAACATCCTCAAATGGAACCATTAAGGTCTTCTTAAGGCAAGAAATGGCTGGGTTCATGGCTGGGACAGCCAATTTCTTTAGGAACCTGTCTTCTATAGAGGAGAAAATAGGTAGGAAGGATGAAGATCTTCTCAAAATTAGGCCAGTCACTGTACAACATAGGCCGTAAGAGTGGTTCAGAAGAGGTTTTGGCATGTGAAGACATTTTAGTTAATCCAAAGTTGGTGACTTTTTTGGGGAGCATTTAAAACTGTTCTAAGTCAAGGCATGCGATCACTGTGGCAGTAAGGATTGAAATGGTATCCTTTAGATTTGGAGAAATATTAGCAGATCAGATCTCCTCTTGTACTGAGTACTCAGACCCAGGTAAGAAATAATAATCATTCACCTCTTTGTAAAATACATAGTCAATTTGAAGAAAGTCATAGACAGACTTAGGTGGAAAGGATGAGGGAGGTTCCTGTGGTCTGAGGCCTCTAAAAGTGTTGAACGCTTTCCCATAAACTGATATTGTAGCAGAAAACTCCTTTCTAGCCAAGTAGAAGGAGGGTGGTGCCTGGAAGGACCCATGAGTAGCATGAGATCTGGGAGAGGAACCTGAGCTAGCAGAATCATGATCCATAGGAAAGATATGATAGACCCCTCACTGAGATTCTAACTGAGCGTGTATTCACTGGCCCATTTCCCTTGTGACTATGATCCACAATATATAATGAGGGATATTCTACTTAGGGTACTCCCAACCACTGCTGTAGAGCAAAAATGTTTAATACATCTGTGACTAGTCACTGTAGACAATGGAAGTCCAAAATATCCAACAGATCACTGTACTGAGATATGGTTAGTGAAGCTGGAAGCAGAAGAAAGCCAGTCTCACGTGTGCCCAAACAGGAAGGGGTGAGAAATAGGAAATGGTTGAACTGCTACCACCACTGGCTGTGACTAAATTAGTGTCCCTGTTTGTAACCCATAGCAAATGCAGCAACAAATGGACTATTGTGACAATATCCTGTATGTGAGTGACAGTCAATTTATAACAACCAGACTGAATTAGTAAATGAGGACTTAACTTGGATAACTGAAGAGAATATTCCCACAATTTTCGAATTACAATATTTAACATCATACACCCAGATAATGAGGGATTTATAACAAAAAAGTGCAGCAACAAAAAAGATGTGCCAAATACCAATATAGTATGAATCTATACATCCACAGACAATAAAACAGCACTACAAATATAAAAGTGCATTGCCTTGAAAATGAAGTGCAGAAATGACAGTCAATATATTTTGTAATTCCTCTGTGCAGTCTGTTAACCCACGCGTGGTCTCTTGCCAAATGACAGTCCACTGCTGACATATTCTTTTGTTTCACTGTGTACAATATCCTCTTACATGTGCTCTCTTCTGATATAAAGTGCCAAATAGTGTTCACCCCTGTGCTACACCACCTATTTACGCTACCTATTACCTCATCTGGAAACCCCCATAAAGGTAAGGTCAGCAAAAGACTTCCCAGATCACTGGGTGTAAACCAGTGGTGTATTTAGGTTTTGTACTGCCTTAGGCCTGACTAAACTCATGCACCCTCCTCTTTAAATATGGCCCACCCCTTCCTGTCAAAGTCATACCCATTCCGATTTAAGATCTGCCAAGTCATCTGTAAACCTCACCCCTTCCTCTTTAGGCTCTGCCTTTTCATCTTAGAGCTCCACCTCTTCCTCTCTATACATTAAAAGGGGGTACCAAGTGCCTACTTGTATATTTTGTTGTTTTCTATACCATTTCAAATGTTGTATCTATTATTTTAAGAGATTATAGCACGGATCGCTTTGCTGTACATGAATTTTCACTGAATGTGGACTGTTTAATAAGTTTGCATTGATTTTAACATGCATGGAGCACATTGCAGTACATGAACTTTCATTTCAGCATGCATAGAGCACTTTGCACATGCTGAAATCAATGCAAACAGCCCACATTCAGTGAAAGTTCATGTACTGCAAAGTGTTCCATACATGCTGAAAATACATGTACTGCAAAATTTGCAGTACATAAACTTTCACTGAATCTGGACTGTTTAATAAGTTTGTAGCACCGAACACTTTATTGCAATAAGATCTGCATATTAACCACTACAGCCCTGGAAGGTTTTACCGCCTTCCTGACCAGAGCACTTTTTGCGATTCTGCGCTTTAACTGACAATTGCGCGGTTGTGCAATGTGGCTCCCAAACAAAATTGAGGTCCTTTTTTTTCCCACAAATAGAGGTTTTTTTTGGGGGTATTTGATCACCCCTGTGGTTTTTATTTGTTGCTCTATAAACAAAAAAAGTGACAATTTTGAAAAAAAACACATTATTTTTAACTTTTTGCTATAATAAATATCCCCCAAAAATATATAAAAAAACATTTTTTTTCCTCAATTTAGGCTGATACATATTATTCTACATATTTTTGGTAAAAAAAATCGCAATAAGTGATTATTGATTGGTTTGCACAAAAGTTCTATCATTTACAAAATAGGGGATAGTTTTATGGCATCTTTATTAATATGTTTTTTTTAAATGGCGGCGATCATCGATTTTTACTGTGACTGCGATATTATGGCGGACACATCGGACATTTTTGACACATTTTTGGGACCATTGTCAGTTATACAACAATCAGTGCTATACAAATGCACTGATTCCTGTGTAAATGACAGTGAATGTGGTTAACGAGGAGGTGGCAGTGTAGGAGTTAAGTGTGTCCTAGGGGCATGTTGCTAACTGTGGGGGGCGTGACTGTGTTCTGTACATCACTAATCTCTGCTCCAATCACAGGGACCAGAGGTCAGCATTACTTGTTGCTAGGCAGAACTGGGAGATGCTTGTTTACTATAGCATTTCCCTGTTCATCCTCTCTATGAGGCGATCACGGGTATCCCCACGGTGATCGAGTCCGCGGGACCCCTGACCCGACTCACGGAGCTTCCCGTGGCCCCCGCCTCTTCTGCCAATGTATATCGGCGTGAGGCGGTCAGGAAGCGGTTAATTAAATCCATACTGAGCACTTTATATTTGATTGCCACATCATGACGTACAAAAGTAATAGTAACATATTAATTGTACCTGCAGAAGTGCTGCCCTCACCGCTGCCTGGGGGCTCCCCTCATCCTCCTCTCTTTCTCTCTCTCTTTCTCTCCTCCTATCGTCACATACAGACCCCGGACCAGAGAGAAGATGCAATGTAAGGATGCCACGTAGAGGCGGGTAGGTGGAGCATTAGGCTCCACCTCCACCAGTTGAATTACACGCAGCCAGTCTGGCCAGTCACCGGCCACTTCATGGGGGTGTCAGTCGCTTCCCCACCCTCGGCCTATACTGCCCCATCCAATCCATAATAACAACAGCTGTGAAACACAGCAAGCCTCTCATCGGGGAATGTATATTTTGTGCAGGAGGCAGCCGCGGGAGCTGGGTCTTGGGAGGACGGGTCGGATGGGTGCTGCCCTCTGCAAAGTGCCACCCTAGACCTGGGCCTTGTCGGCCTAGGACAAGACACAGCACTGGTGTAAACACTGCTGGAGCACTTCAGGAGATAATTCACAGACATCAGGATCAGGTTACATCATGCTTCTAATACAAATACAATACCAATGTGTGGCACCCAAAAATTGTGAAAAAAAATGTGAAAGAATGTGGCTGCTTTTTTATAGGTGAGCTAAGCACCTCTGATTATGCAAAATAAAAAATGTAAAGATGGCACTCACATGTATAAATAAAATGTGAAAAACAGCACCTTACACTAAACAAATAATAGTGAATGATGCTCACATATATGCCCTGTACACGCATGAATAACATGAATAGCAATATATATATATATATATATATATATATATATATATATATATATATATATATACATATATATATATATATATATATATATATATATATATATATATATATACTGTATACTGTATATGTACACCCTCCATTTAAATCCTAAAATTAGTGTTAATTTTACCACAAGATGGCAGAGGTGATTATTATATTAATATAATAATAATATTAATAGCCAGTTCAGTTTACATAGATAGTAATGTTTGTCATGTTTTATACAATTTTTCATTTGATGTGTTTATTTTTACATTTATTTTTATTGTGTATTTCATATAAAAGCTGTGAATTGTGTATAGCCTGAGCAGATTTAGATTTTCCATCCAAATTAGGCATTTATATAGTTTAGTCCACTGGTCTCCATTTTGGGGGAGACAAACCAATTGTAAAACTTTCCTTCATTATAAATAGAAACAGGAAATGGTGGCTCTTTACTTCCTGAGGAGCCATAACTGCGAAAACATACTGTAAATCGGAGGGGGGATACATCAATTCCGGATCCCGTGTGACATAATTTCTAGGCTGGTTTGTCAGAATGAGGCTTGGACTGCACACCAGCCCTGGAGAAACCATTTTAAAGCTACACAAGCTGTACACACTAGTGCTGGTGCATGGACACTAATACATGTAAGTGCAAATCCTATTTGTTGTGTTTTTAACACTAATTACAAATAAAATACTACACTATGTCCCTTTTTAATCTTGCTGCTTGCAAAATTATTTTCTCTATGCGTTTTCTACTCTAATGGAGGAATTAAGTGGAGATTCTCATCAGAGGGATCCCAGCTATTTTGTGGTTTCACAGGCCTATTCTGGCCTACCTGTAAAAGGGGGTCAAACCCCTCTGGTGAGTGTACATCCACCACTAGCGGTAAAGATTAGGAACATCTAATCACTGGTGCAATCAATGGTGTTGGGACAGTCACACTGGCAGTACGACTCATTCAGGAAAAACATGGTAGGCTGGCTGTACACAAGTTGATCGATATATCAACTTACATACAACAAGCCTGGTGGGTTTTTCCTAAACAATTACAGTAATGCTCATCAATAGATCAACTTGTGTACCACCAGGGTGCCCATACATGGATCAAAATTTGGCTTGTCCCTGTTGAATTTCTATCCATGTATGGCTGGCTTGTTGGAAAACAGGTAAAAATAACTACTATAAAGTGCTGAGTGTTCAAAATCATAAATGATAAACTCCAAACAACACAGTATAAGTACAAACAATCTAAAGTGCTAAGTGCTGAAAAATGCATAGATAGTAAACTCCCAATGTACAATATAGGTGCAAATAGTAATACAAGGGAATAGCATCCAGGTCAATGATATCCTAAACAAGAAAAAGTGCTAGTGACAAAAAACAAAGGAATAAGGTCCAAAGCGAGCATAAGTCTTCAAACAGATGCTGATGGATACAGTCCAAAAAATAAGTGCTGGGCTCCAATTAACACTCTGTGGAGGTGTAGTGATTTGAATTAGTGATTTTCCTCTTTGGTGCAGTCGCACCTCAATGTGCAATGGCTTCTTACCTTACCGCTGTAAGGTAACAGCGCAAGAGTAGCCAGTGGCAATCTGGAAATCCGGGATCCTGCAGTAGGTCACCCTAAGAATTTCTTATGGATGGCAATATCATAAATACCATCTATGGAGCCTGGTGTCCTGGTGGATGGCTCTAATTAGAATAGTATATCTCCTTTGTGTAAGGAGATATACTACTGACCACCACCACTACTGACTTACACAAAAGAGATATACTATTCTAATGAGAACCATCCACCAGGACATCAGGATTATGCATTTTTGAGCATTTAGCACTTTAGATTGTTTACTATTATTTGCACTTATACTGTGTTTTCTGGAGCTTATCATTTATGATTTTGAACACTCAGCACTTTATATTAGTTACTTTTACCTGTTTGTTATCACTTATAGCGCAGCACGATCTATTGATTTCATTTATACTTATTACATTATTATAGCAGTAAGCAGAGAGATTTAAAGTTAATTTACTAAAGGTGTTAAAAACCTTCAGTGAAAAATTCTGTAAATATTTATTAGTTATGTGAAAAGCAAGTTTCTGTCATGTACAGAAGCTTTTGATGTGATTGAAATATTGAGCTGAATAATCACACAATCTTTGAGTGAATATTTGAAACTCATTTAGTAAATCCGTCTTTAAGAAAGCCAATAGTTTCATCTATGCGGATTCTAATTGGAGAAGAGTTTGTTTCCTGATCTAGTCCTCTGCTATTATTTTATTACTATAAAGGTTTGCTGCTGAAGTGGCTAGTTGCATATGTTTTATTGTACAAACACATTTCTTGAACATATTTGCATTTCAGAAGCAAGGAATAAGTATATTTTCTTCTCACTTAAGCCAAACAAATTCAACTAAGTGACCTGTTTTTGGGTTCCTAAGGCTGCAATACAAAAAGGAGACCTCTAAGCTTGTGGTAAAATCAGTGGTGGCTACAGAGGAGTGCTTTGATGTGCTATAGCACCCCCAGAATTCTTTAAAGTGGAGTTTCTCTTTTTTTGTGTTTATTAAAAAAGTGTAGCTGCTGACTTACAATAAACACACACTCACTTGTCCCACGATCCAGCGATGTGGCCCCCCGAACCCTCGATTCTCTCCTCTGCCCGATGCCGGCATCACAACTGTGAGCACATGGCAGTGACTGCTTGTGGCTTCACAGATGGGTGCGCGCTGCGCATGCGTGAGTCGTGCTGCACCTCCTTAATGGTCGGGCAATCTTCTGAGACCTGTGATGTGTCCCAGAAGATTGCAGAGAGGGAGGGGGAGAGGAGAACTTCCAGTTGGATTGCCTAGACGGGCCGATTGAAGCGGGTACCTGTCAAAATATGTTATTGCTGGCCCTGACACTTACTGGGGGTTATTTCTGGGCCTAACACATGCTGGAGTTTATCATTACTGCAACACTAAGGATTATTATTAATGCCACTGACACCATTATTTTAAAGTGTGCCTAAAGCATAGCAAATCAAAGGAGGAAAGTGAGCTCACTACAAGCCGTACACTGTAAAGCAACACCCACTTTATTGGTCTCACTAATCTAAGTGCACAGTGGATGGCAATGCTACACGCACCACATGTTTCTTCTCATTTTCCTAAGGAGGGTGGTAGGTAGTTTTAAGCGAGCATTTCGGACCTAGCATGAGTTCCGCCCAAACATTGCCTATTTGTGTGGGTGGCGAACACCCAAATTTGCGAGGCGCTCAGCAGAATTTTCGCACAATGCGTGCTGTACAGTGCATTCTAGGGCCCTAATTGGATGAAGCAATGGACCTGACCTCTGGTCAGGTGCAAGGCTTTGCCCAATCAGGGCACGGAGCACTGTCAGAGCCCTGATTGGACAAAGTAATAAAGACTTGGTCCAATCATGGCTCAGTGCTCATAGTCTCATCCCACATTACAAAAGGTTCCTTCCCACAGAAGCCTTTTGATGTGTGTTATTGGAGATAGATGGAGCAGGACTCGGTGATCTCTAGTTAGTGTTATTGAAGTTTCGGATCTAAACTTTTTCCATGTTCGGGAGTTCTGGTGCGAACCGAACCATGGGATGTTTGGCCCAACCATAGTGGCAAGGGACTTTTATAGTGCACAACTTGTTTTTGTTTTTTAGATTCTTATTTTATTATTCTGAACAATACTTGCAATGATACAAAATGGTAAAAAAGCAAATAAGCTCCTGGACAGGAGTGTAGAACAAAAGTAAAAGAAAAAAATTATCTCAATGGTGGTACAGGAATTACACAAATTCAAATCAGAGAAAGCTTACCTATGGAGATCTTGCACTGCCTAATGCGAGTGGCTGAACTTGTATTCATTGAATCTTAGGAGTCAATGTAGGCAAACTGATGTTCACTGGTCAAAAAGGATTCCTTTACACACTGATGGGCTAATTTCTTCTAACAATTTTTTTTTTATTTTTTTTATTACTTCTACCAATTGGAGATGTCTTGGAGGGGAAAAAAGGAGAAAAAAAGGGAGGAGAACGTAGAGAGGGATAGGGGAAGACAGAGGAGCACACCTACTGGCTGTCTGCCCTGTCTGTGAGATTACAGTCAGAATAAGGAATTGGGAATCCTAAATTTATTTTAAACTCAAAAGCTATATTCAGTAGCGCAGGTGACTTGAGACCAGCAAAACCATGTGTTCCAAAAGTGTTCCTCCATATAATTAATCAAGGCCATTGGTTCCTCCATAAGGTGAGTTTTGCTAATCTTAGCAAACCACAGACTTGTGCGCTGGTGTTTGTTTCCAATATGCAAAAATATATTTATTCATACACCCACTGCCACCAATTATAGAACAGATTTTTTGAACTGACCATTAATGCAAAATATACTGTTATATATTTCTGAGCACTCTGTACACTTCATTATGCTTAAAAGGGGCCACAGTCTGTATTGTTGGTACACTGTGAATGGATTCTTTATAACACTAAACCTTTCTGTGTACTTCTTATTATGTCATATTTTTATTATAACACAAGATTTGGGATCAGGGGACTCAGCTCCCCTACTTATTCCTATCACTAGCACAGTGTGTGCCACAATTCCATTTGGGGGGTGCACTTGCAGAAGTGAAGGTAGAATATAAAATGCACCTACAGCTTTCGCTACAACTGTGCACTGTCACCAACAATGGCTCCTAAAATTAGTTAATACATTCCACTAGAACAGGAACAGCAAGGGTCTTTAGTTCTTAAAGCAGTATGTAGAATATTGCTGTCCTAAGGGTTTGGGGCTACGTACAAAGTTGTGGTGATAGAAAGTACAGTAAAGTACAGTAATTCTTAGTGTAACTAATGTTCCCAAAGTAGTCCTAGAATTTCATTTATTCTAACATCCCTTTTGGAAGTGAATGCATTTACTGCTTTTCTTTTATATATTTCTCTCTACCAAGACTACACAATTATTCTGTTTAAACATAACAATATATTTGTTAAAGTACACTGATTTAGGTTATTTTGATTGTATTTAATTCTATATGGATTCTAGCAATACACTTCTCTAAATGTATCCCTTCTGGTCTGTTACATATACCATTGGAAGCTTTTTTGTTATAGCTGTTCAGTAAGTACAAAAAATATTTGTGTATCCTGACAGAAATTTAGGGAACTAATAACTTCCTAAGTTAAGGAAAACATCAGATCTTTGCAATTGTTCCTCATAGCTGAGGTTCTCCAGACCCATTTTTGTTGACTTCTGATGAACTCTTTCTAGTTTATTGACAACCTGAGGATTGGTAACCAAAACTGCACTTGCTATTCAAAATTAGGCTGAACCTGTGTTTTGTAAAGGTTTTCTAAACAGCTGGCAAGTAGATTTGAACACCATGACAATTTCTCCTTAGAAACATCCAAAAGCATTTAGCGATTCCTTAACCACTTGCTTACTGGGCACTTAAACCCCCCTCCTGCCCAGACCAATTTTCAGCTTTCAGCGCTGATGCACTTTGAATGACAATTGCGCGGTCATACAACATCGTACCCAAATTAAATTTTTATCATTTTTTTCCCACAAATAGAGCTTTCTTTTGGTGGTATTTAATTACAGCTGGGAGTTTTATTTTTTGCTAAACAAACAAAAAAAGATGCAAAAAAAAAAAATCATGTTTAATAGTTTGTTATAAAATTTTGCAAACAGGTCATTTTTCTCCTTCATTGAAATCCGCTGCGGCACTGGTGGGCACTGATAGGCTGCACTGGTGGGCACTGATAGGCTGCACTGGTGGGCACTGATAGGCACGGTTAAGGTGGCACTGATAGGCACAGATAAGGCGGTACTGATAGGCACAGATAAGGCAGCACTGATGGGCACAGATAAGGCGGCACTGATGGGCAAAGATGGGCACAGATAAGATGGCACGGATGGGCACGGATAGGTACCACTGATAGATGGGACTGATGGGCACTGATAGGTGGTACTGATAGGTGGCACTGCTGGGCACTGATGGGCGGCACTGATGGGCACTGATGGGCACTGGTAGATGACACTGATGGGCACGGATATGTGGCATATGAGGTGCAGCACTGTTGTTGAGCCAGATTGTGGGCACTGATAGGTTGCACTGTGGGCACTGATAGGTGGCAATATGGGCACTGATGGGTGGCACTATGGGCACTGATGGGTGGCACTATGGGCACTAATGGGTGGCACTATGGGCACTAAGGGGTGGTACTGATGGGTGGCACTTTTACTATAATTAGGTGGCACTAAGGGGGGCAGGTGGGCACTGATGACTTGGCCCCAGCTCGCCGTGATTGGGACTGAAGTCCCTCTCACGGCCGCTGGTGATCGGCTTTTTCTTTTTCTCCTCGCGCTATCAGGAAAAATAGCCGATTACCAGCTCTGTTGTGATCACATGATCAGCTGTCATTGGCTGACAGCTGATCACATGGTAAGGGGTCGGGATTGACCCCTTGCTCCGATCTGTGATCAGGCGAGTCTCATAGACTCGCTGATCACAGAGCGCGCCGCGCGCACCCCTCATGCACGGGACGACGTCAATAGACGTAGTCCCAGCAAAGCAGGTCCGCGCTGTAGCCGTCATTCGGCTATAGAGCAGATCTCAAGCAGTTAAAGGGGACTGCACCTGGAGAGTCATACCATGGGATAAAGAGTACATCATGTGAGCTGTTTTTGCCGTTCATTTCATTATGAGAGGCAATACATTCCGGTGAGTGAGATTGGATGTAGGGGATGTAGGGGATGTGAGCAGTTGTTCATGTGGTGGATTGAAAAAAGAATTTAGAGGAACATTTTTACTGCATTTTTACTGCACATTTATATTTTTTATATGTCATTTGGACTATATTTGATGGACAGTTCATTTATGTGTTTTAGCGCCATTATGATTAATGAGTATTATATAATTAGATTTATTGGTATTTGGAGATTTTTAAATCACAGTACTATCCCATATCTATTATGAGCAGTGTTGTTGGTCAACAATATTTTTGACTTTAATATTTTTCCCTTTTTTTGGGATGTATAATTTATCAATATTTTTATTGTTTTACCAGTGTGCACAGCACATTATTGTACTTCCTTGGGAACCTACTTGTGGCAAGGTTGCTTGAGTACTATATATACACATTTATATGATATTTGTATGCTCAGGCATTGGTGTTACTTTCATCATTCTCTACTCTATCCAAAAAGAAAAAGTTTTGGTATTAGATACACAATGGGGTCAATTTAAAGTGGTTGTACAGACTAAAGGTTCTTTACCTTCATGCATTCTATGCATGAAGGTAAAAAACCTTCAGTGTGCAGTTCCCTCCTCACCCCCCCCCCCATATAATACTCACCTAAACCTGATCTCCATCCAGCAGTGTGCACAAGAGCTGAGGCTCTCCTGGGTCTCACGCCCCTCACTGGATGAGGTGCAGCAGCAGGATCCGACTTGGGAACGAGCATGCACAAGTGCCCCTATAGCAAGTGGCTTGCTGGGGGGGTGGTCAGTAAGGGGGAGGGGTCCAGAGGGCCATTTTTTTAGGAAAATAATTCCTTTACAACACTTTAAAAACAATCATTTGATGAATGTCACACAACTTTGTGTGTGTTTCTGTAATAGATTAATTCCTTTAATCATCATCAAATGGCCAAAAAGGATTGATATTTTCTCATTGTGGTTGTTCAAAAAATGATACCACATTTTGGGCACTAGATGGAGCTGATGATTATCGACCCCTTCTCTCTTGGTCACATGATAATGGCTTCCAATACCATCTCTATGCTGATGACACCCACATCTATCTCTCCTTCCCTCACCCCTTCAGTCTCTTCTTGCATTACTAACTTACTAACTGACATTTCAACCACTTCCTCAAACAAAATCTCTCTAAAACCAAGTTAATAATATTTCCCCTGCCCATGCCCCCCTCCATGACTTTTCCATCAAGATAAATAATGCCACTGTCAGTCCCTTTCCTCAGGCCAGGGTACTAAGTATAATCCTAGACTCTGACCTGTCCTTTCAACCCCAAATCCAAGAGCTGTCAAAAGCTTGTAGGCTTCACATAACCTCTTTAAAATCCGCACATGTTTAACTAATTAAACCACCAATCTGCTGATTCCCTGTTATCTCACACCTTGACTAACTCCCTTCTCATAGAACTACCTCTCCATAGGCTGCTGCCAGACTCAGCTACCTTACCAATCACTCAATGTCAGCCATCCATCTCTGGCAATGCCTTTATATTGTAAAGTGCCGTGCAAACTGTTAGCGCTATATAAATCCTATATTATAATAAAAATAATAATTATCACAGGAATTAATCAATTACACTGAATAGGGACAAAGTTCATCCAGCAGGAATGTGTGTGCCATTCATCCACATTTTTAATGGGTAGCTCCAAAAAAACAAATCCCACATTTTGGTTTAGGGAAGCTTCTTTCCCGTTTGTCATTAAAGTGGTTGTAAACCACTGCAATAAAATCAACCTCTCCCTCTGTACCATAATAATAAGTGTCCATGTGTCTGTATTATGTAAAAAAAAATTGCGATCTGTACCTGTATGAGCATGGCTCTTGGTGCTCAGCTGATTCCTCGGCTCTCTGCACTCTCAGCTCACTGCTCCAGTGGGCAGGGCCAAGTACTCTCGCTGATGTCAGCCGGGGAGGAGGGGGAGAGAGGAGAGAGCCGACAGTCAGCTGAGTGCCGTGCTCATATAGGTACAGATCGACAGATTATTTACATTACACAGGCACAGAGACACTCGTTATTAGATTACAGAGGGGGTGAGATTATTTTATTGCAGTTCTGAGAGCAGCAGGAGCAGGGGGTGCTGCTACGAGCAGACCGGCAGGAAGGGGAGTGGGGGAGGAGGACAGGGGAGACACAGACACAGGAGAGCAGGACTGCAGATGAAGGAATCACGTAAATGGATCATGGTGTCATGGTCAGTTTGCAGAGGGGAGGGTATATCCAGGCAGGATCAGCCAGGTTTTTTAGGTGTTACAGGGGGCCAAATGACACAGCACAAGCACTGCACTGTATAACATGCTTTAAGAGAACAGGATTTTTCTCGGGGTTAACAAACGCTTTAAGTTATAGTGGCCATAAAAATCTGTTTGCAAAATTGTTACAAAAAACAATGAATACATGCACTGGAAAGAAGAAATGTGTTCTAATTGTGTCTACTGCAAAGATACAATAGCAAACTTAAAAAAATAGCAACTATGAAATACTGTATAAAACAAAAGTAAGATAGTACTGTGTTCTTCTAATTGGTGAACCTTTTAAGATTTATTTTACCTTCTATATGTAGCCTGTAAGCACAATTTTAGAGATTAGATTAGTGGTTAGCAAAGGTGCTCTCACAAGCTTTGAATGGTTTGATCCTATATTTATGCAATTATAAAATACACAGCGGTGAGCCATGTGGTAAGGGGTCTCCAATTTTTTTTAACATTCATTGAGATTGTGGTATAAAGACAAGTTAGAAGTTTTACTCACATTGCAAATAAAGGACCTGGACAGAATGACAAGCATATTAGTGCAATTATTTTAGTGATTTACAGTGTATTAAAGCATGTTTTTTACCAACTCTACACACCACTAGCAAAGCCCCTGTATAATTTCAGGAAAATATGTGATATAATGGTTTCTTATAGAACACGAGGCACTGGAAGTGGGTGAACTTGCAGCTCGTTTGTTATATGCCTGTTTGATACTTCTTATTGTGAGTACCTTGATTTTACTTTTACTGTTTTGTCAATAAACATTTGGAAATACTACACAATTGTGCATCCCTCTTTACATCCCCCCCATGCCCCATAGCAAGGTTCATTGGATGCGGACACATCAGGGACAATAGGGGAACTCTGATTCCAGACTAGAGACACACATCAGTGGAGCCGGATATGCCATACTGGGAGGCTGCCAAGAAACAAATTGAGATATACCCACATGATGTTACCTTACAGCAATAAGGTAAGGGTACCTCTATATATTACTCTGCACAGGAACTAGGAAGTCACCTATCATCAGCACTTTATGCCAGAGGATTGTCACCAGCACTTTGTCATTTTATGCTGACACTGCTAATATACAGCCACTTATCTACCTTGTGCCTTATATGGACACTACTTATCTTTTTTGCTTTCACCTATAAACATTTGCAGCATATATCTATATGGAGGAAACTTTTTTGTATGCTTTTATATGCCTTTTAGGATTTTACCTATTCCTTCAGGATTTATTGCAATAGTAGTGCATCTTCTTTTTGAGCAATGTTTTTTCACTTCATGTGCACACCATATGGATATATTTCCTAACACTGTTCTACGAAGAATCTTTTGAGTGTTTGATATACTTTTATTGTCTCAGGCCGCGTACACACGTGGCGGACTGTCTGGCCAACTAAGTCCGTCAGACAATCCGACAGACAGTCCGTCATACTTTCGAATGAACGGACTTGCCCACACACGGCACTTTTTGAGCGGACTAATACGGCGGACTAAGTCCGCCATACAATCCGCCCTACTTTTGAAATGAACGGACTCGCCCACACACGCGGAGGAAAGTCCGCTCATTTCGAGCGCGTCTCCAGGTAGGCGGGGCCCGCGAAGCAGACGTCGCTGACCCCGCCGCCTGGAATGGACTTAAAGGGGAACCCAACGCCGAAAAAAATCGGCGTGGGGGTCCCCCCAAGTCCACAACAGACCCTTGTCCAAGCACGCTAGCCGGCCGGCCAGGAAAGGGGGGCGAGCGCCCCCCTCCTGAGCCGTACCAGGCCGTGTGCCCTCAACATGGGGGGTGCCTTGGGGAAGGGGGGGCCGCGCGCCCCCCCCCACCCCAAAGCACCTTGTCCCCATGTTGATGAGGACAAGGGCCTCTTCCCGACAACCCTGGCCGTTGGTTGTCGGGGTCTGCGGGCGGGGGGCTTATCGGAATCCGGGAGCCCCCTTTAATAAGGGGGCCCCCGGATACCGGTCCCCCACCCTATGTGAATGAGTATGGGGTACAATGTACCCCTACCCATTCACCTGTGAAAAAAAGTACAAAAAAAACACAACACAGGGTTAAAATATTTTATTGCACAGCTCCGGGGGTCTTCCGTCTTCGGGGGTCTTCTCGCCGGACTCCTCCGCTATCTTCTTGTAGCTCTTTTGCTAGCGGAGGAGTCCGGCTTTCTTCCGCGCCGCCGGCCTCTTCTCCCGACTTCGGGGGTCTTGTCCCCCTCTTCGGTTCTTCTGCCGGGCCACCGCGCCTTCTTATAGCTCTTTTACAGGCGGTGGCCCGGTCTTCTGTCGCCGCCGTCGCCGCCGTCGCCGCCGTCGCCTTCCGTTCTTCTTCTTCTTCTTCTTCTTCTTCTTCTCCAGGAGATGTTGCCTCGACGATCTCTCCGGCCGGAATGCCAGAGCCGCGCTGCGCGGCCGCTTATATAGTGACAATGGGGCGGTGTTACATGGTATATGTCACATGGGCTCGTCACATGGGTTGATGTCACATGGGGACTATGACATCGTAAGGGGGCGGGGTCACCATGTGACACCAACCCATGTGACATAAAGCCATGTGACACTGCCCCATTGTCACTATATAAGTGGCCGCGCAGCGCGGCTCTGGCATTCCGGCCAGAGAGATCATCGAGGCAACATCTCCTGGAGAAGAAGAAGAAGAAGAAGAAGAAGAAGAAGAAGAACGGAAGGCGGCGGCGGCGACAGCGACAGAAGACCAGGCCACCGCCTGTAAAAGAGCTATAAGAAGGCGCGGTGGCCCGGCAGAAGAACCGAAGAGGGGGACAAGACCCCCGAAGTCGGGAGAAGAGGCCGGCGGCGCGGAAGAAAGCCGGACTCCTCCGCTAGCAAAAGAGCTACAAGAAGATAGCGGAGGAGTCCGGCGAGAAGACCCCCGAAGACGGAAGACCCCCGGAGCTGTGCAATAAAATATTTTATCTCGTGTGTTGTGGTTTTTTTTGGTACTTTTATTTTACAGGTGAATGGGTAGGGGTACATTGTACCCCATACTCATTCACATAGGGTGGGGGGCCGGTATCCGGGGGCCCCCTTATTAAAGGGGGCTCCCGGATTCCGATAAGCCCCCCGCCCGCAGACCCCGACAACCAACGGCCAGGGTTGTCGGGAAGAGGCCCTTGTCCTCATCAACATGGGGACAAGGTGCTTTGGGGTGGGGGGCCGCACGGCCCCCCTTCCCCAAGGCACCCCCCATGTTGAGGGCACGTGGCCTGGTAGGGCTCAGGAGGGGGGGGGCGCTCGCTCGCCCCCCTTTCCTGGCCGGCCGGGTAGCGTGCTCGGACAAGGGTCTGTTGTGGACTTGGGGGGACCCCCACGCCGATTTTTTTCGGCGTTGGGGTTCCCCTTTAAGTCCATACAAGGCGGCGGGGCCAGCGACGTCTCCGTCGCGGGCCCCGCCTACCTGGATACCCGCTCGAAATGAGCGGACTTTTCTCCGGGCGGGAAAAGTCCGCTCATTTCAAAAGTAGGGCGGACTGGCACACACACGGGCGGACTGTCTGCTGAAATGCGAGTCCGACGGACAGTCTTTCCAACATTCCGAAAGACTTAGTCCGCCAGACTGTCCGCTGAAAAAGTCCGCTGAAGCCCACACACGAGCGGACTGTCCGCTGAAATGTGTTTCGGCGGACTAAGTTGGGCAGACAGTCCGCCCGTGTGTACGCGGCCTCATTGATACACTTTTATTGTTTTATCCGAAGAAGTCGCAGGGCATGCAATTTCCTATGGATATATTTCCTATCACTGTTCTACGAAGAATCATTTGAGTGTTTGACATACTTTTATTGTCTTATTGATAGACTTTTATTGTTTTATCCGAAGAAATCGCAGGACATGTGACACATTTTTATACTGCCTAGGACTGGATATATATTGACCTTTGAACATTGCCTCTTTCAACCATATCTTTAATTGAGCACCTTTGCACTATATTACGCACAGTATTTAGGTTCATAGCGCATTACTACCTTCACATGGTGTTTTGATGTGATATACTGACAAAAACTGGTTAATTATTATCTTAAATAATCACTGTGATTAGCAGAGGTTTGCTGCCCTTTTTCTTTCTCTATAAATTAGTGATCTAGATTCACATCTGAGCTTATACCAACACATTCCCACTCTTTATATCTTGAAAACACAGTGCCCTCTTTTAGTATTTCTTTTCTAGGGCTTATGGATATAATTAAATGCTTAGGTTCATTTTTTTTATTGAAGTTTAAACAATAAAAGCTTACATAGTTACCTAGTTAGTAAGGTTGAATAAAGACACCACTCCATCCAGTTCAACCTGGGTGTCTACAATTGTCTACATCACTGTACATTGCACACTCACATCGGTCCCTACCCTCAGGGACCCCACAGTCCAAGGTCCCCATTTATATCCTAGGGCTAATTTTGGACAGAAGCCAATTAACCTACCTGCATGTCTTTGGAGTGTGGGAGGAAACCCACGCAGGCAAAAGGAGAACATGCAAACTCCAGGTAGGTGGTGTCGTGGTTGGGATTCGAACCAGTGACCCTTCTTACTGCTAGGTGAGAGTGCTAACCACTACACCACTGTGCTGCCCTCATCAGAAGTAATGCATTGAGTGATAAACAGTAGCTTACAAATATTTTTAGCAAATGGTTCCTCTATGGGACCCACATGTTGAGAGTGCACGCACATCCTACTTCACTATGTGGATACTGCGTACACCTGTATCGTCTAAGCAATAGACTGATAATTGAATATTACCACAATGATTCATGCTTGCACTAATACAGAAAAACTAGAAGAAAAGTAATAAAGTAAGAACAAAAGAAACTAAACTGGAGGATTGCTTGGTTACATACAGTACATGCTTGTAAAGATTGTCAGTAAAATTAGTTATCATCTGTATAACGTGAAGTCCATGGCAGCAAAGTGTTTTTCATAAGAGTATTGGACATTAACCCTTTGTACTACTTCATTGATTTTAGGTGTCATAGTAGATTTCCATTTTGCAGTTATAGTCAGACGTGCAGCTATAAGAATATGTATTATCATACTTCTCAATTGGGTTGGTATATTATTAATAGAGAGGTTGAATAGGGCAAAGTGAGGGTTGGGTCTAATGGAAAATCAAGCCAGTTATTGGGGAAATTAATTTAAAAATCTCATTCCAGAAACTGTACATACCCTTGCAGTCCCATAGAATGTGTGTTATGCCTCTTGCGCCACATATATCCAACTGGTATTGGGTTCTAGAGGGAAGCTTTGGGACAGCCTCACAGGGGTTAAATAGCTTCTGTTAATTAGTTTTAGCATTATTTCCCAGTGGTTGGCACAATGGGAATAGCAACAACCTGACTGGATATCACATTGCCATTCTTTAGAAGTGAAGGTAGAGCCTAGCTCCCTTTCACAATTCAACATATTACATGTTTTGATGAAAGGTCTTTTATGCTGAATAAGGGAGTAGAACCAGGGTAGCCTCTTGGGTTTGTAAAATGTGTTCACCAAATAGTACTATAAGTCTTTACGTTTCTATGGAGTTCGTAATGAACTTCTGAATGAGTGGTGTGAAAATGCTGCAATTGTATGCGTGCACAAGAAAAAAAGCTTATAAGTTAAGTTAATACCTTGTTCTTTAACCATGGGGTGGTTTTAAATTTGGTATAAGGTATTCATAAATTTGAAGAGTTAAGTTATCCTGACATACCTTAAGTTTAAGGTCCATGTGATCGTTTAATTTCTCCCATGCAGATAAGTTGGCTGCTTTTGAAGGACCATTTGGGCATGTAGTTGCAATTTTGTTAGTTTAGCTAGCAGTATGGAAGGTAGATCCCTTTGGCATAATACTGCCTTTTCTATATGCACTCATTGTTTTTCAGTATTTGGTTCAAACCACACCTTCATGGTCCAAGATGGCTGCATAGTAATAGTTTCTAACTATTGAAAAGTGATTGCCTCCTTTGTGTCTATGTACTATGTATAGTACTGAGTAGGATATTTTAGTCATACCACCTTTCCATATAAACTGTCTAAATAATTTGTTCGTCAGAGTGAAAAATTACTTCGGCAAGCAAATAGGTATTGTTTTGAAGTAGTAAAGTAGTAAATAGGTTTGGGTAGGAGTAAAATCTTTAAAGCTGCCACTCTTCCCATTCAAGAGAGTTCATAGGTAGAGATATGTTTTAAGTTGTTCTTTATCATAACTTCCAAATATGGGATAGTGGAAAGAAAATTGTCGTTTAAGTTTGTCTATTTGTTTTTTTAACACAATTATAGGTAATATTTATGATTTAGTGAGCTTGAGATTGTAGTATGACACAGAAGCATATTCTTGTAGAAGTGAGCACACTCTGGTCAGAAAAGAAGTCAGATTACTAAGTGTTAGGATTACATCGTCCGCAAACAACCCTGTCTTGTGATTGTGTCCTGCTACATCTATTCCTGTGATAGTGTTATCATTTCTAATGGCTTCCACCAGGGGTTCCGTCATAAGAGAAAATATGAAAGCGGATAATGGCCATCTCTAGCGAGTTTCATGTGTAATATAGAACTTATCAGATATGGTGTTGGACATAAATACTGTGGCCGAGGTTTTAGTATATAATGCAGATACCATTGAGAGTATAAATCCTTGAAGTCCACATTTTTGAAGAGATAGACCCAGTGCACCCTACCAAAGGACTTTTAGGCATCTAGTGTCAGGATCACTGTGGGCGTTGTTACTATTTTTCACTATTTTCAAAAGATTAAACAGTCTTTGTGTGCCATCTGGGGCCTGTCTCCCTTTAACGAATCCCACTTGGTTTGCTTTGGCTAAAGAAGAGCTTATTTTGGCCAATCTATTGGCAAATATCTTAGCATATATTTTTAAGTCTGTATTTAACATAGATATGGGTCTGAAGTTTTGCGGGCTGTCCAGCTTCTTCCCTGGTTTTGACAGTGCTATAATGGTGGTCTGTAAAATTTCCTCAGGGATGAGGCTTCTTTGTTGAACAGAGCTCTAAGACGTGGAACTACGATTTGAAAGAATTCTTTGCAATATTCTGATGAAAATCCATCAGGACCAGGTGACTTATGTGCTGGTAAGGCAAACAGTAGTGGTGCGCGGTACTAGATTAGGGAATTTTAGCCTGAAGGCCTATAGATTCGAAAGGCACCAGGTTATTAGGTGCTAGGTGTGCTACCACCCAGACTGAAAAGGTGGCGTATAGGGAGCTAATGTGCGTGTTTTATGAGGGAGTGGTAGGAAACCCTCATTGCTATAGCATAATAGTGTTTGGAATGAGCATCAAATGGATGAGGGCATACGCGAGAAGGAATCTAGTAGTTAAACCTAATGATTCCCAATGCGATTTTTTTGGAATTGACATAAACCTATAAAGTGGTAGTGCTGAACAATAAGTAAGTCCGTGTAAGTGTATCCTACATCATACCGTGAAAAAAATATATGAAATAATCAACAAAATATATAATAATAATTGATGCGATTTGTTACAATCAATAAAATCGCATAAAAAGTGCCACTGCTAAACGGTAAATAAGTCTGTGGAAATGTCTACTACACCATAAAAAGCAATATACATAAAAACAGTCGCTAACTCAATGAATCAATTTTGTGCAAAAAAGTGACTGATTGTGACTGACAAAAATCGCATAAAGTGCCAGTGCTAGGAAGAGGTTATCAAATAGATACGTGTGGGTGCCTTTCTACCATATAATAAATAATATAAATACAGTGAAGCAAATACAATCATGCAAAATTAGCAGAGAATAAATGAAAAACACAAAATTAAAAACGCATAAGCAATATTTGTGTTAAATAGAGGTGGAAAAAATATAAAATCTCTCTAGAGATAATTCGGAAAGGTTGTGCTCAATAGTTGAAAACTATATAACATATAGATTGCACAATGACATATATTAAAATTGTGACCATTCAAAGCTTGTGCGACAATCAGTGGTGATTATATCCAAAATCGCATATGACAAGAAAATCGCATACGGTGCTGGTGTTTAGTTCTATGTGCACTATAGAGTAGCGATCTAATCGGTGGTGGTGGTGGTGAATATATCCCACGTGGTCCTGTGTACTCGAGATATGGGTGTCCCCTTACCTTACAGCTGTAAGGTAACAGCATGTAACATATGTATCCTCAGGATTCCTGATGATCTTTATCCCACGAGGTCTTGTTCCTGTGTCCCCAAATCCTGACGTCTCCTGCCTATTGCGCTGTGTTGGTCTCTTTAAATGGTCGCTCAGCAGTGCCCAGTATAGGGGGGGGGGGGGGGTAGTGTTACCTCGGCAGTTGGATGTTATGTAAGGAATTAAGCAGATAAGGAGGAAGGGAGCCCCTATGCCTAGTCATTTTTGAACAAAGTTGAAATTTATTCAGAAAGCAATTAAAATACTCCCAAACATATAGATTTCAAGCATAGGGTATAAACGAGCCTCGAGCTCGATTGCGTCACTTCCGGTAGCGTCCCGACGCGTGTTCGTCACGGTGACCGGCAGGAGACGTCAGGATTTGGGGACACAGGAACAAGACCTCGTGGGATAAAGATCATCAGGAATCCTGAGGATACATATGTTACATGCTGTTACCTTACAGCTGTAAGGTAAGGGGACACCCATATCTCGAGTACACAGGACCACGTGGGATATATTCACCACCACCACCACCGATTAGATCGCTACTCTATAGTGCACATAGAACTAAACACCAGCACCGTATGCGATTTTCTTGTCATATGCGATTTTGGATATAATCGCCACTGATTGTCGCACAAGCTTTGAATGGACACAATTTTAATATATGTCATTGTGCAATCTATATGTTATATAGTTTTCAACTATTGAGCACAACCTTTCCGAATTATCTCTAGAGAGATTTTATATTTTTTCCACCTCTATTTAACACAAATATTGCTTATGCGTTTTTAATTTTGTGTTTTTCATTTATTCTCTGCTAATTTTGCACGATTGTATTTGCTTCACTGTATTTATATTATTTATTATATGGTAGAAAGGCACCCACACGTATCTATTTGATAACCTCTTCCTAGCACTGGCACTTTATGCGATTTTTGTCAGTCACAATCAGTCACTTTTTTGCACAAAATTGATTCATTGAGTTAGCGACTGTTTTTATGTATATTGCTTTTTATGGTGTAGTAGACATTTCCACAGACTTATTTACCGTTTAGCAGTGGCACTTTTTATGCGATTTTATTGATTGTAACAAATCGCATCAATTATTATTATATATTTTGTTGATTATTTCATATATTTTTTTCACGGTATGATGTAGGATACACTTACACGGACTTACTTATTGTTCAGCACTACCACTTTATAGGTTTATGTCAATTCCAAAAAAATCGCATTGGGAATCATTAGGTTTAACTACTAGATTCCTTCTCGCGTATGCCCTCATCCATTTGATGCTCATTCCAAACACTATTATGCTATAGTAATGAGGGTTTCCTACCACTCCCTCATAAAACACGCACATTAGCTCCCTATACGCCACCTTTTCAGTCTGGGTGGTAGCACACCTAGCACCTAATAACCTGGTGCCTTTCGAATCTATAGGCCTTCAGGCTAAAATTCCCTAATCTAGTACCGCGCACCACTACTGTTTGCCTTTTTTGATCCTTAATTGGGGTTCAAGTACCCCTTTTTTCAGTGTGTGCAGCGGTACAAAAACTATATTTCTTCCTGATTAGGCGCAGGAATAACTTCTTTACATTTATGTGCTGGTAAAGTGAGAATAGTATCCATTATTTCTTTCGCTAGAATCCGGGCATTGAGTGCTGTAAGTGCTTCAGTGTTTATCTTGGGTGATGTCAAAAATTGATCAATGTTCAAGGCTAATGGTTGGGGCATGGTGTTATCTGAGTTAAGGTTATATAAGTCTTTGTAGTACTTCATAAAGGCATTAGCTATCTTAGATGGGTGGTACTCCATTTTTCCACTATGTGGGTCTCTAATCCAGTTAAATTGTGTATGTTGTTGTCTTTTTCTAAGGTAATTCCCCAGTCATTTTCCTGCCTTATTCCCATGTGCGTAGTAGTAGTAGTAGTCTAGTTTTGTGTTTAGGATTAGAGAGAAGTGCAGTGTTATTCCTCCAAAGGTATTCAGGGTTATTAAGAGATTGTTCTTTCAGGACTATAGAGACCGGAGCATGATCCGACCAAGTTATTGAATGGATTTTAACTGATATAATTCTTTGCAGTAACTTAAAAAATTATAAGATAAGGTCCATCCTTGAGTATGCTTGGTGAGGAGCTGAGTAATAGGTGTAGACCTTTTCAGATATGTTTATGCATCTCCAGGTGTCATGCAGTTCTGCTTCCGTTAAAAAAGCTTACTGTTTTATCAAACCTTCATCTTTTCTACTATAATCAATAAGCACAAACATGAAACATTTCAAGCCTAGCAAATAGACAGGTAATTAGTATGTGATTAAGTAATTTTTCTAAATGCTTTAGTGAGAACTTTGGTTTAATTTATGTATTGATTTAAAAGCCTTCTTCCTGTTTATCAGTATTTTACTTTCTCAAGATGGCCCTCTCATTTACAAAATACTTTTGTTGTAACCAATACAATTTTAACTTTAAGAATTATATAGAACATCCCCAAACCGGGCAAAGACCAGAGCCTAGTCAGCAAATACAGACCTATTTCATTGATTAATAACGACTTAAAAATAATGACGAAAATTCTTTCTAACCAATTGGGATCTTTTATTGGTGCATATGTCCATAAGGACCAGGTGGGCTTCATCCCAGGAAGGCAGGGACCAGACCAGATAAGAAGAGCGGTGGACATTATTTCCCTACTTAAGTCGGGTTGGGACGGGGGCTCCCTACAGGAGGGCTTCCTCCTTTCCATTGATTTGCAAAAAGCATTTGACACTATTACTTGGCCGTACTTATTCGGCGTGTTTGAAAGATGGGGCTTTGGTTCACAATTTATTCATCTCCTGGAAGCCCTTTAATCCCAACCCAGAGCACAGGTCAGACTCCAAGGCCACCTCTCAGACCCCTTTTTGATTAGTAAAGGAACTAGACAGGGCTGCTCACTATCCCCCATCCTTTTCGCCATTAGCATCGAAACGTTATCTATTTCCATCAGAAATCACCATGACATTCAGGGGGTGAAATGCAGACAATCATCACATAAATGCGCCCTGTTCGCGGACGATGTCCTTCTCTTTATCACCTCTCCCCTCACCTCTACCCCTAACATCCTCCGACTCCTCCAAAATTTCGGACACGTCTCTGGTCTTCAAGTTAATATGGCCAAGTCGACAGCCCTCAATATCTCTGTACCCCCAGACCTAGTACACAGGCTAAAGGAGCACTTCCCCTTTTTCTGGAGCTCCTCTTCCATCTCCTATTTACGGGTCTAGCTCAGGCCCAACATAGAACAATTATTCAAACACAATTACCCACCCATGTTTAAGAAACTCAAAAAATGACCTTGAGCAATGGTCACTCCACAAGCTGTCCTGGATTGGTAAAGTCAATGCCGTCAAGATGACTCTCCTTCCTAGGTTATTGTACCTTTTCCGCTCACTCCTGATACCGGTCCCCAAATCCCACATCCAAAACCTACAGTCTGCAATTATAAGATTTACCTGGGGCAAATCCAACCACAGACTCCCCAAGAAAACATTGTTTAGACCTAGACGGAAGGGCTGACTAGGGTTGCCTAACCTCTGGTGGTACTATCAGGCAGCGCAACTCTGCCAGATTTCTAACGTCTACTCGAAAGGTCCCAAACCTGAATGGCTAGAGATGAAAAGACAAGCTATTCCCAAGCATACTATTGATTTCCAGTTGTGGCGCCCCCCTAAATCTAGACCCCCGGTCATGTCCCCCACCCTCTCTCACTCCTTCACTTTATGCGACGCAGTACATAAATCTAACATCCTTACTTCAAAGTGGCAACCTCTGGCACATATCTTCAATAACCCTTCATTCCCACCAGGGATAGATATAAGGGCGTTCCTGTGGTGGATGGATAAAGGCCTTTATAGAATAGGACACTTTCTCAACCCGTCTGGGCCACTCAAGCTAAGTCACTGCATCTCTAAACTGGAGATGCCAGACTCAGAAAGATTTAGATTCCATCAGATAGCACATTTCTTGCACACACTGACATCCCACAACCCCCTCCCCCTCACTGTATCACCATATGAACTCTGGTGCTTGTCAGCCACGGACATGAGGGGGGTATCTCCCTGATTTACTCTGCTCTTGCCGAACCAAAGGAAAAAGCACAATACATGCTGAGCTGGGAACGTGACATGGGTATGGAGTGGGACTTGGACTCTTGGCACTCCCACTTCACGACAACCTTCAGGGGGATCCTCAACACTTCCCTGATGGAGGCGGATGTTAAAGTTTTTAACCGCTGGTACCTGGTCCCGACTCGTCTAGCTAAATTTTACCCCCAGTCCTCCCCCCTATATTTTAGGGGTTGTGGTCATTTAGGATCGCTCCTCCACATCTTGTGGGAATGCCCCAGAATCAGAAGCTATTGGAACAGGACTTTTGGCCTAATCCGTAAAGTCACTGGCCATGCAGTTCCTCAATCCCCAGCAATCGCCCTCCTGAATCAAACAATACCCCTAATCCCCAAAAATAGCCGAGTTTTGATCCATTATTTCTTCATCGGAGCTAAAATGACTATAGCCAGGGCTTGGAAGTCTCCCAGGGTTTCCTTCCCACTTCTGAAACAAAAAATTACCTCGATTATGTTTCAAGAAAAAACTTCTAATTCTATTCTTGACAAATTGGACAAATTTAAACGGGTGTGGGAACCCTGGGCCAACTACATTGGGATTCGCCTTTAATCTCAGGTCCATGGCTCATTACCTGCTCAGCTCCCGGATCCGAACCTCACCCCGGCTTCCACAGACTCTCCTTGACCTAGGCACCCCTTACTATGAACCTATCTCTCCTTCTCTCTTCCCACCCTCTCTTTTCTTTTTCTCACTTCCCCTCTTTCGCTTCTTTTACTCCCTCCAACACCAGCTGGTCATGGAGATGGGGGGTATTATCTCTCAGAACAGGCTTATGCATAATTGTAACCCCATGACCTTAACCTCGCTAGCTTGGTAATATCTGTTTAACCATTCCTGGGGCTTATCATCGCATTCTGCTTTAATCTATGCTTGTATTTGGGATTTTCAGGGGTCTCTGCCAGGTATAATTAACCTCTCTTTGATCTCTTAACTATTCATGACACTCTACGCTAAGTTTAGTTCGTAATGCTTCCAGTTGTATCCGGTCCACCTGAAGGATGTTTTTATTTGCCTTTCTTTTTTACTTTTAAATTTTTTTTTTCTTCATGGATAGCTATTTTGTTTACCTGGCATTGTACAATGTTCTATACCCTTGTGTTATACCGGATTTACGATCTCTCTACTGTTAGGCATAAGGGCTTTTCCTCATTGGGAAGGGTCCTAAAAAAAAATCTCTGTTATGCCTGTCAAGCAATAAGTTCCCAGAAATCCTCAGTGAGGGAGATCTGTCTCTGTTATGTTTCCAATACTTCAATAAAACATTTTAAAACTTAAAAAAAAAAAAGAATTATATAGAAAAAAAACAAAGAATCAATTAGTGTATTTTCACCTATAAGGCCTTGTTCAGATGGGGCATACTATAGCATATGCCTGTGGGAAAGCCATGTTTACTGACACAAGAATGCACAGATGTTTTGTGCATCCTGGTTCAGGCAGTCCAATCCAATCCAATTGAAACACAACGGCTGCAAAGACACAGCTGCTGCTTTCAATTTGACATCCGTGTGAATTCAGGTGCCTGTCCCCAAACTCACCACTGCAGACACTGTGTGCATTTGGGGACACATACCCACAGGCACCTGCACCCATACACTGCTCAATTTAAGAGTGGCAGCTGCATCTATGTGGCCACTGCATCCTAACTGACATCAAAGGGACTGCCTGCACAGGTGTACACTGTAATATGCCCAGAGTGAATGAGGCCTAACTGTAAAGTAGGCTGTACAACACTAAAGAAAAAACTTGAAATGTGATTAACCTTAATATCTACCACTGTTGAAGGCCTAAAAGTACCTAATTACAAGCATGGCATATTTTTACATGGTTACAGTTATCTCCACTTGTTTCAGGGTCACATGCTAAGCAGCAGTGAATGGATGCTTATCAAAAATGTAAGAATATACCATCCCTGGAATTCATCATAAAATATATAAATATAAGTAAACCCAAATATAGTAATTCTAAAATATTAATATAAGAGCTAATACGAATACAGTATGTATGCAGATGTGTGTATAATTTCCAAATCTATACATAAAAGATTGTATTGGGTGATAAACTGTTTTATATCATAGATCACAAAAATGCTTAGCAGTATACTGGACTGAGTAGGCAACAGTGTCTATGGATGCCAACACAATAAGGGATCTTTCATATTTGCATTGCCCTCTTAACCAGTTGCCGACCGCCGCACGACGATGTACGTCGACAGCATGGCACGGGCAGGCATATTGGCGTACATGTACGTCCCTTGCCTCCCGCGGGTCGGGGGCCCGATCGGGCCCCCGCCCGGTGCCTGCGGCGGTCGGTTTTCGTCCGGGAGTGATCCGGGACGAGGGGGCGGCCATTCATTCATGGCCACCCCCTCGCGATCGCTCCCGACGAATAGGAATCCCCCGTGACATCACTTCCTCTCCTGTAATGTAAACACAGGAGAGGAAGTGATGTATTCTCTCCTCCGTGTCGGTATTTTTCGTTCCGACACGGAGGAGAGCGGATCGGTGAGTTGCACCAACACTCTACACACACAGTAGAACATGGCAGGCACACTCACACCCCCCCTTTACCCCCCGATCACCCCCCCAATTACCCCTGCCCCCCAGTCACAGTGACACCAATGTCATTTTTTTTTTTTTGCATTGGTGTCATTTGTGACTGTAATAACTGTTGGTTAGTTATTTTTTATAGTTTCAGGGCACCCGCCATTTATTACCTAATAAAGGTTTAACCCCCTGATCACCCGGCGGGTGTCATTTGTGACTAATAACTGTTAGGGCAGTTAGGGTTAGCCCCCTTTAGTTCTAAGGTACCCCCCTAACCCCCCCAATAAAGGTTTAACCCCGTGATCACCCCCCGTCGCCAGTGTCACTAAGGCTGGGTTCACATTGCAGCGGTTTATGAGAACGGATGTGATTCGCACCGCACTGCAGTGCAAATCACATCCGATCTCTGTGCGATTCGAGTTCAGCCATTCGCCGCACCCGCCGCACCCGCCACACCCGCCGCACCCGCCGCAAATTCGCACGGGACCCTTTTTTTGGCCCGCAGCAGAATCGGATCGCATGGGTGTTCACACCATGCGATCCGAGTTTGCAGATCGCACTGCGATATGCGAACTGATCTGGGGGTGTCAGTAACATTTCACTGACACTCCCAGCAGTTCGCATAGGGCAGTGTGAACTGCCGCCGGGAGGCATGCGATGCGGGAACCCGCCGCGCATTCGTGGCGTTCCCGCATCGCTCCAGTGTGAACCCAGCCTAATAAGCGATCGTTTTTCTGATCGCTGTATTAGTGTCACAGGTGACGCTAGTTAGGCAGGTAGGTATTTAGGTTCGCCGCAGCTTTTTATAGCGCCAGGGACCCCCATATACTACCGCATAAAGCCCCCTGATTGCCCCCTAGTTAACCCTTTCACCAGTGATCACCATATAACTGTTACAGGTGACGCTGGTTGGTTAGTTATTTTTTTATAGTTTCAGGGCACCCGCCATTTATTACCTAGTCTCACTAGTGTACCCCTAAATTTAGGGGTGTCTACTTTCCAAAATGGGGTCATTTGGGGGGGGTTTGTGCCATCTTGGCATTTTATGGCCTTCAAAACTGTAACGCCCTTAGAAAGCCTGAAGGCGGTGCTTGGTTTTCGGGGCCCCGTACGCGGCTAGGCTCCCAAAAAGTCCCACATATGTGGTATCCCCGTACTCAGGAGAAGCAGCAGAATTTATTTTGGGGTGTCATTTCACATATGCCCATGGCATGCGTGAGCAATATATCATTTAGTGACAACTTTGTGAAAAAAAAAAAAAAAAGTTTGTAATATTCCCGCAACTTGTGGCAAAATATAAAATATTCCATGGACTCAACATGCCTCTCAGCAAATAGCTTGGGGTGTCTACTTTCTAAAATGGGGTCATTTGTGGGGGTTTTGTGCCATCTTGGCATTTTATGGCCTTCAAAACTGTAATAGGTAGTGAGAAGTGAACTCAAAAATTTACGCCCTTAGAAAGCCTGAAGGCGGTGCTTGGTTTTCGGGGCCCCGTACGCGGCTAGGCTCCCAAAAAGTCCCACATATGTGGTATCCCCGTACTCAGGAGAAGCAGCAGAATTTATTTTGGGGTGTCATTTCACATATGCCCATGGCATGCATGAGCAATATATCATTTAGTGACAACTTTGTGAAAAAAAAAAAAAAAAAAAAAGTTTGTAATTTTCCCACAACTTGTGGCAAAATATAAAATATTCCATGAACTCAACATGCCTCTCAGCAAATAGCTTGGGGTGTCTACTTTCTAAAATGGGGTCATTTGTGGGGGTTTTGTGCCATCTTGGCATTTTATGGCCTTCAAAACTGTAATAGGTAGTGAGAAGTGAACTCAAAAATTTACGCCCTTAGAAAGCCTGAAGGCGGTGCTTGGTTTTCGGGGCCCCGTACGCGGCTAGGCTCCCAAAAAGTCCCACATATGTGGTATCCCCGTACTCAGGAGAAGCAGCAGAATTTATTTTGGGGTGTTATTTCACATACGCCCAAAGCATGTGTGAGCAATATATCATTTAGTGACAACTTTGTGTAAAAAAAAAAAAATTTTTTTTTTTGTCATTATTCAATCGCTTGAGGCAAAAAAATAAAATATTCAATGGGCTCAACATGCCTCTTATCAATTTCCTTAGGGGGTCTACTTTCCAAAATGGGGTCATTTGGGGGGGTTTTGTACTGCCTTGCCATTTTAGCACCTCAAGAAATGAGATAGGCAGTCGTAAACTAAAAGCTGCGTAAATTGCAGAAAACGTACCTTAGTTTGTAGATGTGACAACTTTTGCGCAAACCAATAAATATACAATTATTGACTTTTTTTTTACCAAAGACATGTGGCTGAATACATTTTGGCCTAAATGTATGACTAAAATTGAGTTTATTGGATTTTTCTAATAACAAAAAGTAGAAAATATCATTTTTTTTCAAAATTTGCGGTCTTTTTACGTTTATATCGCAAAAAATAAAAATCGCAGAGGCAATCAAATACCATCAAAAGAAAGCTCTATTTGTGGGAAGAAAAGGACGCAAATTTTGTTTGGGTACAACATTGCATGACCGCGCAATTACCAGTTAAAGCAGCGCAGTGCCAAAGTGTAAAAAGACCTCTGGTCATTTACCAGCAAAATGGTCCGGTCTGAAAGTGGTTAAGATATATATATATATATATATATATATATATATATATATATATAGTGACGGTGCTTATCTGATCAGGCTGATCAGGCTGTCTGATCAGGCTGAAGTTGGGTACATACGGACTGAATGTAAGGAGACAACGGGTGTCTGACATGCAGTCTGTGTGTATGCCAGTCTGTGGAAAAACAGCATCCGACCGACTCCTGATCAGCGCTCTCAGCCAATGGCAGAGAAAGCTGATTGGAGTGTTCTGGCGGTGGGCCATCCGCCTGTCAGAACTCAACAGCACAGCGGGAGAGATCACTGAAACTAACCTTGCAGTGGCTTCGACTGGAGTTGTCAGTTAATTTTTTGGTTCAACCCCGCAGAGTAATGTGTACCCTGCTTAGGAGACCCTGTGTAATTAAACAGGAGCTTGTGCAGCCCAAGTCGGGAAATTTGTATGTTACAAAGCTGGATGTGATAACATGGTGAGTCTGTGCATAGAAAGGCTCAGGGACTACAGAGTTCAGATATCCAGGAGACTGGACAATTTCTGTTTTTATCATTGTAGTGCTAAAATCTCCAGTGAGTGTAACTTTGTGTGAGTTTGTGAACTGTATTTTTATATAAAGGTGGGCAGAAAGCCCTCAAATGTACTGGACCTAAGTTGATGAAAAATGCTTTTTTTTTCAGTGAACCTCCCACAAAAAAAATAAATAAATAAATAAATAAATAAATATATATATATATATATATATATATATATATATATATATATATATATATATATATATATATATATATATATATATATATATATATATATATATATATATATATATATATATATATATATATATATATATATATATATTTATAAATATTTATTTATACACTATATATGCACTATATATACCCTTAATGGGAACCTGGCCTTAATGGGAACCTGGCCTTAATGTAAAATCAGCCTTTAAAGAATATATGTGTTATTGTTACATTATTACAATAACATGATGACAGGAGTAGGTAGCCTACGACTGTCAATATACAGCTGACCTGTTGTCTTTTCAAACCTTCTAAATATCTCTTCCTGTATGCAAATTACTTGTTGTTATGATAAATAAAGGTAGAATATTTTTAAATAGGCAGTTCTTCTTTTATATGTCAATCAAGAGATTTTGCATAGAGAAAGGCATGTGATTTTCTTCCAGGCATTATATGATTAGGTTGACAATATTATGTGAGTAACGGTTGAGTACCCACTGTGCTGTACTTTTGACCAAATTGATTTGTGTAATGAACACTTGCTCTGTCTCTTCTCTAAGCTTGAATATGGCTCTTGATTTAACCAGTAATGCTGGAAGCCAAGTGAATTTACAGCCCCCACAGTCATTCTCGCTCAATGTGAAGAGAATAGCAGCAGCCGTACAGAACCAGAGCATAATTCAATACATTCTGCTATAAGCAGAGAAAATAATATCACACAGCTCTGCAATATACCTATTTGATTTGATTTGTAAACCTGATAAAAAAGCAATTGAGAAAAGTTCAGGGCACAAATATATTTGAGTCCCAAGAAAAATATGAGTCCATTGAATGTGTATAAAGCTGCAGAATATCATGCATATTAATTCAGATTCATACATTTTCTTTTAGTGTTACCAGTTTTCCATTTTTTATATAAACCTCCTAAGATAGAAATAAAGGAGCTGCTATTGCTGGCTTGTATATAGCAGTACATACTTCAAGACTGTTGTCCTCATTTGGGCTTTAATACTTAGTCACTGACCTTGAATAATCATTTAAACACTGAGATCTGGCAAGTTTGTCCTGCAAGTTTCATTTAGGTCATTGACTGACACAGTGATTAAGTCAGGATCATAATGTCAGCCATAAAGTCTGCAGCTTTAAAACAAATATTTTCAAAAAATTTGGGGAAACTTTTGGAGAGGTCTATTTGTTGTATTCTTTTTTAATTACTTGACCTCTGGAAGATTTTATTCCGTTCATGACCAGGACACCTTTTGCGCTTCAGCACTGTGCTACTTTAACCAGATCCAGACCAGCCGCTGCAGTTATATTGGGGAAGGATGGCTCCTCTGGGCAAGCTGTCATAGGTGTTTGTTGGCCCCTTAAGAGGCTGTGTAAGGCATGTGCATGCACCTGCAGAGTATCCCCGGAGCCGAGGCAAGTGCCCAGCAGGCGTGATGACCGCCATGCATCTGCGATCGCTCGTGACAGAGCGAGAACCGGGATCTGTGTGTATAAGCACACAAATCCCAATTCTGTCAGGTAAGAGGAGACAGATTGTGTCTTCTGACTAAGTATGAACACCGATCAGTCTCCTCCCCTAGTCAGTCCCATCCCCTCCACAGTTAGAACACACCTAGGGAACAGTTAACACCTTGATCGCCCTTTAGTGTTAACCCCTTCCCTGCCAGTGATATTTGTACAGTAATCAGGGCATTTTTTTTAGCACTGATCACTATGTAAATGTCACTGGTCCTAAAAATGTGTCAAAAGAGTCAGATTTGTCTGCTACAATATTGCAGTACTGCGAAAAATTGCAGATCGCTGCAATTACTAAAACAAATAATAATAATAAAAATGCCATAAATCTAGCCTCTATTTTGTAGACATTATAACTTTTGTGCAAACCAATACACTTATTGTGATGTTTTACCACAAATATGTAAAAGTATACATATCAGCCTGAACTGAGGAAATTTTTTTTTTTTTTATTGGAATATTTATTATAACAAAAAGTAAAACATATTGGAGTTTATTTACTAAAGGCAAATCCACTTTGCACTACAAGTGCACTTGAAAGTGCACTTGGAAGTGCAGTCGCTGTAGATCGCTGCAGATCTGAGGGGAAGCTTTGAAATGAGGGGAAGCTCTGCTGATTTTATAATCCAATCATGTGCAGGCAAAAATGCTGTTTTTTATTTTCATTGCATGTCCCCCTCAGATCTACAGTAACTGCACTTCCAAGTACACTTGCAGGGCACTTTCAAGTACACTTGCAGTGCACTTGTAGTGCAAAGTGGATTTGCATTTAGTAAATAATCCCTTTGTGTTTTTTTTCAAAATTGTTGCAATTCTTTTGTTTATAGTGCAAAAAATAAACACAGCAGAGGTGATCAAATACCACCAAAAGAAAGCTCTATTTGTGGTAAAAAAAAGGACATACATTTTGTTTGGGTACAGCGTCACATGACCATGCAATTGTCAGTTAAAATGACACAGTGCCGTATCACAAAAAATGGCCTGGTCAGGAAGGGGATAAATTCTTCCAGGGCTGAAGTGGTTAGCCTGCACTTCCTCAGTCATGCAATAATACCACAAACAGATATATATATATATATATATATATATATATATATATATATATAAATATACATATATACCATGTGATACCTGTGGGCCAATCACAGCATCACAACAGTAAGCTTTATGAATGGAAGTTCATGACAGTTTTGCTTACATTATAATCATGTGATCCCTATGACTGTTAATAGTAATCGCATTATACCCTGGCCACTCAGAGCAGCTGAGTACTATGATCCACTGTGTCCACCGGGCACAGAAGTCACAGGATCGCACAGTTGTGCACTACAGGGGGGTATGCCAATGCGCACGTGCGCCCGACATACCAGTACATCTCAATGCCTGCTGCTCCCCGCTCACACTTAATGGACTGGTACTTGTTATCCAGGTCAGTGCCTCTTCAGCCGCCCCCTAAAATTTTTTATATTCTTTGCCTATTAGCCCGGAAAATGGACATATTTGATTTGACAGATTTGGCTCCCATCAATTTTAATGGGGGTTGGCGTCTGAACCAGGGATGAGTGAATTGTTTGGGCCGAGCATTGGTTTGACGCTGAACAGCACCCATTCTGGTGTTCACTGAACACTTGAATTTGCAGTGCGCTTGGTGGGATGTTCACCCACCAAGCGCACAGTGAATAGATTGTTAAGAAGCGGGCTGGGAAGCTAGATGTTAGGTCCTTAACAATGTATGAGTCATTGGCTGTCAGTGGGCTTCCCCACTGACAGCTGAATGAAAAAAAACATTGCCAGCATTGGCAAAATGTAAAAATAACAGTGTGGGCCCCCTTCCAAATCCATACCAGACCCTTATCCAAGCATGCAGGAAAAGGTAGGGACAAACGAATGCCCCCTCTCCTGAAACATGCCAGACTACATGCCCTCAACATGGGGCGTTTCTTTGGATCAGGTGGGCTCTGCCCTCCCCCCCAAAGCACCATGTCCTCATGTTAATGGGGACAAGGGCCTCTTCCCCACAACCCTGGGCAGTGGTTGGGGGGATCGGTGGGCAGGGAGCTTATTCGAATCTGGAAACCACTTTAACAAGGGGGCCTCCACATCCCACCCCCCATGTGAATGATTACCCCTACTCCCTCACCAAAAAAAGTGTCAATGAAATAAAAAACACACCATTTTGACAATTACTTTACTAAAGATGTAAATTATTTAAATTATTATTTATTGAACTAAAGCTGTAAACAAAATGCCCCCTGATGTAGATCCATCATCAATCATGAAAAAAAAAAAAAATCCGCCCAGAACAAAGGCCATCTGGCAGTTCTTAAAGAGGTAAGGGGCAGGGCCATCTGGCAATGTCACCTGGTGGCACCACCCCTCTGTGACTTCACTGACCAATAAAAGGGGCAGTGCCACCAGGTGATGTCGCCAGGTGGCCCCATCCCTTACTTATTTAAGAACTGTCAGGTGGCCGAGCAGGCAGTTAGCAGTTAGCCTTCATCATGGGTGGACTTTATTCTCTTATTCTTCTTTCACATCTGGCAGTGCAGCTGCCATTGTGATTGATGATTTTTGTTTATTGTTTATCTGTTGTTTACTTACACATTGTGCATATTTTACTTTGCCTGGGTAAGTGCTTGCTATTGAATATCAAAACTTTATTGAATATTTAATAGAATCAAAGCTACATTATCATATTACTATTATCATGGCTACATGACTGGTTACTTGCTGTTTTTCTATATGTAAAATGTGCGCTTCTCCAAGCATTTGTGATGCTTTCCTTAATCCTAATGGTTTCAACAGTCCTATTAAGAGGTCTATGATGTGCATGGAAGCTCTATCCCAAAAATGGGACATATTTTGTCCACAGGAGATGCCCCTGCACTCTACTCCACCCCTAAAATCTCTCATCCTAAATTTCCTTTCTGTTTCTTTGTAAACACAGAACAGAAAAAAAAGAGAGGTCCTGATCACCATAAGAGACACAGTGGTATTCTCTCAACAGTTTACAGTATATGACAAAAATAACAGATTCATCATCCTAGGCACTTTAATAAGGTGGTTGCAGCAAGCAGCGATCCTGGACCAGCTCAAATTCTGGTGGTCTCCAGCTCCAGACCATATTTGGTCTACCATTGAATGCCTGCTATTAGGATCGTCTCCACAAGGCACTTTAGGTGCCATTCTACTGGGTTCACCCCCCCCCCCCCTTACTATAAATATGACCTTTTCCACTTGGCAGAATCTACAGCATATTCCCCTGAAATCATACACAGCTGATTATTCAACTCTCCCATTAACATCTTTGGAGACTGCTGGTATATTCACGAGTCTACCACAATACACACATCCACAGAATTTCAAAGCAGCTACAACCTTCCTAAAACTGACTACACTGGTAGATGTAGACTCTTTATGAACCTCATTAAAAAAGAACATTGGATTCCTTCAGATATATTAACTCACTTTAACACTGTTACCCCCAGGAACAAAAATCTTTTCTATCAACTTCTCAACCATAATCTATTTTCCAACAAAACTCCATCAATGGAAACTTGGGAAGCAGACCTCTCACACAAGTTTATGATGTCCCAATGACACAAAACTTCAAAGCTGCTTTTGACTTTCTCAAACTTGCTTGTTCCTATACATTTGGCTATCCTACCCCATGGTTTTGAATTTCTGGAATTGTGTATTCTCATTCTTGTCAAGTCAGCTCACCATAGCCTGCAATCCGGCCACAGCATTACTCCTTTTACATCACAAATCTTGGCCTTCCTCGCAAACCTCTTTTATCATACAGGGAGTTATAACAGCCAGGAGAACAATAGCCTCTGCCTGGAAACAACCAATCTCTC
Organism: Lithobates pipiens; assembly: GCF_037356315.1. Classification (NCBI taxonomy): domain Eukaryota; kingdom Metazoa; phylum Chordata; class Amphibia; order Anura; family Ranidae; genus Lithobates; species Lithobates pipiens. The sequence continues at coordinate 201,882,112 of NW_027507784.1, read as the reverse complement.
CTGACTGGTCACTCTTTGTCCAATGCCTTAATATGCAAACGCAGATTGAAGTAATGTTTGCAATCAAGAATGACAAACGTGCCACCTTTTGGAAGCAATGGCATCTCTGGCTGATCCACCCAGAAAGCACAGAAAACATTTAAGTTCCTTTACATAAGCCTTTACTTTTAGTTCCCGTTTTTCTTAGGTGTCACAAAAAAGTTGCGGATTAGCTATATGTTTACCACCATACTTAAAGTGATTGTATGATTTGGCATTCATGTACCCATGTAAATTACTAAGTGTCTTGTGTTTTTTGTCCCAGGACATGCATGTACAGCAATGTATAACATTGAGATGCTATAATAGTTTTTTGTCTTTTGTCTTTCCCTGATGCTGTTTGAGCATATGCCTTGTATTATCTTCTTATAACTTCAATAAAAAAATTATTGTTAAAAAAAATGTTTTCAGCTTTCAGTGTTAAATGTAAGATTTGTCTGAACTTCACAAGTAGTTAGGGGAGACTAGGCAAAGCACATTAGTTATTTTTAGGAGCAAGTCATCCATAAATATGCTTAGCTAATTTTTTTCCCCTAAGATTAGGGCCACCTGTATACTGGGATAACGTTTTATGTGAATTGCCAAAGGTTCAGCAGCGAGGACAAATAGCTTGGGTGATCACTGGCCTCCTTGTTTGATACCATGACTAATATTGATAGGCAAAGGAATTGTGGTAGAACATTTTAGAAGTGCTTTAGGTTTGTATTTAGGGCTTGTAGTACTGATTAGGAAATGCTATTGAGCTATGAAAGACTATCAAAATAATTTTCTGTATCTAAAAGTACAAGCAGCTTATGTTTCCAGTGTGGCTGTGTGGCTTCCAGAGAAGCTTATTGAAGTGAAAGCCATCTACAGGCATAAATGTACATTTAAAAGGAAAGAGAGAAGAAATGAATACTTTGCCAACTGTTAAGCATGGAAGTGGGCTTTTTTTTTTGGTGGGGGGGGGGGGGGGGGGCTGTATGTTCTTGGGCTAAAGAAAAAGATAGGTTCTACTAAGTATTGAGAAATTAGTAGGAGTTTTTAAAATGTACTACACTAGCACTACACTAGCACTGAATATAATATACAACTTGCCATGCGAATTAGGTGCAAATAACATGACTAAAGCTCAAATGTGTAAACAGGCCTTTTAACCCTTTAAAGTATTGCACAAACAACAGTAGCAGTTATTGATTTAGGACTTCAGATCACTAAAATGCAAATCACATACTCTTTATGGCATGTAACTGTAATTTATCCACTGGACTTCAGATCACTAAAATGCAAATCACATACTCTTTATGGCATGTAACTGTACTGTAAATGTCTCCTGAAAATTACTGTTGCTGCAATTCTGCAAAGCAGAGTCACCCAAATCTTAAAGTTTTCAATATTCTTACTACATAAACAGAACAAGTAAGAATGTAACAGAGCTGCTGATGAAGTATGCACTTAACATCTGTTTCTAAATTAGCAACATATTTTCTATTGTTGCAGAGTAAAATATTTGCCATCCATACAAATAATTTTATGCCACTTTTAGATAATGTTCCCATTCAAAAAAAATGAGAACCATCATGCGGAGGACAATAAATTAATGAATAACCTGCTGTTATGCTTTAAATAAAATGTCAAATTGACTTTTTGGGTTGCATAGGTTTTACATTTATCAAGCTAGATCATTTTAAACTATGGTCTCACTTTTTTATTGTATAATATATCTATGGAATTAAAATTCTGCCCTATAGATGTATGACAGACTGTAATAAGCATATTTTAATGTTCCAAATGCTGATTTTTAGAAAATAAAATGAAAAAGAAGTACTATTTGTTACTTGGTTTAAACCAACTAAGGGGCAGTGCCATAGCAAAGCTTGGTACAGAATGCTTGTAATCCCCCTTGTTCCAAACCGCCAAACAAATATGTAGCTAGCTGTGCTAAAACTGTTTGCTTTGCTTAAAATATCCTTGAATATGAAGAGCCAAGGAATTGACCATGGACTATTATGTGGTAATGCAGCAGATTGGGGACAGTATAAGCAAACACTATTTTTCTAAACCTCCTAGTGTATAATTCTGCATTGCAGAACAGCCCAGATTTGGGTAAATCCACACATGTGTTGGCATCAACATTATGTGCACCTTGTATACTCCAAATGAAACCACAGGGCTGCCCACATACTAGCTTGGAAACACCTTCCTAAATTCTAGCACCTATGGGTATCTGATGAGGTTCATTTTCAGGCCAACACTTAAGATGGAAACTTTAATCTTATAGTCAAATCATATTTTGTATTTTTTTTAAAGTTTATTAAAATATATTGTGTATCACTTGAATTGTTTGTATAACAAGCTTAATTTACACATAAAATATGAATACATTGTGCTCTGCTTGTCCTCTGTGAGGACAGCCCTTATTTTGTGGGTTCTTGGTAATGTAGTCAGAACTCACCAGCAGGTGCAATGAAATGCTTAAGTCTCCAAAGTACAATTCAGGGAGTAGGGGGATTTTTTCATAAGGGTGGGAGAATTGTGTCGGGTGGAGGGGTGATCTTTTGCTTTGAAGGCACTCCACATCCTTGACCTTTGCACACTGTGTGTTATCCATGCCTAACCCTTAAACTCTGTGCCATATACAATCCTAATCTAGAACTTGGTAGGCTTAGGTTGTATATAACCTTACAAAAGAAAACAAAGTGCATACAGAGCCTCTAAGTGTAGTAAGTAAAAACAGTGAACAGGGCTGTTGTACAGAAGTCAGTTGGTAGACCAACTTCTTTACAACCCCAGTGCCCATATATTGATTGCAATTCAGACAGTCCTTACTGAACCAAATACATTTCAATCCATGTATTGTTGTCTTAAGGCAGGGCAGGGAACTCTGGATGTATGTAAAAAGAAAAAGAAAAACAGTCTAGAAAAATAGCCTTTAAGTACACTTAGTAAAAACAGTCAATTTTTATTAAAAAACACATGTGTTTTGCACTGACAAAGAAGTCTTGCAAAGGAGCATATAGGGGTGCAGGATAACAGTGTAGATCCTCCTAGATCCAATCAACCCTGGCCAGGTAAAGCAGGGAAGTCCTCTGAAGCAGAGGAAAGCTCTGTAGCCTTGGGGGGCGGTGTAGCCAGCTGCTGTCAATCTAAGTTCCACCCACTGAGATGCCATCACATTTTTTGAAATACAAGTTCATTGTTTTCACTTAATATACATAGAGGGTCTTTTTCTGTGCTGTTTCTTTTTTCTTGTTTGTTTTTTACATGTATCCAGAGTTGCCTTAAGCCTACCTACCTAGAAATTTGGCCAGTTCAGCATGGACCGAATTTCAATTCATGAATGAGTAACATGGTTTTACAGAAGTTGATCTGCCAATCGACTTCTGTACAACCACCCTGTCTGTTTTTTCCTGCTCGATCTGCACTGCAGGGTAAAGCTTGTAAAGCTGATCTGTGTATTCTAATGGCAGGTAAGCTTCTCCTCTGTCAAAATACAATAGCTTAACGGGAGTTAATATATGTTTCTGGGGGGGCGTGGCTTGGCTATGGCGCGGTAGAGACGTGCTTCCAGGGAGCTCCGTGCTGGGACCGGGCTGACCACCGCATACAGCCGGCGAATCCACGGACCAGCGTATGTCCGCAGCAGACCCCGCTCCCGGGACACCGACCGCCCGCAGGCAGCTAGACATTGCGGCATATTTCCTCCGCACGCCGGCCGCTTCACTACAGGCCGCAGCCGCCAACATGGCGCCGCCGCGCTCTTCCGCGGCGTCCGCAACTCAAGCGAAGAGGAAGGGGACACAGCAGACTCAGCTGGGACAGCGCTCCCCGGAGCTGAGCGCAGACTCGCCGATCCCCTCCCCGGACATCCCGAGCTCCGACGGCCTGTGTGTGGTGCCCGGCTCCTCTTCACAGGGACAGCCCCCAGCAGAAGCCTGGAGGGAGCTTATGGCCCTTCTCCCTACAAAGCAGGACATCGCTGAATCTACAGCCACAATAGTGAGTACCCTGTCTAGAGAGATCAATGACCTGAAGAAACACATAGACTCTGTTGATACCAGGGTGACTGCGGTGGAGGGTGTCACGGGCTCCCTTGAGGCTCGGGTGCTTGCACTGGAGAACACTCAGCTGTCCCACACGCGGCGACTGGTCTCCCTGCAGCTATCCGTGGACGACGGGGAGAACCGAAGCCGCCGGAACAATGTGAGAATCCGTGGGCTCCCGGAGGCTACCATGGGCAGGGACTTAAAAGCGACAGTGACAGCCATTTTGAATGCGTTTCGCGACAAACCCCCGACGGAGGAGCTGGAGTTGGACCGGGTCCATCGCGTGCAGGGCCCCAGGGGCGGAGACCCTGCAGCCCAGAGGGATGTGCTAGCCAGAGTACATTTCTACTCCATAAAAGAGGATATTCTGCGGCAGGCCTGGACGAAAGGTCAGATAGACTTTGATGGTGCCACGGTGCAAGTGTTTCTGGACCTGTCCCGTACCACCCTACGGATGCGAGGTGCATTGCGTCCGCTCTTGGACGCCATCAGGAGTGCAGGGGCCACATACAAATGGGGCCATCCCTTCCACCTGATTATCCTTAAGGACAATGCCTCTTACATCTTGCGATGGCCAGAGCAACTCCCGGACTTGTTTGCTTTCCTGGGGGTGCCCGAGACCCCCGTTCCGAACTGGCTGGACTGTCTACCCCTGTCAGATAACCCCCTGATGTTGCCATCCAGACCTCAGAGGATCAGCAGAAGACGCCGTCGTTCCGGATCTAGGCAGGAACCCCGGGCCGACTTTGCCTCCCCCGAACCTTGATTTACACCGGCTGGAGGAAGCTACTCAGGATAGGTGAACTTTACCCGCCTCCCATCTAGGGCAGGTGTTCTGTTTCCATGTATGAGACTTGTTCCAGTTTTTGGAGGGGATATGGGGACTCTTTTGAATAATGTGTGTTCGGGCTATTCCTGGGGTTTGGGCTGCTGGCTGGTGGCCTAGGGTACTCTGTCGGGCCTTTGCCTGACGGGGTTGGGAGGAGACCTCTCGGTGTACTATGCGGGAATGGTGCTCCCCGTCCTGTCCCCACTGGTGACATTTTGTGTGTTCAACTGGAACTGACGCGTGCGCCAGGTTGCTTGGTCGCCAGGGGGGAAGCAGGACCGGGGACCGCCCACTTGCCCGGGGCTGAGGACAGGATTAATAGCGGGCTGCTGTGTTTTTTCTTTTTGAACTGACCCCCGTTCCCCTGCGTGCAGGGTATAGCAGACAGGAGTGATAACGTGGAGAAACAGCGGGGTAGGGGGTGGTCACGCGGGTTGGTGAGGGTGGGGGTTTCCCGGGAGCGGAATTGTTTTTGTTAATGTTGGTTTATGGTTTTACTTAACGTGTATCTGTTCACTCGGTGGTTCGGCCTGGCCCGCACGTCTCCCAACTTCTTAACTGAGCCAGCCTTTCACGTTCCACTACTAGGTTGCGCTAACTTGCGCTCGCACGATAGAGTTTTAGTAAGGCGCCGGTGCTGTGGCGCTTGCCTCTGCACTTCTTTATTGCCAACCTTTCTCCCTATTTCTTTTTTCTTTTTCCTTCTTCTTTACTTGCATCTTGTCCTCTCTCTTTCCCCCCTCCCCCCTTTTTTTTTTTTCTCCTTCCTTGTCTTCTACCTCTCTACCCCCCCCCCCCCCCTGACGCAATACCATGTCCGCAGCGGCACATTCTGCAGCGGGTAGACCTTCACAGGGGGTCAAATTCACCTCCTTAAATGTCCGGGGCCTCTCCACCCCCGAGAAGAGGTCCAGGCTCCTCTCCGATCTTAAAAAATCCAACACCCAGATTGCGTTTCTATAGGAGATATACTTTAGGCAGCAGGCAGTCCCCAGGCTTGGTAACCGCGGCTTTCGCACAGTGTATCACGCGCCCTCCCCCATTGCTAAATCTAAAGGGGTCAGTATTTTAATAGCGAAATCAGTCCCGTGGACCTTATTGGAGACGAGAGCAGATCCGCAGGGTCGTTACTTACTGGTCAAGGGTAGGCTTAGGAACACTATTATCACTATGTTAAATGTATACTTCCCAAACACGGGCCACTTGGATTTCATGAGAACCTTGACCCCAATACTCTTGGAAGTGGGCGAGGGGGTTCTTCTGATGGGGGGTGACTTCAATTATGCGCAGAAACCACTCCTGGATGTATCGAGAGGAGCATCCCACCTCACTTACCCCTGCCTTAAAAATCTCAAGGCGGAGTTGCATGGCCTGAACTTGGCCGATCCCTGGAGGGTCCTGAACCCAGAGGGGAAGGACATTACGTACTTTTCCCCGGTTCACCATACATACTCCAGGATCGACTTCTTTCAACTCCAACACAGGGACCTCCCCAGGGTGACTTCGGCCCAAATTGACCATATCTCTTTTTCTGACCATGCCCCAATCCACCTGACGCTGACGTGGGACTTAGACGCCCGCTCCCCACCCATGTGGAGGCTAAATGAATCCCTCCTGCAGGACCCCGAGGTCCGGAAGGAGGTGGAGGAGGTGCTCAGACTTTACTTTAGGGACAATGTAGATCCGGCCCTCAGCCCCTCGTGTATCTGGGAAGCCAATAGGTAAGGGGGACGTTGATCCGCATCGGGTCGCGGCGGAGGCGAGAGAGGGACGGACAGATAGAATCGCTGGTGCAGGAGGTGCGCTCGCTCGAACTCCTTCATAAAAGGTCCCTTGCGGCATCTCACCTGGAGGCACTAGTTGGCGCCAGGGGGAGGCTGCGGGACCGGCTATATCAGAAGACGGTTCATCGCCTTGCCTGGGCGAAGCGCTCGTTCTTTGAATTCTCAAATAAGCCTGGAGCGATGCTAGCGAGAGCCTTGCGGGGTCCGAGACGGCGCACCTTCATCCCATTTATCACCACTAGACAGGGCACCAAAGCCAACACTTCGATAGAAATAGCACAGGAATTCCTTCATTACTACCATCAACTCTACAACCTCCAACCGGGGGCTAGCGCGGAGATCATAGCGACTCAGAAGGCGGCGGCGGAGGAATACATCAGGGCTTCCGGTATGCCTACTTTGCCCGTGGAGGTCCGCGACGCTTTGGAAACGGACTTTACAGCTGAGGAGTTCCAGGTGGCCCTTGCCCAAATGGAACCACGGAAGGCTCCGGGGCCTGATGGCTTCACCTTGACATACTACCGTACCTACACAGAACTACTGACACGGCACTTCCTTAAAGCATTTAATACGGTGAAGGCAGGGGGTGACCTACAAGCTGACTCACTGTGGGCGTTCATATCCCTAATACCCAAGGAGGGGAAAGATCTATCACAGTGCGGGAATTTCTGCCCCATTGCACTTTTAAATGTGGACCTGAAACTTTTTGCTAAGATCCTCTCGAACAGATTAGTGCCGCACATCCCTAGCTTGATACACCTTGATCAAGTGGGGTTTGTCCCCATGCGGGAGGCACGGGATAATACGACCCGGGTTCTTAATCTGATTCATGCTGCCCGTGGAGAGGGGAGGCCCTTCCTCCTTCTCTCCACGGATGCAGAGAAGGCATTTGACAGGGTGGCCTGGCCTTTTTTACAGGCCACCCTGGCACATGTGGGCCTTGGCCCCAACATGCGGAGTTTGATCTCGGCGTTGTATTCTAAGCCTACGGCAGCGGTGCGGGTGAATGACTGGCGCTCTGACTACTTTGCGATCTCTAACGGGACACGGCAGGGGTGCCCCCTGTCCCCGTTAATTTTTATCCTGACACTGGAACCTTTTATGTGTCATGTGCGCAAAGACCTGAACATAACGGGCCTCCAGAAGTCTTCAGCTCACCACAAGCTTGCGGCCTATGCGGACGATCTCATTTTCTTTGTCTCCAATCCCGTCGTCTCCCTCCCAAATATTCTAGAGGCGCTGCGAGTATATGGGACACTCTCCAACTATAAGGTCAATTGCGCCAAGTCCGCGGTTTTGAATGTCTCTGTCCCGGAGGCCGAGGCCCAGGGCCTTCGCTCGGCTTTCGCATTCCGTTGGGCAACCGACTCCATTAGATACCTGGGTGTTAATCTCACCGTGGACGTGGCGCAGTTGTATCTACACAATTATTTCCCTCTGTTGCGGAAACTAAAATCGGATCTAGAGGGGTGGCATTCCCTGTCATTGACCTGGTTCGGGCGTTGCAACGCCTTTAAGATGACAGCACTGCCGAGAATTCTTTATGTATACCAAGCCTTGCCGATCTACGTCCCCCCAAAATTTTTTGCACAATTGAAGTCCCTCCTTAGGAAATTCATATGGGCACGGAGACTACCTAGGACGAAGCTTCAGACCCTTATCAAACACAAGGACCGGGGTGGTGTGGGCCTACCCGATATGCGTAGGTACTATAGGGCGACCCTACTGACCAGAGTCGTGGACTGGCATTGTAATTCATCGCACAAACAGTGGGTGGGGATGGAAATTGAGGATGCATCTCTCCCCTTGTTGACATCTCCATGGCTACTGACGTCCTTACTGAAAGACATGCGGGATCACCCGCTTATTGGGGCAACATTGTCCTTGACAAGGAGACTATTCCGCACCACCAATCTCTCACCTCTTCCCTCCCCCATGACCCCGATCATCGGGAATCCGGAGTTCCCCCCAGGGTTTACCAACGCCAGACTTCGTCGGCTGGTGGGCATTGGCAAGCACAGATTGGGGGAGGTGTGGCCTTCGGGGACATTTCCAAGTTTACAGGCGGTGGGGGGGTTGGCGGAACCGCCACTTGATGTTTTCAGTGCTTACCAGCTTCGTCATTTCCTGGTGGCGGTTCGGCGGGCCCCCTACACGCCGAGGGCCCTGACCCCATTTGAGACCATTTGCCATAAAACTGAACCTGTGCGCTACACTCTTTCTCTCCTGTATGATCTCTTGTCGTCAATGGACGTTGGGCCCCCCCCAGCGTTCATTCGTCAGTGGGAAGGAGACCTTGGACTATGCTTTACCCCCAACAGGTAGGGAAGATCTTAGCACTGACACACCAGGCCTCACTCGCAAACTATTTCCAAGAATCTGGCTATAAAATAGTATCCCGGTGGTATAGGGTTCCCTATCTCCTACATAAGATGAACGACTCAATTTCGGACGAGTGTTGGCGTTGCCAGTCCGCGACGGGGTCCATGATCCACATCTTCTGGACATGTCCTATGCTGGACGCGTTCTGGAGGGATGTGGTGGAGACAATTAGGCAGCTTACCTCGGTGGATCTTCGGGGTAACCCCGCCGCATGCCTTCTTCATTTGACAGACCGGCCCGTCCGGAAGTATAAACAGACTCTGACAATGCAACTACTGAACGTGGCGCGCGTATGTATACCAGCGATGTGGAGGCAACCCCTACCCCCTACGAAGACCTTATGGTATTCTAAAGTTAATTATGTTCTCCGGATGGAGGAACTGACCGCCACCCTTTACAATACTGAGGAAAAGTTCTGTGAGAAGTGGAGACCCTGGAGGTACTTCACTGGCACTCAGACATACCTGCGCGAGGTTGCCGCTGCGGCCGACCTGGCACCCGCCTGATGCCTATGTTGGCGCGTTAATCTGGGAAGCTGGAAGCAGGCCCTTGGCCATCTTCCATGGATGGATCTGGAGTCCCCCTGTGTGGTCCCTTCTGATACCTACACCTCCCCCTCTCCTTCCCCCCCTCCCCCCTTCCTTTTTTTTTTTCTTTTTTCCTCTCCTCTTTCTCTTTCTCTTTCCTCCTCTGCTACTCTGTATCTATCTCTTCTTTCTTGGCCCGCCGGGCCACGGCCATGTAGGCCCGCGGTGCTGGTACGGACCTGCATGGACCGACTAGCTATGGAACAGCTGATCTATAATGTTACTCTCTAGGGGGGGCGTCACTAGGATGCTGGAAACCCCCTGGTAGCTAGCTCTTTTGCCACAGATAGCACGGTACGTCCATGCAGGTCAGCAGATGTGCACATTGTATAGGTGACTAAACGTTTTCCACATACGATTTCATATCTTTTACTGCTTGTACATTGCAATGAAGTGTATGACAGAGCCAACTTGTTGTGTTTTTCGGAATGTTTTGTTTACTCTGTACAACTGGCTCTAAAACTCAATAAACGAATTTAAAAAAAATATATATATGTTTCTGGGAACATAATGAGGAACTGCCAACATCCTAATACAAGAGCTTAGCGGGAGGATCTCCCCATCCACATTGCGTGTGTGGATGGGAGCGTTAGGTCATTTATTTTTTCATTCAACCCACTGATTGAGCGAAAAAAAAGACTCATGTATGGACTGCCCTGTGCTGCTGCAAAGGACTGTCTCTTAGCTGTAAAATCCATCTGCTTTACTGCTAGCCGACCAGCCCCTGCAGTTATACTGTGGCAGGTTGGCATGGCTGCAAAAATCGCCATAGCAATACGTTGCTCATTTAAGACATCATAGCAGACGTGCGCACGGGCCTGCCATTTGTCTCCATCTGTCCCCTGTCTGCCTATGTGTCCTCTGTCCGCCAGGCACCCATGATTGCTCATGATAGAATGAGAACGGTGATGTGTGTGTGTAAGCACACACATCCCTGTTCTCTCAGCGGAGAGGAGACAAATTGTGTGTTCCACTAAGTAGTAACACCGATTGGTCTCCTTTCCCAGTCAGTTCCATCCCCCCTACAGTTAGAATACACCTAGGGAACAGCGTTAACCCCTTGATCAATACCTGGTGTTAACCTCTTCCCTGCCAGTGACATTTATACAGTAATCAGTGGCTATTTTTAGCTTTGATCGCTGTATAAATGTCAATGGTCCCAAAATAGTGTCAAACGTGTCCGATCTGTGCCCCGCAATGTCGCAGTCCTGATAAAAATTGCAGATCGCCGCCATTGCTAGTAAAAAAAAAAAAATCAATAATAAAAATGCCATAAATCTATTCCCTATTTTGTAGATGCTATAACTTTTGCTTAAACCAATCAATATACACTTACTGTGATTTGTTTTACTAAAAAATATGTAGAATAATATATATCAGCCTAAACTGATGAAGAAATTGTTTTATTTTTTATTTTGGATATTTATTATAGCAATAAGTACAAAATATTGTGTTTTTTTCAAAATTGTCACACTTTTTTGGTTTATATGCACAAAATAAAAACCACAGAGGTGATCAAATACCACCCAAAGAAAGCTTTATTTGTGGGAAAAAAAGGATTTGGGTTTGGGTATAACTTTGCACAACCTCGCAATTGTCAGTTAAAGTGATGTAGTGCCATATCACAAAAATGGCCTGGTCAGGAAGGGGGCAAATCCTTCCGGGGCTGAAGTGGTTAATGCCTGGAGCTACCTGTGCCATTACCATATATTCATATACACTTGCTATTTGTCAGTATCCACTTTTATTTAGCATCTGATGCTAGTTATCCTGTTTGGTTGTTACTGTCACCTCTTGCATTTAGGTGGTTATGTTTTTCCATTTCACCAATTTATTTCTGATTACTGTGTAAATGTAGGAACAGGGTTGAGTTCCTTCCACTGCAATTTGGCCACACTTAAAATTGGCTGCAGTGCACTGAATCATAGCTCTCCTCAGAAGCATTGGCAATTAGCCATGTTAAGGATGGTGCCAGTAAGAATCATGGACGTCATTTCAATATGGCACTACTGGAGCCAGTCATGTATGTGCAGTAGTTGTCTGTTGGGCTGGCTTTTCTACGTGCTGTGTAATCTTATTGATTTTTATCGATTTTTTGAATGTGGATACAAATGGGTACATATTTTTCGGGTAGAGTGGGCATGGACAGCAGGGTGCCCCAATTTTTAAAATCTAGTAATTATTCTTATTATGTAATGGAATTTTAATTAAAGATTGAGGACAGCAGAAATGAACAGTGCAGACACAGACTTTTGTTATTTCTGACAGACTAAAGTCAGTAGGTTTTTTATCTTAAAGCCTTTTGTGTGTAGCAGCCAACCTCAGCCCCCCTAATACTTACCTGAGACCCATCTCTGTCCAGCAATGTCAACGAGTGTCCTCCAAGACTCTCCCTCCTGATTGGTGGAGACACAGCAGCAGTGCCATTGGCTCCTACTGCTGTCAATCAAAGTCAGGTAGTCAATCAGGAGAAAGAAGGTACAGGGCCGGGTCACTGCTCTGTGTCTGAATGGATATGGGGAGCTGTGAATCAGCTTGGGTGCCCCCATGGCAAGCTGCTTGCTGTGGGGGCACTCGATAGAAAGGAGGGCCCAGGAGTACAGAAGAGGGACCTGAGAGGAGGAGAAATCAGGCTGCTCTGGGCAAATCCACTGCACAGAGCAGGTAAGTATAACATGTATGTTATTTTAAAAGAAAAAAAAAACAAGACTTTACAATCACTTAAAGCTAGCCATAGATGGATTGAGATTCGGCCAGTTCAGCAGGGACGGGTCAAATTTTGATCCATCCATGAGTCAACCTAGTGATCAACTAGATCAATAGGAATGTTGGAAAATGTGTGTTCAATCAGAGCTGCAGCCAGTTGGTTGCAGTGCTGATCAGAGTATTCTGAGAGTGGAGGAGTCCCATTGTCAGAATACAATAGCTCAATTTATTTTTTATCAACCAGCTGGCTGATTAAAAAAGCTATGGCTAGATTTATTTTTAACAGGTAAAATGTATTGAAAATTTTGCAACATCATACATGTACATAGCACATAGGATATATCTTGTTTTGTAACAGCACATAATTATACAGTTGTAAAACCCATCATAAACACCTACAGAAATCATTACTAAGAGATAATATGGGTCACTCGTGGATTAACTAGAAGTTTACCATGAAATATGGTATACACATATTCTATAGTGTATTCAATAATAGTCAGGCATCAATCACACATTAGAGAAAAGGGAAGGGTAGTGGGGGGAAGCTCAAATATCTGAGCAGGAGAATGAGAGTAATACATCCCATCCTCTGTAGGGAGGCATGTTGATACATATTTCAAAGAGTAAGATTCCTAGCTTAAACTTATGTTGACCCAATATTCAAAAATTTTTGGGGGCAGTTACGACCCATATATGCAAGCCAGTAGAGATGAAGCACTGCATTGACCATTGATCTCAAGGCTGCCTTGGTGGGGCCTCTGCCAATTTCCATTTGGAAAGTATAATTTTACTGGCATAGTAGGTAGTATAGAATACAGTTTATGATGTGTAGAGTCAGCAAGGTTGTCAGTTTTACCCAGCAGTAGTACCAAGGGATCAAGTGTTGTTACACCGAATGAGCTTTTAAAGTTATGGAATCAGGAAACTGCATCTGTATCACATGTCTAAGTTGCAGGAACCTGAAAAACATCCTGAGGGCAATTGAAAGTTACTTTTCAAGGAAAAAGGAATAAGCCTACCATCAGGTATAATATGACACAGAGTTGTGATGCCATGCCCAACCCAGACCTGTGAATCTGGTATAGATCTGAGGTGTGATAGATACGGGTTACCCCACAATGGAGTTTGTGAGAAGATGGTATTTAACTCACTTAGAGCTGCTGCCACCTACTTCCAGACAAGAATAGTGGTTTTCACTGGGGCATTGATATTAGGGTTCGAACAAGGGCCCCATACACTAAATTGCTAAATTCTACTAAGAGCCCAATAGCACTGCCTCCAAGTTAACCACTGGATTAGACTGAATCTGTTCAAACCATCAATGTACAATTGCAAGCATAGCCACCCAATAGTACCATTTGAAGTAGGGCAGGACCATGCCTCCCCCAGTTAAAGGGAGTTGTAAAGAAGTCCTAGCTATTCTTGAGATAGATCTCACCCATATAAATGATGTGATGGCTTGTTTGAGTTTTGAAAAGCAGGTACCAGGGACCAGTACTAGTGTATGTCTAAATATGTACAGAACTTTTGGGAGATAAGCCACGTTGATAAGGTTCTCTCTGTCTACCTTCTCTCTGCCCCCCTCTGATGCCTGGGAAAGCTATGGGGAAGTCCCTGTGTGTCAGAGTGGGCAGGGTCACCTGGGAACTGTCACCTGCGAGGACGCATCATATGGCGGGTGCCTCCCATGGAGGCAGATCAGTGGTGGCTTGCGGGGGTTTTTTTCGGTTCGTTGGCGGAGCGAGAAGAAGAAGATGAACAGACTTTGTGGGGCATTTTAATTTTTTATAAAGGTCCCAGAGTGTGTCTTGTGTTTTTTTTTACATTTTGACACTTTTTTGTGAAATGGTGTGGGTACAATGTACCCGTTACCATTTCAAACAGGGAGGCTTGGATCTGGGGGTCCCCTTGTTAAAGTGGGGTTCCAGGTTCCAATAAGCTCCCTACCCGCAGACCACTACAATCACTGAGCAAGGGTTGTGAGGATGAGGCCTTTGTTACCATCAACATGAGGACAGGATAAGGGTCTGGTATGGATTTTTGGGGGACCCCATGCCATTTTTTTTTATTTTGGCGTGGGATTCCCCTTAAAATCCATACCAAACATGAAGGGTCTGGTATGGATTTTGAGGGGACCCCTACGCCATTTAAAAAAAATTGGTGCAGGGCTCCCCTTAATATCCATACCAGACCTGAAGGGCCTGGTATGGAATTTGGGGGGACCCCATGCTATTTTTTAAAATTTTGGTTCAGGGTTCCCCTTAATATTCATACCAGACTCTAAGGGCCTGGTTATGGACTGTGGAGGATCCCATGCCACTTTTTTCAATGACTTTTATCTGTATTGCCAGGACCAACAATTCGTTATAGCCACCAGTACTTTTAAAAGACTTCTTTTACTTTAGAAATGTCATTTTGTGCAGGGTCTGTTCTAAACATGAGAAAAATGTGCCAATTTGCAGGCATACTATAGACACCCCCATGTACGAAATTGAAAGGAATATTTCAATATTCCTTTCCATTCCCGGGTCCCCAAACACTTTTTATGACAATAACTTGCATATAAGCTTTTAAAATTAGCACTTTTGATTATTCATGTGCATGTCCCATAGACTTTAATGGTGTTCATGTGTTTTGCCAAATTTTTGGCCTGTTCGGTATGTTCTGTTGCGAACTGAACCAGTCTAAAATTGCTTAGGAAGAACCAAGGCCACTCAACGGAGTTTGATGAGAAGCAGTTTAATTTCAAACCACGTAAGGGGTTCTTTATTCTTAGAGCAGAAAATTTGTGGAGTCCCCTTCCACAGTTGGTGTTGTCAGCGAGAAGTGTCAATATTTATGGGCATCTTAAGAAATGCAATATACAGAGGCATGGGAAATGACAGCAACATAAACACATAGACACATACATATATATGCACACTAGTTGAAGTTGAACTGGATAGATTAGTGCCTTTATTCAACCTTACCAACTATGTAATTATGTAACTATGTACAGTGGAAAGAAAAATACAACAAAGATAAATCAGTTCTGATTTTTTCCACCTTTAATGTGACCTGTATTCTGTGCAATTCAAATAAAAACAAACTGAAATCTTAAAAGGGGATGGGGGGGGGGGGGATAAAAAAAATTCCAATAATGTGGTTTCCATAATGTGCTCACCCTTAAACTAATACTTTGTTGAAGCACAATTTAATTATATGACAGCATTCGGTCTTTGGAGTAGGAGTCTATCAGCATGGCACGTCTTGCCTTGGGAATCTTTGCAAAAGTGTCCCAACTCTCTATCTAAAGAAAAAGCCTTCAGGACACCCCACAGATTTTAAGTTGGATCCAGGACTGAACTCAGGCTAGGCCATTCCAAAACTTTGAGCCTCTTCTGGTGAAGCCATTCTATTGTTGATTTTGAGTTATACTTTTCGTTGTCACGCTGAAAGGTGAAATTTCTTGTCATCTTCAGCTTTTTAGCAGAGGGCTGAAGGTTTTGTGACAAAATTAACTGATATTTGGAACTGTTTATAAGTCCCTCCACTTTGAATGAAAGCCCAGATCCAGCTGAAGAAAAAAAGCCCCAATGCAAATTCTGCCACCACCATGCTTCACTGTGGTAAGGTATTCTTTTGGTGATGTGCAGTGTTGGTTTAGTTCCAAATATACTCTTTGGAATTATTGACCAAAAGTTCATTCTTGGTCTCATCAGACCATGGCGCATTTTTCCACATGCTTTTGGCATACTCAATGTAGGTTTTTTCAAAATGTGCTGGGCTTGGAGATTTTTCTAGTAAGAAAAAAGCTTCTGTTTTTCCACCTTACCCCGCAGCCCAGACATAGGAAGAGTAAAGGAGATTGTTGGCACATTTAGAAAATAACCAGTACCTGCCAGAAATTCCAGAGGTTCCTTAAATGTTGCTGTAGGTCTTTTGGCAGCCTCCTAGACCCAATTTATTTTTGTTTTTATTTTCTCCTGAATGATACATTCCAACAATTATATCCATTTGATTGTTTGTGAACCGTGGCTTTTGTTGTAAGAGGCAATGTAAATATCAGAATACTCCTACTAGAACAGCTGAACTTTATATAAGCCTTAAGCAGAGTCACTTTCCCTGATGGCAGGTGTATACTGACTACCGTACTATTTATTAGCTTGAATGTGATTTGTTAATCCTGAACACAGCCACATGCCCAATTATAAGAGAGTGTTTACACTTATGCAACCACATTATTTTAATTGTATTTTTTTTCGTCCATAACAATTTTGTTTTTAATTGAATGGCACCCATTACAAGTGGAAACTATCTGAAGTTATGTATCTTGTATCTCAAAAACGTGGCATTTTTACATGGGGTGTGTCGTTTTTTTCTTTCCACTCTAACTATAATATTATCACAACAATTCAAAAACTATCATACTGTATGTGAAAAAAAAAAAAACTGTTGATTTGAAAGTATTTCATTTTGTAAGACTGACTGCATTGTGTGCACTGAAATTGTACAAAGCTATAATATATTCTTACCACAAGTCGCTCTAAAGAGTAATGTTAGTCATATGTACAGCCCTATATATTTGGAAGCCCTATATATTTGCAGCTTGGGAAGACTCTGTAATTGTTCTCCTTATAGTTTCTCCATTGTCCACCTCAGATAATCTATAGTGATTGCTTTCTCTCCTCATTTGCATATGTTGGCAAGACATGGTACTTCTCTGGATGATCTGATTCTGGTGATGTGTACTGATAAAGTCACTATTGTGTAAGTGCAATTTCACTTGCATTATTAAAATGATTTTACTTGCACTATCCAGTGTGTTCCATTTCTGTTTGATTTAGGCATGTTAACAAGTCTTGGAGCACATATGCATTCCAGTTGCCCAGATTATTTCTTTTTGGCTGCCTTTGACTGTACATTAAGTGGCTGAACTGCATTATTTCAGAAAACATAATGACTTGCTTAAGATATCTGTGAAATTATGAGGTTTTAATTTCAGTGAAAATCTGGACATTTCAGTAGAATTCGTTATTCTGGCCTAACGCATTATAGTCAATTAGGAAAACAAAATTACTATGGTTGTTTATTAGCAGAGACTAGCATTTATTAATGTACCCCATTACTCCCCCGTATAGCTTACATGGCTTTGTTTATCAGGGCTGACATAGAGATCAATAGATGTATAACAAAATACATTTAAAATAAATGTAAATTAAGAATTAGGATCAGGGATAGAGTTAAGATTGACATTAAAGTTATTTTAGTGTAGGAGAAGGATTCATGGAAACAATTCAAGACCCTTTGGCTGGTCTGGGATTATTATTCTTTTTCCAAGGCCATGAAACAATGGCCTCCTCAGACCCTTATAGTCCTTCCCTGGGCTGTTACTTGGATGGGATACCCCTCTGCAGTTGCCTGAGGAGAGAACACATGCCTTTGAAGACTTTCTCCTTACCGTATTTAGCTGCTTCCACCAAGAGTATCTAGCTGCCAGAAACCGCTCTCCCTTGATCTCAATCCCTTTTCCCTCCTTTTCTCCCCCAGCTCATACTTTTTTTCCTTTTCTTTTATTTCCCCTCCTCCCTCACATCTGTTTTACCTCATGATTTAATATGCAATAATTAGATCATAATCAGTTTACTGTGAACTGTCATCTGTTCACACTGTAATGCTGTTACCCCAATTCCCTATCATGTACAACTGTAAAATAGATTTTCTTCTGTACGTGTTTAAAAATGACATGTCTTAATGGTAAAAATAATCAAATAGATATTAAACCATAAAGTAAAAGTGTTAACGTTTGAGTTATGATTAGGCTTGGTATTATAGTTAAGGTAAGGATCAGTGTTAGGATTATTGCTAAGTTACTATTAAAGTTAGTGTTAAGCCTCATACACATGATCGGATGATGTACAAACTTTCCCGTGGATTTTTGTACAAAGGGCGTTGGCCATAAACTTGTATTGCATACACACGATCTGACATTTTAGGCAACAAACATGACACGTCAAAAGAGGACGTTCAATTACTCTGCCACCACCCTTTGGTCAACTTCTGTATTGTTGTCTAATCTTTTGCATTGGTTCTGAGCATGCGTGTTTGTACTTTGTACAAAAGTCTGATGGTTTTGTGTAAACGCGATCGGACTTTGCTCCATTGGACTTTTGTTGCTAGAAAGTTTGTTCATTCGCACAGCCAACAAAAGTCCCATGAAAACCGAAAAAGTTTGTCTGATGGAGCGTACACACGGTCAGATGTTGCCTTAAAATAGCTAATTTGCATGTTTGTTGTCAAAAAGTCAGATCGTGTGTACCGGCCTTTAGGGTTGGTGAGGTTGCATGACAAAAATTGAAGCCTATTTCAACTCAATTTAGAAATGGTATGTAATTCTGCTACAGAATCAAGTTCAGCTAAATCATCCATACAGATCTATTATTCACACAGTCTCACCTAAGTTTCACTTAGAAGTAGCAGCTAGTACTGGAAAAGATTACAGCAACACACTAATATTCTTTAAACAATGTCATTTATACTCTCCCTAGCAACTCCAGACCTCCCTATCAATCAAAAACATATTTTCTTTTATTGTAGGAGTGCTAGAAGACATAGAGACTTTTAGGCTATGTGTATGCTGGAAACAATAGTTCCTAATAAAATGTGAAATATGTACATTTTGTGGTTAATTTATAAAGTGTTCATGGTACGAATGCCATACATTTTTATAATATATTAATTCCTGTGATAGTCAACTCAATTTAGTGGCCAAAATGTGGTATATTATCTCATTGGGAATTACAGCCACTAGATGTAGCTGACAATCATAGGATTTCATTTATTACAGAAATTACGACCAACATTAGTGCAGCTTGCATGAATGTGTGAAATTCATCCAACAAATGTCTTAAAAATAGATCCTTATATGTTGATCCCTTGAAATTCAATAATGACTGTCTGACAAAATCCATACAGACATTTACCATGCTGTGAGACCAGGTGAGTTTGTAATATATTTATTTAGTTATTCAACTAGGTGTGACAGTAAAGGGAAAATGGATTGTTGTGTATAATGGTGTAAGCACTTCTGAGGTAATTTAGTCAAGCAGAAACTTCATTCTTTAAACTTATGTTTAAATTGTTTGTAAAGGCTCATTTTTTATAAATAACAAACATATACTTACGTCCACTGTGCAGCTTGTTTTGTACAGTTTGGCTCTCATCGTCCATTTCTGGCTCTTGTGGCTTCTCCCCGCATCAGATAACCCCCTAGGAGAAGCGCTCTCCCGGGGGGGGGGGGGGGGGGGGTTACCTTACAGGCACGCTCCTGAGTCCAGCATTTGCATCTATAGACACAAATGCCGGACTCGGCTGTTCCCCGGTCACCCGCATCTTTAGATTTGATTGACGGCAGTGGGAGCCGAGGGACAGCACATACTCGTTGAGGGGAATACGGGGCTCAGGTAAGTAAAACAGGGGGGCTAGGGGGCTGGTTACTGGCAGGTGTTTTTTTCACCTTAATGCATAGGATGCATTAAGGTGAAAAAACACTAGGGTTTACAACACCTTTAAACTCAGTCAGAATCCTTAGCCAAGTGATAATTTTGCCCTTACTAATGTTTGTCAGTTCCTTGTGTTAGCAAATTAAACAGATTTTAGTGATATTGTATTTTAATAATATTGGCAGAATAGATATCTTATTGCAATGGAGATGAAATAGAGAATGTCTATTTTTTATAACACTCCACCGTCCAATACGTCAAGCTATTATTTAAAAAAATGCCTGGCATTGGTTGACACTCGCAATTAAGCTAAGGCTGTTCAAGAAATAGCAGAAACAGACTGAAATAAACTGCAAAAAATACAGCATAACTTGCCAAAAATAAAGGATAACTTGGCAACCTAATGCAAAACCCTTTTTTGTTTACTTAGTACAGTGTCTCCTTGAAACCCTCTAAATTCCCTGTCTTTGCACTGCAGTCTTAGGCAGGATGTACACTATGCAATTTTCTTTCCTTCAACCATGGGTTGAAGGTAAGTACATTTCTTGATTCCCCCATCAACACCTTCAGTGTTGATGGTGGAATTCCTCTCTCACAGCTATTGTATTCTGACAGTGGGAGGTTTCCCAGCCATCAGAATTCAAAAATCACCGTTGACAGGTATAGCTGCCAGCAGTGATCAAATTAAATAAACCTGGCAGGCTAGTTATACTGAATTCAACTGATAGATCAATTTCATTACAACCAGTCTGCCCATACTTGGATTGAAATTAATCCAGTTCCTGCTGAACAGTCTAAATTTTGATTTGTCTATGGCCGACTTTAGTTAAGTATTGCTGTTAACACCGTTAGCCTCCAAGCCCTTTGTTTACCCTTTTCTTTTCCTTTATCCTGACACAATGCCACTGTACCCAGGTTTTGGTAAAAAGAAAAAAAATTGATTATTCTAAATAAAGGTACTAATACTGAGTACTTTGAAATGATAACCAAATTGTTTTCATATTTAAAGGTGTTGTCAATAGCAGCAAGTAGATATTCTTTTTAATGGGTCTCTGGAGTGCAATATTTATTTAAATATGCATACTAGAGAAGGCAAACAAGTAAAAAAAAAGTATCAAGTTACATATGTAAAAAGTGATCAAAGCAACCCTGCTAGGAGTGGAGGTTGATTGATGCGCTTTGAGGAATAGTAGATCAACTTTTATCAATGATTTGTTGCTTAATGAGGTGTCAGCCAATCCAGCATGAACCTGACTGTGCCTTTCTACCTCTGTACAGATGATATGGAAACAAGCAAGTGGAATATATTGATATTTTGTGGATTAAGACATTTATGCAGATATTACTGTATTTACATACTGTATCTCTGGCAATGTTTTTTATTTTGGTCAGAGCTTTGTGTCTGACCTCATAAATTAAAAAAAATAGGGTGTGGAGCCTGGCCATGCACCAACATGTGAACTCTTCTCTCTGTCAGCACAGGGAAACATTTGGCCTCCACAACCCACATTTTCTGCTCCTTCTACATCCCAGAAAGTGCTACAACCCTTGGGACAAAGAGCTAATATGCCCCTCAAGAAAAATTCCTCGGTGGGTCCCTGCAAGCTCACAGAATTCATTGGTGGCTCAAAACTCCCAAGATGGTGCTCCAATTAAGTCTCTGCCCGAACTGTGGAAACACCTATGAACTGCACAACTTCACAAAGGAACCAATCCAGGGACTGCTCCAAACTGGCTGCATCCTCTCCATACTCCTGCATGTCACATCCAGCCCCTGTAAGCAAGAAGCACTTCTCTTTTTATCACTCTGATGCTTATGACCAAGATGCTGATTCTGATGAAGAACACGAAGTTTCTTTCACAGATTGGCACACCACTGATAACCCTGTATCTGAAACTACTGTAAAGCAAATGCTCCTCTCATTTAAAAAAAATCGAAGAAAAGACATCCTCTCACATGCAACAAACAATTTCAAACCCATGTTGGTGCTTACAATGAGCTGGTAGAAGCACACCAAGCTCAAACAGAGGAGTTAGCAGACTGAGAGGATCACTTTCACAATCTTAAAATCAGAGGTAGTTCTATTGTTGTGCCTAAAGTTATGAAACAAAAGTATATGGTATCCTCATCCTTATATAATGACTACAAAGAAAGTTTTGAGAGAAAAAAAGGGATTTACATGGAACATCACAACCATGGTTTCCCTTAGGATCACCCAGCAAAGTAACGGACTGTCTTGATACCAATATTATAAAAAATACAAATGTTTATTATTATATATAAAAAGTTTTTTTTAGAAAATAAAGAGAAAAATTGTGTAGACATAAAATTTCAATGGTTGCACAATGTAGCTATAACATAGACAAAAAGAGATATTCTAACGATATTGGGTGTCCAATTCGGTCTTTGGTTTCTACTAGTTTCGCGACTTTACTGTCGCTTCTTCAGGAGACCTTGTTTGTCTGAAATCGAAGTTTATAACAGTTTATTTAACAGAATTAGCATAGTTCAACATATTTGATGTATTATTTTACAAGACCCTAAACAAAAGGGAGGGTAGAAAACGAAGTGTGCAGCTCACCACCACAAAGGCATCAAGTCACAAAGCATTTGGAGTTCGGGTGGTCCTAACCAGCCAGGCTTTAACCACCCTTTGGGGCGGACACGGGAGGTTCAGAGTCAGCTATAAAACAATAGTCAGAGAATCTGAGTGGTAAATATATCTAATTAAGGAGCATATCATTTATATCTCACTATGGGTATAACATAAACATACCGATATAACCAGATGCTTTTTAAATAATGCAGCATGGAAAAATGCATCAACTCATCAACGCTGGGGTCCAGATAAGGATATTAGACATGCCCAGGACGGTGTGGTAATGGGTCTGGTGCACAGTAGGGAGTGCGCCCATAGAGAGTACAGCGAGGGGTCCAAATCTTTGCCAGATGCACAATAGGTATTTATATGTGCAAAGTTAACCTAGTAAAGATATGCATAGATATAGATCAGAAAAATATATATATATATTGGGTAGCCAGCATAGGGGACGTTTGGGAAGGGAAGCACTTACCGGTAGGCGGAATCCCCCCCACATACAAACACGACCGCTCTTAGCCTGGAGGTCCTTCGTCCTCCGTTCCGCTGCTGTGAATATGCGCCATATTGGCGCACCTTTAACCTCCGGCCCGACGACGTCAAAAGCCCGACGCAGACGCCGAGCTATGACGTCGTCGGGTCCGCCGCTCCTACTGCGCATGCGCGAGAACGTCGCGACGCACATCAGCTTGAGTCACCATGGAAACCCATGGTGACTCATTGCTACAGCGGACCTGATGCCGCCCACAAATGAGAGGCTTACAGGGCCGCCGGAGAGGCGCGTGCCCGCCCCTGGGAGTCTCCTCCCATACTCCAATCTAAGCACCATGGCGATGTCAGAGTGCCTGGTAACAAAAAGCCTGTGTAGTGTCTCACACTTCGCTTAACTTTACAAACATCAATACATGCAAAAGGGTAAACAAGAATAAATAAAATATTAAATCATTTAATTTGGCAACATTTATTCACAGATATTTTAATCTATAGTTCTCACCATACGTGGCGCTTATCTAGAAGAAAAAGCAAAACAAGAAACAAATAAAAATAAGTTAGGGTACTAAGTCAGAGACGGACTACTGTCCACAGAATATACTGTTTGCTAGTACCTAGAAATCGCAGTGGCATCAAAAAAACCGAGAAATTGGGCTCACACGGTACCAGATAGCATGGGGACAGAGGGATGAAGAAGGGAGGAAGAAAAGGGGGAGAGAAATTGGTTCATGTTTGCCGTAAAGGACATATATATAAAAAAACACACAAGAGGCTGTTTCACTTAAGGAAATATTTGTATGTTTTTGTTTCGTTCAAGCCAGGTGGGACCAGGGCATCTAAACGTTCTATCCATAGGGTTTCTCGTTTTAAAATTTCCCTATCCCAGTCGCCACCGCGGGTGTCCTCATAAACTACCTCGAGGACAAAAAATTTAACTACTTGTGGCTGGTACCGGTGGTGAATACCTATATGGCGGCCGACTGCCGTCAGTTTGCCGCCCGAAGAATAGTAAAGATGGTCACCAATACGTTGGCGGAGCTCTCTAATGGTTTTGCCTACGTAAAATGCCCCGCAGGCACAAACCATTAGGTAGACAACGCCTTTCGTGTCGCAGCTGGCATAGAATGATGGAATAAAAATTTCTCCACTTGTTATTTTTAAACTTAGTTCACGAGCATTCCCTGACCTCATGACATGCCCTACGATTTGGGCCTTTTTGACTGCAGTAATTAAATCTTTAAAAAAACAGGATTGGCCTGACACTCAATCCAATTTAAACTATAAACAGAAACAGGCATTACGTAGATTACAGAAAAAACCCGATATGATCATTAAGAAATCAGACAAAGGGGGCAATCTAGTCATAATGACTCATCAGCAATATCAATCAATGTGCTTAAAAATCCTTTGTAACCGGGCATGGTACATTCCAATCAACCATTCAATGGTTGAGACCTTTACAACTGAGTTTAGGTCCCTGGTTACAAGGGCATATGAACAAGGTCTGATAGATGTTGAAACCCTTAGATTTATAAACACAGCTAAACCTCGTATGCCTACATTTTACGCGCTTCCAAAAATACACAAGGATAAGAACAATCCCCCAGGGCGCCCAATAGTCTCGGGGATGGGTTCCCTAACAGAGAACGCAAGCAGGTTAGTCGATTCGTACTTGATTCCCCATGTTACAAGCCTACCTTCATATATAAAAGATACAAGCGATCTTTTGCGACACCTTGAGGACGTGCAAGTCCCTCCGGACGCCCTCCTCGTGGCAATAGATGTGGAGGCTTTATACTCCAGCATCCCCCACGGGCAGGGCGTCCGGATGGCCAGCACTTTCCTCAAAAAACAAGACCATACCACTTGGCCTCTAAATGACTTTATACTACATCTTTTAGATTTCATCCTTAGTAAGAACTTTTTTACATTTATGGATCAAATTTATTTACAAATTCAAGGTGTGGCGATGGGGACAGCCTGCGCACCTTCCTATGCAAATTTATTTCTGGGGGGCTGGGAGCGGTCAGTATTCTCTGATGAATCTTTACAAATCTACCTTGATTGTGTTCTCCTTTGGTATAGATTCATAGATGATCTTCTAATTGTCTGGACAGGGACTGTCCAGGCACTGGAAGATTTTGTCAAAACATTGAATTTAAATACATTTAACTTAACATTTACTTACACATATCATTTAACTAAGATTGCCTTTTTGGATCTCAATATCACTAAGGATAATTCTGGAAAATTAATGACTGACCTTTATCGCAAGCCATCATCTGGCAATACTTTACTACATGCTAAAAGCTCACACCCCCGCCCTCTAATACGCAGCATACCATATGCCCAATACATTCGGATAAGAAGAAATTGTACCACAGATCATGACTTTTTGGTTCAAGCCAGGGGTTTACAGGAGCGTCTCCTCAATAGAGGCTATCCACGATCCAATTTAAGGAAAGCATTTAACAAAGCGTACGGACGCACACGAGAATCTTTACTTTATGGCCCCCCCAGACCAGTCCACCCTTCTACAGTTAAGATCATCACCAAATATTCTACACATCAGAATACACTTAGAAACATCTTATCGCAACACTGGCATTTTTTAACGGATCATCATACTCTAAGTAAATATGTTAGACAAACCCCGGAATTGGTTTTCAAGAGGGCAGCTACCCTTGGGAACAAACTCACCAGAAGCCACTATCAAATCTCCGCACCAAATCGGCGGGATCCACGTGGCACCCACCCTTGTGGTGGCTGTCCACGCTGTCCCTGGATATGGGAGGGAACAACATATAATCTCCCAAGTGGAGAAATTTTTATTCCATCATTCTATGCCAGCTGCGACACGAAAGGCGTTGTCTACCTAATGGTTTGTGCCTGCGGGGCATTTTACGTAGGCAAAACCATTAGAGAGCTCCGCCAACGTATTGGTGACCATCTTTACTATTCTTCGGGCGGCAAACTGACGGCAGTCGGCCGCCATATAGGTATTCACCACCGGTACCAGCCACAAGTAGTTAAATTTTTTGTCCTCGAGGTAGTTTATGAGGACACCCGCGGTGGCGACTGGGATAGGGAAATTTTAAAACGAGAAACCCTATGGATAGAACGTTTAGATGCCCTGGTCCCACCTGGCTTGAACGAAACAAAAACATACAAATATTTCCTTAAGTGAAACAGCCTCTTGTGTGTTTTTTTATATATATGTCCTTTACGGCAAACATGAACCAATTTCTCTCCCCCTTTTCTTCCTCCCTTCTTCATCCCTCTGTCCCCATGCTATCTGGTACCGTGTGAGCCCAATTTCTCGGTTTTTTTGATGCCACTGCGATTTCTAGGTACTAGCAAACAGTATATTCTGTGGACAGTAGTCCGTCTCTGACTTAGTACCCTAACTTATTTTTATTTGTTTCTTGTTTTGCTTTTTCTTCTAGATAAGCGCCACGTATGGTGAGAACTATAGATTAAAATATCTGTGAATAAATGTTGCCAAATTAAATGATTTAATATTTTATTTATTCTTGTTTACCCTTTTGCATGTATTGATGTTTGTAAAGTTAAGCGAAGTGTGAGACACTACACAGGCTTTTTGTTACCAGGCACTCTGACATCGCCATGGTGCTTAGATTGGAGTATGGGAGGAGACTCCCAGGGGCGGGCACGCGCCTCTCCGGCGGCCCTGTAAGCCTCTCATTTGTGGGCGGCATCAGGTCCGCTGTAGCAATGAGTCACCATGGGTTTCCATGGTGACTCAAGCTGATGTGCGTCGCGACGTTCTCGCGCATGCGCAGTAGGAGCGGCGGACCCGACGACGTCATAGCTCGGCGTCTGCGTCGGGCTTTTGACGTCGTCGGGCCGGAGGTTAAAGGTGCGCCAATATGGCGCATATTCACAGCAGCGGAACGGAGGACGAAGGACCTCCAGGCTAAGAGCGGTCGTGTTTGTATGTGGGGGGGATTCCGCCTACCGGTAAGTGCTTCCCTTCCCAAACGTCCCCTATGCTGGCTACCCAATATATATATATATTTTTCTGATCTATATCTATGCATATCTTTACTAGGTTAACTTTGCACATATAAATACCTATTGTGCATCTGGCAAAGATTTGGACCCCTCGCTGTACTCTCTATGGGCGCACTCCCTACTGTGCACCAGACCCATTACCACACCGTCCTGGGCATGTCTAATATCCTTATCTGGACCCCAGCGTTGATGAGTTGATGCATTTTTCCATGCTGCATTATTTAAAAAGCATCTGGTTATATCGGTATGTTTATGTTATACCCATAGTGAGATATAAATGATATGCTCCTTAATTAGATATATTTACCACTCAGATTCTCTGACTATTGTTTTATAGCTGACTCTGAACCTCCCGTGTCCGCCCCAAAGGGTGGTTAAAGCCTGGCTGGTTAGGACCACCCGAACTCCAAATGCTTTGTGACTTGATGCCTTTGTGGTGGTGAGCTGCACACTTCGTTTTCTACCCTCCCTTTTGTTTAGGGTCTTGTAAAATAATACATCAAATATGTTGAACTATGCTAATTCTGTTAAATAAACTGTTATAAACTTCGATTTCAGACAAACAAGGTCTCCTGAAGAAGCGACAGTAAAGTCGCGAAACTAGTAGAAACCAAAGACCGAATTGGACACCCAATATCGTTAGAATATCTCTTTTTGTCTATGTTATAGCTACATTGTGCAACCATTGAAATTTTATGTCTACACAATTTTTCTCTTTATTTTCTAAAAAAAACTTTTTATATATAATAATAAACATTTGTATTTTTTATAATATTGGTATCAAGACAGTCCGTTACTTTGCTGGGTGATCCTAAGGGAAACCATGGTTGTGATGTTCCATGTAAATCCCTTTTTTTCTCTTAAAATCAGAGGTATTCCAGAATCTGCCCAATCTGTAGAACTCTTTACCTACTTACAACAAATTTTCTGTGCACTGGTCCCCTTGCTCACTGCATTAGATCTCACCATTGACTGGGCACATAGAATGTTCAAGCCAGTGCATGTCCTTGAAGAAAAGAACGCAGGATGTTCTTGCTCCCCTACAGTTTTACCAGTCTAAAGAGTGTATCCTGCAAGCAACCATGAAAACATCTCCCAAACCTAAGACCTATAATTCTCTGAAGCATTACATAGATATTTCCATGGCCACTGCTCAAAAACGGAAGGAGTTTATACCTATCACATCCACCCTAAGAGAGCACAATATTCCCTACAGATGGGGATTCCCAGGAAAAGATTAATTTTGCCATTGCAACCTTTTTTCAAACCAATTGTGTCTCAGTCTCAGATCTCACCCTCCTATGCATTGCCCATTAGGTCATTATTTGAGGACTCCTAATTAAAATTGCAGAAAAATCAATGCATGAGTCTTATTAACCACCTCACCTCCCAAATCCAGAATCTTGAGTCCTGCAATAAACCTGATCCTTCGTTATGACTGAACTTAGAAACATTCTCAGCTTAGCGACCTCTTTAAACACTCTTACAACTACTACATAAAATGACTCCACCTTTTCTTTTACTCTTTGAACACTTCAAGACCAAGCCTATTTCTGACACTTGTTTACAAATTAAAATAAGTTTTTGTATGCTCGAAAATTACTTAGAACCCCAAAAATGTTATATATATATATATATATATATATATATATATATATATATATATATATATATATATATATATATATTTTTTTTTTTTTTTTAGCAAAGACCATAGAGAATAACATGACAGTTATTGCAATATTCTATGTCACACGGTATTTGAGCAGCGGTCTTTTAAACACAATTTTTTTGGGAAAAAATATACTTCACTGAATTTTAAAAGCTAAACTTTAAGGTTAGCTCAATTTTTTTGCATATTGTGAAATATGATGTTACACTGAGTAAATAGATACCTTGCATGGTACGCTTTAAAATTGCATTCATTTAGAGTTTAGAATTACAGAAGTCTTTTGCTAGAATTATTGCTCTTGCTCTAACATTTACATTTGCGGGCGCGACTTACATATGAGTTTTCTTTAGTGTGCGAGCTCGCGGGGATGGGGAAGCTTTATACATTTTTTTTTTCCTTAGAATTATTTTTACATTATTCCTTTTAAAAAAAAATTCTGATCACTTTTATTGCTGTCACAAGGAATATAAATATCCCTTGTGACAGTAAAAGACCCCAAACCGCTTCTCTGCCCTTCAAAGTATTCAAAAAATTGTCATCTCTAAAAAAATGGTACCGGGGTGATGTCTCTGGCTGCAGGTATTAACTCGGTACAACCACTTCAACAAAACGATGTACAGGTACATGATTTTGCGTGAAGTGGTTAATAACAGATTGGGTGCCTTCCTTGCAAAACAGTATAAGCGGAAAATTTCCTCCTCCAAAATCCTTACAAAATTTCTGAACAATGTCGCCAGTGTTATTCCTTGTATAACCTAGAAGATTTTTCCTCTCCGTCCCCTCCTAACCCTGATGTGAATTGCCACTTCTTAGACTCCATCAACCTCTCCTCTATTGTATTTCTAACAAGCAGCTCAAGGAATTCTACACATAATTTTTGAAAGCTCAAGTCTCCAAAGCAATTAAATCTCTCCTCTTGCTGGGGCGTGTCTGGATGTAAAGAAACAGGACGTCCTGCTGCGGAGCTCTGCCGATCCTGTCCAAATCCACCACCATCCTGCTCAAAGACAGACTTACTAAGCATCCAGACTCCCTCCAGCTGTCCCTGGATCGACCACACCGGCCCTGGTGAAAATTGCGTAGCTCGGCCGGCAGATTGAGTCCTCGTTAGGCCTCGACCGGCTCCGCATGACAACACATCTTGAGGCCTGTGAGGCCTAACACATCCCCGGGCTGGGGTGCAGTGATCGTCATGGAGAGGGGCAATTGATCCACCTGCCTCGTCAGCGTACCAGAACCAGAGGACCGCAGAAGGCCCAGTCAGGGCCAATCCTGGATGCCGCCACCTGCCGTCATCTTGAGGCCTGTGGAGCCTCCAGCTTCCCCAGGCTCGAGTGCCGCGATCCTCTGAGTGGGAGGCGGCTAGTTCATCTGCGTCTGGAGATCCCCGGGAGGTGGCTGGCCTGTGTGGGGGCCCCAGAGAACGCCAGAGGATCCATACGGCCATCTTCCTGCTGCTACATTCCTGCAGCCTACAGGGCCTGGAGCATCCTCCACATGCAGGTACTGTACCCCAGAGTGACTGTGCTGTCCTCCCAGTGCCTCCTCCGTCCCTATAGTACTGCACCCTGTGGTAAGCCTTGACGCTGTGCAGTGGGGATATCATCACTGCATCGCCTATCCTGCCTTCTGAGACCTAGTGCCTGCCTGCTGTCCCTCACCAAATGTAAAGCCCTATCTTAGAACAGGACATCCTGTGGATGCCCCCCCCCCCCCCAGGACCCACTATTCACATAAAAAAAGGCTTCTCATCCCGCTCCACCAGTGGCCACATTGTCTGGGCAATTGCTGGCGGCTGCAATGGTGGCAAACACATCCTACTTTTTTCGATACCATCAACTCTCCCATGCCTCCAGTTGCCAATTCTCCAACTCCTCCTCAACTGATCCAGTCTTCACTAGAGGACCTTCTTAGGTCTGATTGTGCAAGAAAACTCAACTCTTAATTGTACTCACATCTAATTGCCACCTCTCTCCTGGCTTTGGAAATGCTAAGAACTAAATGGTCCCATGACATCCCTGATCTTGACAACGACGACTGGGACGACATTTGGGATTTCCTTTTTAACTCCCCGGTCTCTCTGAGAGACCACCTGATCCAATTAAAGATTGTTCACCGGGCATACTTTACCCCCCACAGATTACACAAAATGAACCCTGACTCCCCTCCCGGGTGTTGGAGATGTGGTGGGATTCCTGGGGACAATTACCAGTTACTGGAAGGAGATTCTAGACTTTATCACCTCTGTGCCATTACAACCAACAATGGCAATTTGCATACTAGGCCTGATTGAGCAACTAATCTCTACGGTGGCGGGAAGTACGCTCGTGGGACTCCTACTGTTTTATGCCCGCAAAGCCATAGCTTTCAGTTGGCGCAAACCAACCCCCCCTCTCTCCCTATGGAAACATCTCATCAACAATAGCTTACCTCTGTATAAAGACATGTACGCCAATAGAGGCTGCCTCAACAAGTATGTCAAAGTCTGGTCTAAATGGTTGGCGGACCCCTCCTCTGCTTTGGACCCCTCCTAGTAGAACCTGCACAAAATAGCTCTCATGTGAGTGTCAACTGTGCACATTGAATATATCAGATGTTACACCCTCATATACAAATGTTAACTACATTATCTGGAGACCCAGGGAATTGTGCCGCTGTACAAACAATCACAATCTATGTTATATGCCTGCTATCCATGTAAGACATAACTAAAATGAGGTCCCCACGGGGATCCCAGTGTTGCCATGCAAGACCACTGTATGTTGAATTGTCTGTTTTTTTTGTTCTGTTTATTGCAAATCAATGTTTTAAAAAAAAAAAATCTCTCCCCTTGCATAAATCTTCTTGCCTTGATGGAATCATTATTGAATATTATGAATAATTTGTAGACATGTACATTAGTTTTCATCCAAATGCATTTTCATCTGAATTTTGGGTATTTTCGTTATCGTTTTAATGTGCAGGATCCGAAAACTGAAATATCCGGCATAAACAAATGCTTTATTTTTGTTTTTGTTGCGACAACAGTTTGATATAGATAGGAGATTGGACATGCCACTGACAATAGTGATCAGTGTCCATTGAACCTGTGGTCGAATGTGCCTAACCTTAGCTCTATTAGTCCAAGATTATTCTACATAGAGATTAAAAATTCAACATAGAGAGAAAAGATTCGACATTATAGAGACAATAGCAAAAAAGGTTGATCTGCGTCCATTGAACCTGTGGTCGAATGTGCCTGACCTAACTCTATTAGTCCAAGATTATTAGACATAGAGAGAAAGATTCAACATGAAGATTCAATTAATCTTTTTTGTGACTTGGCAGAGGTAAAATTTACCCATTACCAATTCACATAGGGAGTGTGGGATCTAGGGGTCCCCTTGTTAAAGGGGGCTTCCAGATTCTGATATTCCCCCCACCCACAAACCCCCACAACCACCAGGCAAGGGTTTTGGGGATGTGGCCCTTGTTCCCATCAACATGGGGACAAGGTGCTTTGGGGACCCCAAAGCACCCTCCCCATGTTAAGGCAAGATCGCCGCAGAATCCACGTGATCTATGCCATGTCCGGCCCCTCCACTGTCTTCTGGGAGACACACAGGTCCCAGAAGACAGCAAGGACCACTCAGAACATGCAGCGCAACTCGTACATGTGCAGTAGGGAACCAGGCTGTGAAGCTGCAAAGCCTTACTTCCTGATTCCCTTACTGAAGATGCCGGTGCCTGTTTTAATGACCAGGCCATTTTTTTCGATACAGCACTGCGTCGCTTTGACAATTGCCCAGTCATGCAACACTTTGCCCAAACAAAATTAATGTCATTTTTTTCCCACAAATAGAGCTTTCTTTTGGTGGTATTTGATCACCTCTGCACCATAAGCAAAAAAATCGTTGATTTTGAAAAAAGAAAAGCTATATTGTCTGCTTTTTGCTATAATAAATATCCCCCCCAAAAATATAAAGAAAAAACATTCTTCCTCAGTTTAGGCCGATATGTATTCTACATATTTTTGGTAAAAAAAAAATCCAATAAGCGTATATTCATTGGTTTGCGCAAAAGTTATAGCGCCTACAAAATAGGGGATATATTTCCCCTATACACGATCGACTCCAAAACCTGGGAATACCTCACCATCCCTTCTTCCAAGACTAGAGGTATCTCTCACTTCTATAGTCTACTCCACAATAAGACCAATTTTACCAAATTGGATTCACACTGTAGATGGAAAGCGGACCTTGCTCAAACCTTCTCCGACACACAATGGCAACATGCACTTAAATCCACATATAAGACAACCAAATGTGCAGCCCTCTGGAAACTTATGCAAAAACTAACCCTTCGATGGTATATCACCCCCGCAAGGCTATCCTCCTTTAATCCTCAACACCCCTCCACGTGTTGGAGGTGCAAAACACATAGAGGCGACCTTCTCCACATCCTCTGGAACTGTCCCAATCTCCACACTTATTGGACCAAGACATTCCAGCTTATCACAGACATCTCCAAATGTTCAATCTCTCCATCACCCGCACTAGCTCTCCTAAATTTGACCATTGAAGGCATACCTCATCCCTTCCGTTACATAACAACTCACATTCTCCTTGCTGCAAGACTCAACATAACTAGACATTGGAAATCCGACGCCAAGTTCACAACATCCCAAGTTATAGATCTAGTAACCCTACACTACAGTTACGAAACAGTGCTAGCGACAAGTCCTCACCAAGCTTCCCAAACAGCCATCCATTGGCAACCCTGGATCAAATGGACCACTGCTGTGACAAGTACTCAACAACCTCAACTCATAGACTGAATCCCCCCCTCTTGACCGAACAACACTTTTTAACCTCCAGACGTCATTTACAGTATAGGCTGTTTATTCATTTCACCCACTAGTTGGAATGCTGTTTCGTTGATTTTTCTTTTTTTTATCCCTGATAGGCCCGTCCACCCTGTGGCACTAATGATCCCATTTGGGGTGCCGCTGGGAGGGCGAGACTACTTGTACCTCTACTGTGAATTTATGTTCACTACCTTTCAATGATTGCTGTGATACTTGATTTCTGTTTAAAGTTGTTAACGTGTTCAACTCTTTAATTGTTATACTGTGTACCCACAATGTTGACACACAACATGCAATGTTAATTGTACAACATATTATACTGAAAACAATAAACATTTTGAACTAAAAATAGGGGATATATTTATGACATTTTTATTTTTTTATTTTTTTACTAGTAATGGTGGTGATCTGCGATTTTTAGTGGGACTACGACATTGCGGTGGACAGATCAGACACTTTTGACACCAATGGGACGATTGACATTTATACAGCAATCAGAGCTAAAAATAGCCACTAAATGTCAATGGCAGGGAATGGGTTAACACTAGGGGGCAATCAAGTTAAATGTGTGTTCTAGGGAGTGATTCTAACAGTGGGGGGATGGGACTGCTTGGAGGAGGAGACCAATCTCTGTTCATAATTAGCATGAACAGCAGATTTGTCTCCTCTCTCCTGACAGAACAGAAACCTGTCTGTTTACATTGACAGATCTCCATTCCGTCTCTCTCAGGAGGGATCACAGGAGATGGCAGCCACTGGGCATGCCATTGGCTCTGTCGTAGCACCACGGCCCCTAGTTGTCTTAAAGCAGCTGACATACAGCTATGGCGATTTACCTGGGGGAGCCAACCCGCCACAATATAACTGCAGCGGCTGGTTCTCAAGTGGTTAAAAGTGATTTATTAGAAACATCCAATTGGCAACTCACATGTGTATAGAGATAAAAATGCACATCTGAATATGAAGGATTCCAAGAGATGTCATCCGTGGGATCCCCACTAGTCACTGCTGTGATGGGATAATGGCCATACGGTGGAGGAAACCAAGGCAAAGCTTGGTGAGCATGTTCCTAAGAATCCACGCTGCATCTGTTGCTCCTTTCTCCAAAATTTAGAAAGGAATGCTTGAGAATGGAGTGTGGCTGCTGATTGGATAATTCTAATAAATTGCTTTTGATCCAACAATTAGAGGCACCTCTCCCTTTGTTTATTTTTCAGAAAATTTTCCCAAATTACTCCCCCCCCCCTCTACTGAAAACAATGTGGTTTACTAGGCGCCTTGCCTCATATTTAGTGGTACTGTCCTATCATTCAGAACTTTTGTGCTCAGGTCTTTTTGTTACTTTCTAATATCACTTGAATCAAATCTCCACCTAATTCAAAATCTGCTTTATTGGGTTTAGACATGGATTCCTGGCCGCCCGGAG
The DNA here is from genome assembly GCF_037356315.1 of Lithobates pipiens. Classification (NCBI taxonomy): domain Eukaryota; kingdom Metazoa; phylum Chordata; class Amphibia; order Anura; family Ranidae; genus Lithobates; species Lithobates pipiens. The sequence continues at coordinate 201,847,205 of NW_027507784.1, read as the reverse complement.
TTCCAAACTATACTTACCCGTATCTTCATTGTGGCTTAATTATCCATTGCCCGTAACTGGAAGCACCAAACGCCCCCTGATCCCAATGCAATTACACATATTCTTAATGACCATGCATATTACTGTATGGATACTTCTTTGCTAGAGCCCATTTATTGCCAAATATATATTGTAAACAATGGGGTCCCCTGGTTTCTCTTTGGAGCCTTAAATCAAAAAACCCTACTCTATTCTAGCCTTTCCCAAATAGAGCCTTGGAATCCATGCCTGCATTTAGTGGGACATTATGTGATGCTCATTTAAATTTAATAAATTCATGTTTTATCTTATATTTAGCCCCTCTTATAATATATTTATTGTAACTCACCCCCTGTCTCCTTTTTCTTGCCTCCTCCTTTGTCCTTCTCCCTCTCCTGTCACGTTGCCCCTTATGGGCTACCCACAATTCTTTCCTTCCCTATAAGATACCCATGCTATTGTTGTGTAACACGTACTTGTTGTTGTGGAGTATCCAAAACTTTTTTCAATAAAGAAATATTGAAACTAAATTTAAAAAGTAAGCATTTACTTCACTAAATCAAATAGTAAAAATATTAATTTTGGTTTCTGGAACACTGATACAATATTGGTTGACAAGAAATTTGGATTTACAATGTCATGGGCTCACTACAATACAAAGTGAAGACAAATAATATAACAATTCACTTGGAAATCTAAAATATATACTTTTTTTTTTTTAAAGTGTAAGAAGAATACAGAACAGTGCACACTAATGAAACATGGAAACACAAAGTACATTTACCTAAGTACCTAGTAATTACCTAATCTTAAACCCAGTGTAGATATAAAACATCTATCTATATATCTATATATATATGGAAAGGCCAGTATGGTGGCCTGGAATTATGGGTGGAGCCCGGTGGAGTATATAACCAGCCCGTTCGCCTAGCTCCCTCGTCGGTTCCGGTGCGCGATATCTGATACGTCAGAAATCAAGGGCCGACTATCCTCGAGACCTTTCAGTGAGCCGGGTTCGTGAGTTCCACGCTGTTCCGTCCGCCTTAGTGTCGACAAAGCCTTGTCGTTCGTCAGCGTCCGTCTGATTGCCGTCTGAGTCGCTATACTCAAATCGAAATTTTCCGTTGTCATACAAACACGTCTGGGCCGGCTGTCGCAGGTAGGGCTTCGGCACCCATTTCATTTCATGTGTTACAAAGTCACGTAAACTAGATTCCTGAACTCACGAACCACTCACTTTAGATTGCACGAACGTCTTAACTGTGGCACTCGTATTCGTTACTACATGTCACTACCCCTTCTTCGAAAGAAGCCGTTGTCACTTTTCGGTACATGCCGTTCGTGCCACCAGGCACCTCGTTTCGTAGCACGTCGCTGCAAACCGAACGACTCCCCCGATCATTTCTATGTTCGAATCGATCGAACCGTTTCGAAATTACAGCCGTCTGCTTGTCACGTTAAACTGAGCACTCCGGCCAATGGCAATCTAACGTTGTTCAAAATCATGAAACGGTCGGACCGTTTCAAATCCGAATAAGTTAAGCATTTCAATCATTTCATGCCGTTTGTACTATGTCTGTCATTTCGGTTCATTTCATTTCAATCATTTCAGTCATTTCTATCATTTCGAGTCATTTCAATCATTTCAGTCATTTCAATCATTTTGAGTCATTTCAATCATTTCAGTCTGTTATGTCGGATCATTTCATTTCTACCATTTCTAAAGACATTTCATCATTTCTGTCACTTACCGCGCTCCGATGCGAATCCTGTCGCATCTCCAATGCACCGATTCGCTTCGAAGTGCCCCAGGGTTCGGCCTCATTTCTGTACATGCTCCAGAGACTGAGTCACTCGCAGGTTCAAGCACGGTCCTTGATTCTAGTCTTTGTCATGGCTTTCATTTCTGTCACTTATTACACGCCAATGCGAATCCTGTCGCATGCTGCTATGCACCGATTCGTCCTGGCGTGCCCAGCTGCTACGCCTCATTTCAGTACATGCTCCAGAGACGGATTCTTTTGTGGTAACCGTCAGTCCAGTCGTTGAATGTTGTCTCTGTCATGGCATATCATTTCTGTCACTTATTACGCGCCAATTCGAATCCTGTCGCATTCTGCTATGCACCGATTCGTCCTGGCGTGCCCAGCTGCTACGCCTCATTTCGGTACATGCTCCAGAGACGGTTTCTCTGTTGCAACCATCAGTCTAGTCGTTGAAACTTGTCTCTGTCATGGCTTATCATTTCTGTCACTTATTACGCGCCAAAGCGAATCCTGTCGCATTCCGTTATGCACCGATTCGTTCTGGTGTGCCCAGCTGCTACGCCTCATTTCAGTACATGCTCCAGAGACGGGTTCTTTATTGTAAACCATCAGTCCTGTCATTGAATCTTGTCTCTGCCATGGCATATCATTTCTGTCACTTATTACGCTCCAATTCGAATCCCATCGCATTCCTTATGCATCGATTCGTTCTGGTGCGCCCAGCTGCTACGCCTCATTTCAGTACATGCTCCAGAGACGGATTCTTTGTGGTAACCATCTGTCCAGTCATTGAAACTTGTCTCTGTCATGGGATATCATTTCAGTCACTTATTACGCTCCGATTCGAATCCTGTTGCATTTGGTTATGTACCGATTCGTTCCGGTGCGCCCAGCTGTTACGCCTCATTTCGGTACATGCTCCAAAGACAGGATTCTTCTGTTGGGTTCATGGGCTCGTCCTTTGATTCATGTCTTTGTCATGGGTTTTCATTTCATTTCACTTATCACGTTCCGGTACGAATAGCCACTTCCGTGTACTAAATTCGTATCGGCGTGCCCCAGGAACGGCCTCATTTCAGTACATGCTCCAGAGTCCGTTTCGTGCTCGGTCGCAAGTTTGTGGCATGGCGATTCAGATCTCTGTCATGGCGGATCCACTCATTTCACGGTCACATACGGCTTCCCGGTTAGTCCAGTTGACTCTTCAATATCGGATTTCTATCGGGGGGCCTTGACCATCAGCCTCATTTCACTATTGAATTGCCTCAAAAGAATTAAAAAAGGAAAAAAAAAATAATATTTTTGCATCGGCGACGCAACCAAGTCACGTCTCTGTTGTTGTACGTACGTTATTCTAAAAAAAAAAAAAAAAAGCAAATTTCGGTTGTCCATTCATTTCATTTATGTCATTTATCACATTTCCAGTCTCACCTCCACTAGTTAGCTAGACATCTCTCTTTAGGTGTTGGATTCTCAAACAAAACTTCACCTTCATCTCCTCAGGTCAGTCGAGTTCTCAGTAGGTCCAACCTGCACCTGGTCGAACGGTGCCTCCGTAGGTAAGAGAGGGTCATCTGGGAGGGGAACGCTTACGAGCGGTAGTATCCTTCTCTTCAAAATGTTTTCTCAGGAGTCTCCTACGAGTCTTGTAATCCATGTCACCCTCATAGGTTCCGTACAGGAGAAAACCCGGACCCAGTGATTAATAGGCTTACCAAGCCTGGATTTTGCCACCATGTCCCAGGCTGGCAGCGAGGACTACACGGCTCCGTTGTCCCCTTCTCTTGTCTCAGAGAGTGGCAGCCAAAGGTCCTTCAGAGCATGGACCATTCCCAGGCTAACAGCCGAGTTAAGGCGCAGGGGTGTACCCTTTCCAGCTACAGCCAGAAAGGCCGAACTTTTTGGGCTCCTCTTTCCTCCCCCAGCCGCGGTTGAGGATAGTGCCCAGCAGGCCTCCCTGGGCTCTATCGCTGCTTCCATCACGCAGCTTCACACTCTGGTGTCATCCCTGACGACCTCAATGTCAGAGGTTCAGAGTCGGGTGGCCCTCCTCGAGACCCGCCCATTCGTTTCTCCTCCAATACCAGCTTCACAAGCAGTGGATAACACCAGCGCAGGTACCCCCGGGTGTACACCAGTAGTGTACCCTTCTCATTTAATATCAGCCAACATCAGGAAGGACATCCTAGAGGGCAAGGACGTCAATCTGGCTTCACTCCTTATCTCCATTCATGAGCTGGCAGAAAACAAAGCTTACACTTGGGGGGACGTGTCGGTGGTCCTCAAAGCCAAAGACCCCAGGCTGGACAGGAAGCTTTCTGTCACCGAGTTCACCTTGGCCTTCGGCATGCTGAGGGATGTCATCTGCTCGGCCTCCCCCGGCAGGAGGGAGGAACTGGATCGTTACCTCCACGTCGTAGTTGACCTGGGGTATAAATACGGCGGTTTTTCATTTTATGACTATCACCGCTCCTTCTCCGCTAAGGCGGCCGCCAGGCCCTCCCAATTTCAGATACCTACTGATTGGAGTGTCATGGACACCGAGTTGTTCTGCCGACACTTCGCGGGGCTGCGGTCTCCCCTCTGTGCGATTTGCCAGTCGGCTACTCACACCGCGACTTGGTGTGCCAGCTCAGTGGCAGCCCCGCCCGTAGACGGTCCATCGACCTCAGGTACTGCCCAGGGCCTACCGGCGCCGGTACGCCTGCCGCAGACGGATAAACTGGGGCGCCCAGTCAAGACCATGGGAGGCGCAGCCATCTGTAACAACTACAACAGCGGGTCGTGCAATTTCAGCCAGTGCAGGCTGCTCCATGTATGCACACGGTGTCATAGAGCTCATCCCAGGCTCATGTGCGAGGTCAAGCAGGCTAAAAGATCTTGACTAAGCCGGGTCAACGTGTTGTGGCTCAGTGTCTACCTCACCAATCATCCCACCCCCTCACTTGCCACCTACCTAGTTCAGGGCTTTACTCAGGGCTTTCATACAGGACTTGTCTCTCTCCCTCACCTTACACACAAGTGCCAGAACCTGCGGTCAGCAGCCACGGATGTACAGGCCATCGACCAGCTGTTACAGGCAGAGCTAGACCGGGACTTCGTCATAGGCCCTTTCACAAAGCCCCCGTTTAACACCTGGCGAGTCAGCCCTATTGGGCTTGTCAAGGGCAAGTTCTCCAATAAACTTAGGTTGGTCTACGATTTGTCAGCGCCTTATTCTTCCTCTGTCCCCAGTCTTAATTCCCTTATCCCCTCTGAGGAGTTCTCCCTTAAATACGCATCCGTAGATACGGCCATCCAGGCCATTCTCAAGTCAGGCACAGGAACATGGCTCTCCAAGGCCGACATCTCGGACGCCTTCAAGCTCCTTCCTATCCATCCATCTCTCTGGTGCTGGCATGGCATCAAATGGAGGGAGCTCTACTATTTTGCCACTAAGCTAACCTTCGGGTCCAAGAGTAGCCCCTGGCTCTTCGACTCGTTTGCGCAGGCTCTCGCATGGATCTTGCTGCACGTAGCCCAGTGCCAGGGAGTCATACACTATTTGGATGACTTCCTGCTGATCGAGTCACCTGGCTCCCTTCCAGGGGATCTGGATAAACTAAGGGTGGTCTTCAATAACCTTAACGTCCCTATTGCTGAGCACAAGGTGGAGGGCCCTGCGCAGGCAATCACCTTTCTCGGGGTCAGCTTAAACACCAGCACTATGCAGGCCAGCCTCCCCCCGGATAAACTAAGCCGCATCAGGACGGTCATGAGGGACTTCACCCGCACCAGAACTTGCACCAAGAGGCAGCTACAGTCCCTTCTCGGTATGCTTAATTTTGCTATGCGCATCATCCCTCAAGGTCGCGCATTCGTATCGCGCCTGTTAGTCCTACTGTCCCATTCACAAGACCCGGAGCACGTCCTCAGCCTGGACCCCGCAGCTATAGCAGATCTTGCCATGTGGGAGGAATTCCTGACGTCCTGGAATGGCGTGTCCCTGTTCATCCCCTCCGTGTCCTCCTCGTCACCGCAGGTCGTGACCGACGCAGCGGCCTCCACGGGTTTTGCGGCAATTTTTGGCCACCTCTGGCTCGCAGCCCCCTGGCCTCCTCAGATACTGGCAATTCCGGGCTTCACCGAGACGTCCTCCTTATTCGAGTTGTACCCCATCGTAGCCGCTGCCCACACATGGGGCCGCAGTTGGTCGGGTCAAACAGTGACCTTTTCAACGGACAATCTCGCCACTGCGGAAATCATTAACAAAGGCAGGTCTAAGTCTCTGGAGATTATGTCCTTCCTGCGGCGACTGGTCCAGCTCTCGTTATTATTTCAATTTAATGTTCATTGTGCCTTTATCCCTGGTAAATGTAATCGGGCAGCGGACGCCCTCTCCCGCTTTAACTTAGTTTCCTTTTTTGATCAGGTGCCCGGAGCCGGACCAACGTCAGCAGCTATCCCGGACTGGTCTCAACTGACCCTGGATTAACCCCTCACCTAGTAGCCGCAACTCAACTCATCAATCACTCCCTCTCAGACAATACCCGCAAGGCCTACCAAACAGCCTGGAGGGCCTTTAACCATTTCTTAACATCTCACTCCACAGAGACCTCCCGGGTCAAGCAAGTCCTGGCCTTCATTGCCCATTGCCACTCGGACTTGGCGTTATCCTTTAACACGATCCGGCTATACCTGGCCGGGGTACAACATTTTACGTCCCTCCAGGACCCTGCCGAACCCTCCTTGTTCACTTTTCACGCCATTCGGGCTGTCATGCGCGGCATCCAGAAACGCCAGCCTACGGCCTCCGCCAAACGCCTGCCTATCACAGGAGACGTTTTCAGAAACATGTCTGATATTCTGGCCACTGCACCTTTCGGGCTCCACACTAGTATCATTATACAAGCAGCCATACACCTGGCCTTCTACGGCTTCTTACGGCCAGGCGAGTTTACCTCCAGTAGCCCCTCAGCTCGCATGCTATGCAAGCACCACCTGGTCAGGCACGGAGACCATTTCATCCTACATATAGCAGTATCCAAGACGCAGCAGCTTGGCCCAGGTACGGACATACATTTTTATAAAACCAACAACCGCTGGTGCCCGGTCGCCATTCTCACCCGCTTGTTGACCCTTCTGGCCGATCAACCAGGAACTGGCCCGCTTCTGCCATTCCACGGTAAGCCACTGAACGCAGCCCAGTTCATGGAGCATGTCAGGATACTCCTGGGCATCCTTCACCTCAATCCGGCTCACTACTCCGGACATTCATTTCGTATCGGAGCGGCTTCAACTGCCTCCCGCCAAGGGGTCCCGGGCCACGTTATCAAAAAGTTGGGTAGATGGAAGTCCACCTGTTTTGCCCGTTACATACCCAATCCGCAAGTAGAGATGGCCCAGGCCTTTGTCAAGCTCACCCAGTAACAAACTCGAATCAATAAAAGCATTCCCTACCTGTATGTTTTTGCCCCCTTATTTTGGTATACCCTACGTTAGGCCAGGGCACACTTTCAGGTCCAGTTCAAGTAAGCGAGTTTATGTTAACCTTGTTTGTCATCCTTATCCGTATCGGTCAGAGGGCTCTGGGCCATAAATGGAAAGGCCAGTATGGTGGCCTGGAATTATGGGTGGAGCCCGGTGGAGTATATAACCAGCCCGTTCGCCTAGCTCCCTCGTCGGTTCCGGTGCGCGATACCCACCCACCCATCCCCTGTCAGGGCATTTCTCAAGCATTATACTCCTCGGGTGAGTACTCATTTCACTCCATTTCATTTTCATTTCATTTATTACTCATTTCTCTATCTAGGGTATGCCCCCTTATTTTGGTATACCCTACGTTAGGCCAGGGCACACTTTCAGGTCCGGTTCAAGTAAGCGAGTTTATGTTAACCTTGTTTGTCATCCTTATCCGTATCGGTCAGAGGGCTCTGGGCCATAAATATATATATATATATATATATATATATATATATATATATCTATATATATATATATATATATATATATATATATATATATATATATATATATATATATATAGATATACATATATAAGTATATAAGTGTATATCCTCACACTGTAACCATTGTAAGGCACATTTATTTTGCCTAAGAACTTTGAAAACAAACTTTGGACTTTAAAATTATATTTTGGATGATAAACTTTTCAAATGATTGATGGAAAAGCATTATGATTATTCTATTACCTAAGGCGTCTTTTTCAACCAGAAAAAAATACATACAATAAAAATTCAGCAGACCCTTTTTTGCAATACTATTTATGTGTCATAAATCAAAACTTCTTGCCATTTTTACCTGTCATATTTGATACGTGTGGCTTTTTCTGTCATACTGTTGAGTGAAATAGACTAGATGTTCTGCATTCAGTTTCCATCGGGATAGAGAAAATAGAAACTCTAGAGCACTCTTGTAGGGGTTCTATTGTCCTTTCTGTCTCATTCAAAGTGGAGTGAGAAAGTCTGGCTTTGCAAAGATGTTCACCATGCTGACAATAAACACTAATTTATGGAGGATGTGTGTTCTAAAATGTTGAAACAGTCAGTACAATTTACAAAAGGTGGGAATCCTTTTACAACTGGTGTGCTAAGTGGTTTAGATACAGCTCACATGACAGGACAATGATCCAACCTGAAGATGTACATTCTGGCTAAAATTGTGGACAGTCTCAAAGAATTGCCTATATTTAGCTTTAACCACTTAAGGACCGCCTCACGCCAATATACGTCGGCAGAATGGCATGGCTGGGCACAAGCACCTACAGGTACGTTGCCCTTTAAGTGCTCAGCCATAGGTCGTGCGTGCGCCGCCAGCAGTGCCGCCAGCAGCGCACTCACGACCCGCTCCTGAGCTCCATGACCGTGGCCGCGGCACCCACAGACCCGATCGCCGCCAGTGTTTCGCGATCGGGTCACAGAGCTGAAGAACTGGGAGAAGTAAAGGTAAACAAACCTCTCCTCATGCTTCCTAGTGAGCCTGTCACTGATCGTCTGTTCCCTGTCATAGGGAAAGACGATCTGTGATATCACACCCCAAGCCTCGCCCCTACAGTAAAAACACACACACACACTTAACTCCTACACTGCCCCCTATTGGTTAACCCCATCATTGCCATTTTTACAGTAATCAGTGCATTTTTTATCGCACTGATTGCTGTATTAATGCCAAAAGGTCCCAAAATTGTGTCAAAATTGTCCGACGTGTCCTCCATAATGTTACATTCACAATAAAAATTGCTGATCGCTGCCATTACTAGCAACAAAAAAAATATTAATAAAAATGCCATAAAACTATAATAAATAAGACACAGTGCCGAATCGCAAAAAGGGGCTTGGTCCTTTAGCTTCATATTGGTCCGGGGCTTAAGTGGTTAAGATACCTGTCCACTATGCCAAGACCTGGCACTGAGCATCATGTAGAAAATGTCAAACATCCACGTGAGGGTTACATATTTATGTTGAACACTAATTTGTTTCACTGCCCTGGGGGAGTCTTATATTTACCACTTGTGACAAAAACATAATAATATAATATAATGATGATATAATATATATATATAGGGGATATATTGTAAAAGAAGACTGATTTGGTAGGGAAGATAATACGTATAATTTTACAAGCCAATATTATTTGGTTGGAAGAGATAAATTGGGGATACCACAAGCATCATTGATTTTTAAGAAGATTAATTCATTTATTATTAATATATAAGGTATAAGATATCAGACCGATTAGCTATTTATGATATATCAAATCAATAGGATAATTTAAATGTAATATTTTAGTGTATTTTGAGGGACATAGATATGGAGTCGCTCAGGTGTATATATATGTAGAAATATTAATAGAGAAAATGAAGATAAAATAAAAAATAGATGAATAAATAAAAATGGAAATAAACTAAAAATAAAGATAAATAAAAATAATAATTATATATATATATATATATATATATATATATATATATATATATATATATATATATATATATATATATATATCTCCCCTATATATAATTTATATCATCATTGTATTATATTATTATTAATTTATTTATATATATATTTTTCTTCCTCCTTTTATTTATCTTATATTATTTTATTTTATTTATTATTTTTATTTTTTCATTAATTTCTTCCTTTTCATAATTTTCTCCTTATTTAATTTCCATTTTGTATTTTAGTAATTAATCCAGCTTATTTACCTATGCAATTATGTGTATTTATTAACCTGCTGTGTGAAACAATCCTGCTCTTAATATAAATGCTTCCCCTGCTGCTCTGACCGTTAGAACTGAGGAAACAATGGATATTGTGAAATGCGTCTTCTGATTGGTCGACACGTCGCGTCCAGTATACGGAGCTTGCGTTCCACGCTGAGACGCACTTCTGGTTCTGGTTTTCTGGCTCTCCGGACGCTAGACGGCCCTGATACTGCCTACTGCCATCATCCTGACATCCACGAGGCGGCGTTTCTTACAAGATTAATAGTGCCACGCTGAAACCTCTACTGCCTAACATCTTGGTTGGCCGTTCCAGCAATTTACCATCTGTGCTCCTTCAGACAGAAGTGGCTGTAATTACCTTCCCCCCCGCTATATCTTATGCCTGACTACTATGTCATTTTGTGAGTAGCCAATTGGCTGTGTGCTTTTATCATATTAAATAGTATTTCTTTTATATACTACACTTAGTTTGGCGCACTTCTTGTCTTTTCTGCAGATAATTTGAATAGATTACTTTAACAAAACAAAAACTAAAAAAATACAATTACCCAATTTTCTATTTCTATGCTGAAGTGTATATGTTACTGATGTGCAGATCAAGAAAAATAGGATTTTTATAACAGTTTACCTTTAAAATCCTTTTCTTCGACTAAATCATGGGACACACAGCCACAGTATTTACTGAATGGGTTATTTAGGCACCTTTAGTCAATGGACACTTGAACACCCTAGACATGAAGTTTAGCTCCCTATATAACCCCTCCCCTTACTGGGTGTATGTCAGTTTTGTATCAAAGCAATATATGTGTATTAGAAGTGGGGAGGGACCTCTGTGTCCTGTGATGTACTCAAAGAAAAGGATTTTACAGGTAAACTGTTATAAAAATCCTATTTTCTTTTTCTTACATCACGGGACACAGAGCCACAGTATTTACTGAATGGGATGTCCCAGAGCAATGTTATCTGAGGGGAGAGGAACACAAACAAAATTAAAGTGCAATCAGACCTGAGGACCTATATTGCTGCCTGCAGCACACTACGCACAAAGTCGATATCCTCATGCCTTCTCACATCCACCTGATAGAATCTGGTGAATGTATGGACTGAAGACTAAGTTGTGGCCTTGCAGATTTGAGCCATAGAGGCCTGGTGATTCACTGTCCATGAAGCATTAACAGCCCTGGATTGTTTTGAAAAGGTGGAACTTTCCTCTTTAAAACATAAGCTTGAATAATTACTTGCCATATCCACTTAGCAATAGTAGGTTTAGATGCTGCCTTTCCTTTTCTAGGACCTTCAGGCAACACAAACAAAACATCCATTCTCTGAACCTGAGAAGTCACTTCCAAATAGATTTTGATCACTCTCTCTACATCCAGAGAATGTAGTGACTTTTCTTCCGTAGCACAGGATTCTGGAAAAATGAAGGCAGAACCATATCCTGGTTTAGGTGAAAACCTGAAATCACCTTCGGTAGAAAGCTAGGTTGAGGACGCAATACTACTCTATCCTTGTGAATGATTAAATATGGCTCTTTAGAAGAAAGAGCCGACAATTCTGATACCCTTCTTGCAGAGGAAATGGCTACCAGAAAAACTAGCTTCGTTGTCAAAAGGACCAAGGGAATATGTTGTATCGGCTCAAAAGACTGTTTCTGTAATGCCAACAGAACTAAATTCAAGTCTCAAAGGTTCAGGGGTGCTCTAACCGGTGGATTAAGCCATGTTACCCCATGTATAAAGCTTGGGACCAAAGAATGTAAAGCAAGCGAACACTGAAACAATACCGATAAGGCCGAGACCTGGCCCTTGATAGTGCTCAAGGCCAGCTTCATCTCTAACCCCATTTGCAGAAAAGCAAGGATTCTACCTATGACATACTTTCTGGGATGCCAACCCCTAGATTCACACCAGGAATCATATGCCTTCCAGACTCTATAAGTCTAGCAGACATCCCAGGTATGATAAAGTTTATAATATAATAAAGAATAATAAAAATTATTCAATAATGTAATCAAATCCTAAAACACTGAAAAATGGACACTTTTTGGTTGCTATGGACAATCTCCAAATTCCAGGCAGAAAAAACAGTATTTATAATATAAAAGTGCATGCAGGGCACTGCACAGACCACTAGGGACCAAGGGTGTGTGTAATTTTTTAATACAGCACTGTAATCTGTAAGATTACAGTACTGTATGTGTTTTGTGTCTTTTTACTTTTTTGAATTTGCCACCGTTCTCCGCTCCCGTGCGCCGTAACGCCGCAGGGAACGGAGCTCGGCGGCATTCGGCACTGTGAATCGAGCGAAGGACAGCTCGATCACACAGCGTGGAGGACATCGCTGGATCCAGGGAACAAGGTAAGTAACTCTCCCTGTGTCCTCCCTGCATCCAGCGATGCGATCCCGAGTCTGGCTTGGGGTTAACGCTCCTGCTAGTAAAATCCCAACCTGAGCCAGACTCGAGATTACCGCTAGGGGGGTTAACCCACTCGAGGGAGCGGGGTTGCCCCTTAATAAAAAGGCTTTAGCGTTCTGTCTTGTAGGTTTCCTCCCCTAGGCCTTCTTTTGTTCCAGGGGTTGACTCTGAATTTTACCTCTTCAACCTGACGTGGAGGCTGTTGCGTCTGCCTGGAGGCTGATGCCCCTGGCACCAGAGAAAGAGCCTGTTTAAATGAGGGATGTTTACTCCTTTTCGTAGCCTCCCTGGAGGTATGATTATGTCAGATTTTTGCGTCTCAAAGCGGTACGAATATTTTTCATAGAAATTTGGCGTTTTATATTGTAATTCTTAGCAATAACACACTTAAATCTGTCCAAACAAGAGTCTAGTAGATATCCTGGGTATGATAAAGTCTGAAACATAAAATCATAAATTATAATATAATAAATAAATATAACTAATTATAAAAAATAATAATATGATAATTATAAAATTAATTTCCCCATGATTCACTATCGCTCAATTCTGCAAGTGTTCTAATTTACTATCACTGTTTTCTAGCTGGTCTAAAACCACTTTTGACATAAAGGGGAAATTTTGGTTGCTATGGACAATCTCCAGTTTCAAGGCAGAAAGAATAGTATATATCATATAAAACTGCATGCAGGACATTGGACAAAGCACTGGGGACAAAAGGGATGTGAAATAATTTCATACAGTAATGCAATCTGTAAGGCCTCATGCACACGAGACGCAGTTAAACGCGCGTTCAGATGCAGTTGGACAGTTTTTTCAACTGCCCCTGAACTCATTCAATGTTATCCTATGTGTCCATGCACACAGTCTCGTTTTTTTCCGTTTTTATGCAGTTGCGTTTAATCTCGTTTTTCCAGAAGCAAAAAAATGCGTTCAGAAGCAAAAATTTCCACGTTTCAGACGCAAAACGCGGCTAAACGCGGCACCCGCGTTTAGCCGCGTTTGCGTTTATATGCGTTTTTAAAGGTGACCTTTTTTTTACATTAAAAATCTCAAAAATGATTGCAAATGATGAAAAACCATTAGAAAAATATTTTAAACAATTGCAATTGCAAGTGGACAATCCACAACTTGTGGCAAGTGACATGGCAGGTGGCAAGTGACGTGGCAAGTGGACAATCCACAACTTGTGGCAAGTGACATGGCAGGTGGCAAGTGATGTGGCAAGTGGACAATCCACAACTTGTGACAGGTGACGTGGCAAGTGATGTGGCAGGTGATGTGGCAAGTCACGTGGCAAGTGGAAATCCACAACTTGTGGCAGGTGATGTGGCTGGTGACGTGGCAAGTGGACAATCCACAACTTGTGGCAGGTGGCATGGCAAGTGATGTGGCAGGTGATGTGACAAGTGGACAATCCACATCTTGTGGCAAGTGACGTGGCAGCTGACGTGGCAAGTGACGTGGCAAGTGGACAATCCAAAACTTGTGGCAGGTGACGTGGCAAGTGACGTGGCAGGTGACGTGGCAAGTGACGTGGCAAGTGGACAATCCACAGCTTGTGGCAAGTGACATGGCAGGTGGCAAGTGATGTGGCAAGTGGACAATCCACAACTTGTGACAGGTGACGTGGCAAGTGATGTGGCAGGTGATGTGGCAAGTCACGTGGCAAGTGGAAATCCACAACTTGTGGCAGGTGATGTGGCTGGTGACGTGGCAAGTGGACAATCCACAACTTGTGGCAGGTGGCATGGCAGATGACATGGAAAGTGGACAATCCACATCTTGTGGCAAGTGATGTGGCAAGTGACGTGGCAGGTGATGTGGACAATCCCCAACTTGTGGCAGGTGACGTGGCAAGTGACGTGGCAAGTGGACAATCCACAACTTGTGGCAGGTGACGTGGCAGGTGACGTGGCAAGTGGAAATCCACAACTTGTGGCAGGTGACGTGGCAAGTGACGTGGCAGGTGATGTGGCAAGTGACGTGGCAAGTAGACAATCCACAACTCGTGGCAGGTGATGTGGCAAGTGACGTGGCAGGTGATGTGGCAAGTCACGTGGCAAGTGGACAATCCACAACTTGTGGCAGGTGATGTGGCTGGTGACGTGGCAAGTGGACAATCCACAGCTTGTGGCAGGTGGCATGGCAGATGACGTGGAAAGTGGACAATCCACATCTCGTGGCAAGTGACGTGGCAGGTGATGTGGCAAGTGATGTGGCAAGTGGACAATCCACAACTTGTGGCAGGTGACGTGGCAGGTGATGTGGCAAGTGGACAATCCCCAACTTGTGGCAAGTGACGTGGCAAGTGACGTGGCAAGTGGACAATCCAAAACTTGTGGCAGGTGATGTGGCAAGTGACGTGGCAGGTGATGTGGCAAGTCACGTGGCAAGTGGACAATCCACAACTTGTGGCAGGTGACGTGGCAGTTGGACAATCCACAACTTGTGGCAGGTGATGTGGCAAGTGACGTGGCAGGTGATGTGGCAAGTCACGTGGCAAGTGGACAATCCACAACTTGTGGCAGGTGACGTGGCAGTTGGACAATCCACAACTTGTGGCAGGTGATGTGGCAAGTGACGTGGCAGGTGATGTGGCAAGTCACGTGGCAAGTGGACAATCCACAACTTGTGGCAGGTGATGTGGCGGGTGACGTGGCAAGTGGACAATCCACAGCTTGTGGCAGGTGGCATGGCAGATGACGTGGAAAGTGGACAATCCACATCTCGTGGCAAGTGACGTGGCAGGTGATGTGGCAAGTGACGTGGTAAGTGGACAATCCACAACTTGTGGCAGGTGACGTGGCAGGTGATGTGGCAAGTGGACAATCCCCAAGTTGTGGCAAGTGACGTGGCAAGTGACGTGGCAAGTGGACAATCCAAAACTTGTGGCAGGTGACGTGGCAAGTGACGTGGCAGGTGATGTGGCAAGTCACGTGGCAAGTGGACAATCCACAACTTGTGGCAAGTGACGTGGCAAGTGACGTGGCAAGTGGACAATACAAAACGTGTGGCAGGTGACGTGGCAAGTGACGTGGCAGGTGATGTGGCAAGTCACGTGGCAAGTGGACAATTCACAACTTGTGGCAGGTGCCGTGGCAAGTGACACGCTAAATACAAGTACACTGCAGCTCTCACAGCTGCTGCTACTCACTCTGGTCTCACAAAATTGCTGAAATAGTTAATAATACAGTTTTTTTGAGCTGGGGAGGGTCTATGATGTTAGCTTAACTAAACGTTTTAAGACGCAAAACGCGGTAAAACGCGGTAAAACGCCGCTAAATCACGGTAAAAATCGCGGCAAAACGCGCGTTTCTAAACGCCGGTTTCAACATGTGTCCAGCAGCGTTTGCATCTGCGTCTCGTGTGCATGAAGCCTAAGATTACACTGTACTGCATGTATTATTCTTTTTAAATGTTTTGAATTTGTCATCGGGCTCTGCTCCTGTGCGTAGCGACACTTGCAGGGAACAGAGCCCGGCACAGAGAGGCATCGGACTGAAGACTCAAACAGAGGAACTCTGGGATAGGGGAGACGAATCTCCCTTGTTGTGATTTTGCAGAAAGATTTCCCTAATCAAAAGAAGGCAGCATTGGTAAAGCATTACCTGTTAACAAACTGAATGAATATGGTGATGTTTAGGGCATATCAAGGCATATTTCAGTCTCTGAAACACTTTAGTGCTATTGTGTCAACATTTTGGACCCATAAAGGCATGGGAAGCTGGGCTCTGCCATGGGAAACATATACCAATGTTATTAAAAAAATGTTACTCCATTTAGTGACAGCGGGGAGAAGCTGTTTTTCATGTCATTTTTTTGGGGGGGAGAGGCATGAAAAAAACCACATCTCTCTCGCTGCAGTCCATACCTCTTTTAATACAAGAAATCATTTTGCTCACTTTGAAACCACTGCTTGGCATTGCATGTTGTTTTTAAGCTTATGATCTACCAGAACACCCAGATCCTTCTCCACCATTGATTCCCCCAGAATTGTTTAGGTCACAAGTGCATGCATTTACATTTTTCAACATTAAACCTCACTTGCCACACAGTTACATACATACATAGTTACATAGTTAGTAAGGTTGAATAAAGACACAAGTCCATCCAGTTCAACCTGAGTGAGTGTCCACAACTATCCCCATCCCTGTACATTGCACACTCATATTGGTCCCTACCCTCAAGCCAGTTGCCCAAATAAACAGTGCTTTGAGGTCAGCTTGTAAGTAGGAGGCACCCTGTAAGGATGTTATTCAACTGCATGGCTTGGTGTTATCTGCCAATTCTGAAATGGTACTTTTAGTCCCAGATCCTACATAATTTAAAAATATATTACAAAGCGAGGTTCCCAACACTGAACCTTTGGGTATACCACTAACAACCTTAGACCATTCAGAATATGAATCATTAACCTCAACTCTCTGAATACTGTCTTTTAGACAGTTTTCTATCCCTTTACTAACTGATTTTCTTAAGACTATAGACTTTACCTTACACTTATAGTTAGCCATGCGTGGGGAACTGTGTCAAAAAAAAATTGCAAAATCCAAGTATACCATGTCCACAGGCACTCCTCTGCTCAAGGTTTTGCTTACCTCCTCACTCAATAGGTCTATAGTTACTTTATAAAGACTTTTACCTCTTATAGGCACCGCGTTGGCCTTACTACACTCCAGTGGTACTCTGCCAGTTATTAAAGAGTCCCTAAACATTAGAAACAATGGCTTTAAAATGACAGAGCTCAATTCATTTAGGATCCGTGGTTGTATGCTACCTGGTACAGGTGCTTTATTCACCTTTATTCGGTATAAATGTTTCTGGATCATATACATTTTCACCCATAGTGGATCATTTAGGACTGTGTAAATATCATCCACATTATGGACAAGAAGGTATTTAATACATTTGCATTCTCTTTGTCCCCAGGTTACATACTCTTTTCTTATTTATAGCCTTTTTTTTTACCTTTTGCCATGACCCACAGGTCATGGCACATTATTTTTAGCCTTTTAAACTTTTTGCCTACAGAATATATTTTGCAGTGTATTTTTTTTTATATCTGTGCAAGGATCTGAGTCTCCACCTCCTCATTAACACTGGGTGGCCTGTAACAAACTTCAATGATTAACTTTGTGGTACGCACACCCATATGCAATTCAATCCCATTCCACCTTCAGTCTAATCACATTTTCCATCAACTAGGTCTTGTTTCTCACTCGCTTTGAGATGACTTCTCACATAGAGACAGACACCACCACCTTTCCATTTAACCCTGTCTCTCTGAAAGTGAGCAAAGCCAGATATATTAACCTCATCACTACTTGGCACTTTCGCCCCCTTCCTTCCCAGACCAATTTTCAGCTTTCAGCGCTCTCGCACTTTCAATAAGAATTGCGCAGTCATGCAATGCTGTACCCAAATGAAAATTTTATCATTTTGTTCACAAAAATAGAGCTTTCTTTTTTTTGGTATAAATTCATGACTCTTTTTTTTTTTTTTTTGAGATATAAGCGACGAAATAAAAGTGGAAATTTGGAAAAAAACTATATTTTCTCTATTCTATTTTAAAAGAAATGCAATAAAATCGAATTTTGTCATAAATTTAAGCCAACATGTATTCTGCTACATGTTTTTGGTAATAAAAAATCCCGTTAAGTGTATAATAATCGGTTTGTGTGATCACGGACATATGTACGCAAATGATCATGTACAGATGTGCGCAAGTGATCACAGACATAGGTGTGCAAATGATCACTGGGACATGTGATATTACTGTTATATATGTGGGGGACATGTGTTTTGGGGATCATTACTATGTGGGGACCTGTGTTTTGAGGACATGTGTTTTTGGGAAATGTGTATTTACTTTGTGTGTTTTTTACTGTGTGGTGACACTAGACTGGTGATCAGTGAGTTAAAATCTGTAAAAAAACAGCTCATACTCACTGATCCCCAGCTGGATGCAGAGATCCGCTCTCTTCTCCTCAGCAACAACTTCCGTGTGAGGAGAGGAGAGCCATTTGCCTAGAAATTGTCTGTTTGTTTATATCACATGATGGCCAAGATTGGACACAGCCGTCATGTGATCAGGAGGGCCAATCACAGAGCCCTCCTGCCGATCTAAGATGTGCCATGTCCAGGTGACACAAGCGCATCGGGATCACGCCGCTGTGTGGGAACTCACTCCTTCTGAGTAGATGTTCCTGAACGTCCACTCAGAAGGAGAGAGTGCCCACCCAGCCATACATATGCAGTGGCTGGGTGGGAAGTGGTTAATAGCCCAATCATGTGAAGAATAAAGCCAAGATTTAGCAATGCCAATTAAATCATAATTCTCCTCATGCACCAAAGCTTCCAACTCACCTATTTTGCATCTGGCAGACTCTGGCAGACTTCTGGCATTGGTGAACAAATATTTCAATACATTGTCACATTTTGCACAAGTATTTTACATATTTTTTATTTTAGTACAAATAATACCATTTCCAATGTTTTTTTGTAACATGGGAACCTTCTTATCACCTGCCATAGCCCTCCCCCCATCTTTCCCCATTCCACTCACTAATAGGGACTGACCCCTGTCTGACCTTATAATCGAATTCACCCTCCCTCCTAGTTTAAATACTCCTCCAGTCTTCTAATAAACCTCACGCCAGCACAGTAAACCTTCTCATATTTAGGCCCAAACCATCTTTAGCATAATTCACAAAACACAAATTCTTAAAGTGTAACTCCGCTTTTGTTGAGAAAAAAGATTCCCCTCTGGGTGATCTATGTACATGACAAGGATTTTCACAAACTTTGTTGGAGATTCCAACCTTTTGTTATTCTGAACAAATCGCTGTGTATTTGTCTGTCCAACACAACCAGCTGCTCAGATGAGGAAAATTGCAGGGTCTGAATCCCTTTAGATGTGATTTTCTATTGCGTGTATCTTACCAAAAAAATATTTTTTTGTTGCAAAGGATGCGTTAAGTCTGACTTGTATCTTAGGGCAGACTTCTGGGAAAATTGGGAGCCAATCACGCAAGTAGGAAATTACATATATTGGGGGAGTTTTGTGCACATTTCTGTGCATTGCATTTCACATAAAATTACAGAGTTGCAAATTGAAAGGGAAAGGTAATTTTTTATGACATTCAATTACAATATGACTTGTGTCCTATATGCTATGTTATTTGTTATTTTTTTTCACAAAAGTGGGGTTACCCTTTAAATTATAGATTTCATTTAATGAAATAGCAAAATTTTCATTGACAGACAGCATTCTCTGGTAGTGCATTTTTGACTGAGGAGTTGATTTTTTTTCTTTTACAATTAGCTTGACTTAAATACAGGCAATTGTGACAACAATAGATGAAATGGGGAATTGTGACCCTTTAAGAGCAATAAATTGGCAATCGTGCCACTACATGAACAACAAATGGGCAATTGTGATCAACTGTGGTCAATTGTGGGCAACTATAAAGATAAATGGGTAACAAAAGACAATAGTGTCTGTATGGGAGCTCTGCAAAGTTTTTAAATTAGTTATGGCCTAGGATTGTAGTTCTTGCCCTTTGTTCTATAATAAGGATCAGGTTTTTCCTCAGCAAAATCTGGATATGTTTGGATTATAATTTCCATATCTACTATTTATTTATCTTGAAAATGATATGTACAGTAAACTATTAAGAAAATAAATATTATATCCACGAATAGGAAAAAGGGAGGGGGGGGCCAGGGGATTTTTTAACGGTACATTAATTGAAGAGACAAAGATTTCTTAAAAAAGAATTCATAGCTTTAATGTTGGAAATATGTTAAAATTATTTTGGAGAAACCAAAATAGCAAAAATATAATAGCAAATACACATTTTATACAAAAAGTTACATGACACAAGATATAGGGGATCCTGAAATTGTTAGTTGCTGAGAATGATCATATATCCTCCCATCCCTCTGATAATAAGCATCTCATATCCTACTATGGAGGCATGTTTCTCAGCCCCAATTCCCTTTTATAATTTAGGGATTGATATTTACTTACCCACTTTGTTACAAACTAACATTTTTTAATACCTGTGCTGGACTTGTCATACTTGGTATTTATCTCTGGATTTTGTTTTTGATCTTTGTAGCGCTTGTCTACCTCCATCTATGCCCTGCATGAGGCTGGGTTGTTTTTAGCATTTGATCCTGTCACCTAATTCTTGTCATCTATTTCACCATCTGTTGGCCTGTGGGTTGCGATGCAGGAAATGATTATATCTGGGTAAGCATTTGGACTGAGCAAATTGAGACCAATTTCATACCTAATGTTCTGAAATTTATGTGTATCTAATTGTATGGCATAATTGTATTTTCTGTATTCTTAAACTTCTCTTTATGTTTATGTTCATGTTAGTTGCATACTCCCCTGAAGAAGCAAAAACGCGAAACATGTCGGGAGGATATATGATCATTCTCAGCAACTAACAATTTCAGGATCCCCTATATCTTGTGTCATGTAACTTTTTGTATAAAATGTGTATTTGCTATTATATTTTTGCTATTTTGGTTTCTCCAAAATAATTTTAACATATTTCCAACATTAAAGCTATGAATTCTTTTTTAAGAAATCTTTGTCTCTTCAATTAATGTACCGTTAAAAAATCCCCTGGCCCCCCCCTCCCTTTTTCCTATTCGTGGATATAATATTTATAGAATTATTGGGGGATGAGGTACCTTTAACAGTAATGTGTCTCTGGGATAGTGTGGACCAACTTATTTCTATTAAGAAAATAGTTTTACAAGGATGCCAAAAACTGCATAAAAATGGCCTCTAGTTACATTTGTTCATCACCTACTGTGCCATCTGCTTTAATCCTTTACTCTATTTAAGGAAAGCTGTGACTCTAAAAGAAAACGTTACTTCATTAGAATGCTATACATAATGGGATTCAGTGTTTTCTTGAAAAAGTCTCAAAAGCTACACTATGTGATTTTCAAGCATGTAACATAATAAAGACTTTCATTCTTCCAATAAATAAATAAGAAAGATAATATTTTAGCAGTAATAACAGGAATGTCCTTGCTTCACACCCTTCTAGCAAGGAAAAAAAATGACTTCCTGTTCCCTAAATGCTACCTGAACTGAAACTCCCAAAAACAACATTCTAAAATATGATTTCTTATGAAAATGTATCTTTTATGATATGCATTTAGAAACATATTCTTCAATTTACTGAATCAAACCACTGAATTACCTTGAAACAGCCAACATTGTCATAGCTCTTACACTTTTCAAATGCAGAGGTTAAAGGGTTTGTTAACCATAAGAATTTCCTATTTTTTACCTTTTGGACTATTGAATATATAATTAAAAGTGTTTTGTTATATCTGTTTGATAAATGGAAAAAAAAATTGATACTTGTGTAATACCTGTGTTCTCTGTCTGTCAAGCATTCTTCCCAGTAACATTGTTCTCAGTTATCGCTAAGCACTTCAGAACCCTTCTTGTTTATGTTATAGAGAAGAAGAGATGGGGAGATTTCAGTGGCCCTGTCTTGTTTATGTTGTTCCGATACAGTTTGATGAGTGAGAGTTGTCACTCTAGGACAGGAAATGTGCTAATGGTAGAATTGGCCGGTGAACATAAAAAAAGCAAGAAAAAAAGAAAACGAATGCAGCTTTCATGTCTAAGCTGCAAAATATTATTGTAATCAAAATGGAGCAGTGCTAATTATAAGCAGTGCTATTATAACTTACACTATTATATTCTATTATAATTTAAGTAAAATACAATTTCCTCAAGACAATTCATAAAGCAGCATGTAAATTCAATACTTCTGGGTCCGGGCCATGACCGGGCTCCTCCAGATGCATTGCGTCACTAGGTACATGACTTTTTCAAGGGTTTAGAGACTGTCTGACACAAGCTGGACTATATAGAGCAGTGGTAGCTATGGAGACCACACACAGCTTGAGTAAACACTTAACGATGTTGTACTAATTAGTGACCAGCAGACATTTGTAAACTAGCCATCACACAAAATTCAATAAAAATAAGAAAGAAGAATTTAGTGCAACCACTGCAGGCGAGAAGTGTAGTATTAGAGACTTTATCTCATGTAAAACAGAAGGAGCTGTTTACATTTTGGAATGTCCATGCCACCTTCAGTATATAGGAAGAACAGAAAGACCACTCTGGGAACATTTGAGGGGCATGTTCATCATATTAAAATTGGCTACTCCAAACACAGTGTCTCTACGCATTATGCTGAATGCCATGGAAAAGATCCTTCCTTTCTCTGTTTTTTGGGGTATAGAGAAGTAAAAACCCCACTGGAGAGGAAGCAATAAAGTAATTACTCTTAGCAAATCAGAATCCCACTGGATATATGGGATATTAAGAGATCAATACAATGACAGCTAATTTTTTTGAGTTTTTCATTTTTATATACATTTTATCTTTATTTTTATTTATTTATTTTCTTTTTTATTTATTTATTTTTATTTTCATTTTATTTTATTTATTACATTTTTCATATTTCATTTTATTTCATTTATTATTATGTTTTTTTTTTTCATTTTAATAATTTATTTCTTTATTTTCATTTTTGTTTATTTTTATTGATTTTTTTATTAATATGTTTAGCTGTCCTTATGGTTATAATTGAATCCTGCTCTGTTTATTCATGGTGTATCAGAATGGAAAGTCTCCAATGAGTCCCTGTGGTTTCCTTGGTTATCATAGTTTACAAATGTCTGCTGGTCCTAATTAGTTTAACATAGTGAAGTGTTTAATCAAGCTGTGTGTGGTCGCCATGGCTACTGTTGCTCTATATAGTCAGGCTTGTGTCACCCAGTCTCCAAACCGTTGAAAAAGTCACGTGTCTAGTAATGCAACGCGTCAGTGGGGGTTGATGACGTCACTTCCAGTCACGGCCGAGACAGGAAGTATCTGATTTACACACTGCTGATCTGTGTAATTTTAAATGTGAGTTATGTTTAATAAATCTACTTGTTATTTACATACTATACAATGAAGGTTCCCTTTATTCCCACATAATGTTTACAACTATTTGGAGAGAGGTTTTAAAACACATGGGTTACATGGGAAACAAGCTTTCTTCATCCATACCAACCGCTCCCTCCCTGTTCCACTGTGTCACCTCCAAATGGAGAAAAAGGTGATTGCAGATTGCCATTAAGGAGTATCAGGATATTACTACACCTAACCCACTGGTTATGGATTACTAAAGGAATCCACTAGTTTTGATGATGTTTACATTCTAAACTATTTCGCACTTGGACACTTTTTCCCTCATCCCCTTTTTTTGCTTCTTTTTTTGCAAATTTTGGTGAGACTATTTTTTGTTTATCTTCATCATATTGTTTTTTTTTTTTTTTGCACAGAATTATTTGGACTACTGTCTTATATATATGAATTCACTTTATTGCATTTGTACTTTGCTCATCTTTGTCATACTGGTTTTGGCACTGAACTAATTGAACTACTGTTTTATATATGAATTTATTTTTGCATTTGCACTTTACTGATTTGTATGCACTTTATAAATTGTCTTGAGGAGATTGTATTTTAGTTAAGTTAGTTTAAGGAGTGAGTTAGTTTAAGTTGTAATAGCATATGCATTTAGTGCTGCTCCATTTTCACTAAAATAATATTTACACTGGTGTTGGTAAAACTTTAGGAGTTCATCAGCTACATGACATAACAGCTTTATTTATCACACTTAGAGTAGCTCACAAATAATCTATTTTTCCATAAGTGGTTAAATTACCAGTAAACTTGCTATATGGACCATTTATATATATTTTTTTTCACATAGAGATCACATCCCCTTTTACCCACCTGTTTTCTGGGGTCAATAAATTAAATTATGTTGAGATATTATAGCTGAGGTCCTCCACCATTTATTTTTCTGCTTTTCTCTTTGTTAGTTCTGCATTTGCACACATTTTTCCTTACAAATGAATCAAATATTCAAGATCTGGTCTTATTAATGCTTTGAATAGGGGAAAGCTATACACATTTTTTAATTAAAGACATTTTGTTGACTCCACAACCAGTATATTTTAATTGCATGTTGTTGTTACCATGTATGCAAGCCATAACACCGAGCTTCTTTTATTTTTGTTTTTTTATTTATACCAGAGGAAGCATTTTGTTATATTTGTTTGATAGGTGCAAACAAAAATGTTGTGGATGTAAAGCTGCCTTGTGTCATTTGCACACTTCCATTGTTATCTCAAAGAAACCTTCTAGATCTTATCTTGAACTACAAAATAATAAGTAATTATGTTGTATAGGAGATTTTAGCGAGTGAGTGGTTGAGTAGTTTAACAAAAGACATTGGGCAGGGCTGACAACACTCATTGCTCCAATAGCTTCTCTTCTACAGCATAAAGCCCACCCATCCATATGGTTTTACCACCTGCTATTCCAAATGAACCAGATAACTGATAAGACCCTCCAGGGAACCCCTTGTTCTGCTTTCTTTTCGCACAATTGAGGCACTGGCTCATTACTGGTGGCTGTACTGTACCAGACGATGGCTGCCTCATAACTATGATGTTATCCCAGTTATGCTGAACACCACCTTTTGCAATGTTCTTTCCCTACTCTGAAAGGGTACATGATTGTTCAGAGGAAAATAACCCTATATATCTTTATGTCACTACATATCTTGAACTGCCTTTTCACCTATATCGTAAGGGACAAAGCCACCCCCTCCCGTATGACAGAAAGTAACAATACCATAAGATACCCAAGGGTTCATTATTTAAATTGGTACAAAAAAAAGTCCAAGCAGGTCAAATTCAAATAATTGTCCCTAATTCTCTTTCTTCAAAATGTTTGACGCTCTAAAAAAATTACACTCTAAAAAGGCAGTTGTAATGTGTACAGTAGTTGTAAGTGGTAACACAGTATTAACACAACTTAATCAATATTCAATAGTCAATCGTGGCTGTCACAAATACCATTCCATGTGATAAACAAATATTCATATCATATAATGTGCAGCAAAACAATAAATGTATAAAGGTATGGTATAAAAAATTCCAATATTTATTAATGTTGAAAAATGTAGCACATAAGTTAAAACATGAGCTCCATTGAACAGTTAAAAAGTCAATTCAAAGTAACTCAAAAAATAAATAATAAATGATGGATGTACAGTAGCAGACACGACTATTACAAACACTGTACAGATACAGCAACAGTGAAGATATAGGACTGACCGTTTCAACCCACTATAGGGGTCTTCTTCAGAGAAATGGTCTGCTATAAAACAAGAATATCATGAGTGTATATGTCAATTAGTACTTATCTATAATATGATATGGGTGCCTAATAATTTAATAAGGTTACCCAATAATGCACATCCAAGAAGGTAAAAAGAGTATATAGTCCTAGTGGAGTTCTCTTTTGGAAGGACCGCCTCAATATTCCCCACAGACAGAGAATCCCAAAGCCCACAAAGTCACCGAATACCGAGGGAAGAAGTTAGAATCCAGCGGTGTGGCTTGCGAGAGGTCACACTTGTCCCTCACTTCCCAAAGAACAAGAAGTGGGTGCTTAAGTTTAGTATTATACACTGTTGCTATATCTGTACAGTGTTTGTAATAGTCATGTCTGCTACTGTACATCCATCATTTATTATTTATTTTTTGAGTTACTTTGAATTCACTTTTTAACTGTTCAGTGGAGCTCATGATTTAACTTATGTGCTACATTTTTGTACATTAATAAATATTGGAATTTTGTATACCATACTTCTATACATTTATTGTTTTGCTGCCTAAAAACCCCACTGTGGGGGAATATGTTCTACTTTTTGAGCTGTTGTGATTGGCCCTCGAAAGCTCTGTACTAATGATCGGATTATTGTACAATTGCTTTTTTTTTCAGATCCGATTTTCAGATTGTGTGTACGGGCCATTAGACTATTGAAAGATGTGCTATTTTTAACATTTGATAAAAAATCTCATAGGTTGTTGGCTAATATGGCAAGGAATCAATACAAAATCTCATCATATCATGATTTTCATGGATGCACATATTTATGTCAAAGGGAACTCTGACTACATTGCTGCAGAGTTACTGTATGTTAAAGGGGACTCTGATGAAATCACTGCTATCATTGCACAATGCACTTTCCCAGTTCAGGCAGAGGTTCAAATTTCCCAGTTGAGACAGAGGTGATACTTTTTTCGCTGATTTGCCCATGTTCTCTTTGACTATCAAGAACAATCAGCACTTCTGTGCTGTGATTACTGCAGAGGAGGTGTTGCAGTTTATCTATTACTCTGCAGGGGCCAAAGCCCTGGGCCTGGATGGTCCACCAGTCCATACAAAATGCTCAACAATGTGACCAGTGAGCCTCTGCACATTTTTATTCAAAAATGTATCCAGGACATAATTATCTTTCTAAAATACTGGATGGTAGCCTTTCTGAACTTTTGGCAAAGCTGTTTGAACCATCTCAGGTTGGGTTTCGTTTTAGGGTGGGATGCTGCCCACAATATTAGAAAACGCAGGTCCAAAACTGTTAGCCCTGCAGCATTCTTGTCTGTCAGTGGGCTTTCTCCCATTTAGGGCACTTTTGACCCCTGAATGGAAAAAAGTTTACACAGCATAAATTAGTGTTCTGACATATGGGCTTTGGGCACCTTCCTAGACTTCTCAAACATGTTCTACTATTCGTAGTTACATAGTTAGTCAGGTTGAAAAAAGACACTAGTCCATCTAGTTTAACCAATTAAATAAAAAAAAAAACACAAACACACACATATAGAAAATCACCATATACACTGTCCTACACCCACAGTTGATCCAAAGGAAGGCAAAAAAATCCCTCACTAAAGCATTATCCAAACCCCCCCCCCCCGTGGGGGGAAAATTCCTTTCTGACTCCACATGAGGCAATTAGATATTCCCTGGTTCGACTACCCTTGGTGTTATTACCTCTAAAAATTGGTAAACAGCTATATTTTCTGCATTTAGGAATGTATACAGTTCTTGGGGGAGCCTATTTCTTATTGTCACAGTTCTTACTGTGAAGAAGTTTTTATGTGAAGTTTAGATCTATTTTCCTCAAAATATAAAGACTTCTACCTTGTCCTCTGTAATGACCTTAAAGTGAATAACTCGACACAAAGTTTGCTACATTGACCACTTTCATATTTATGTACTCCTCTCCCAGGCTTTCAATGGCAGTCATGTTGTTTCCCCCAATACCTTTACAAAAGGACACCTTTAATGGGTGTGCTTTGCCACTTCTCTTGTTTAACTTAGCAAGAGAGTCTTTGGCCACTATGGGCCCTATTGGTCCCCAGTACATTCACTGAGGGATCAAAGATTGCCAAAATAGCATTCTTTGCTGATGACAGCATTCTCTTTATGCCTGACCTCGGAGCCCTCTTACCTGGTGTAGTTTACCTGATAAACAATTTTGACATCTTCTCAAGACTTAAAGTTATTAACATTATTAAATTGTCCTCCTTAAGTTCTTCTGAGGACTGCTCATGGCTGAAGCAGTTTATTATTCAACAAACCAAGACACTGTGTAGAAAATGCAATATAAAGTCATACATGGCGCTCATTATGTATTTAACATTATGCTAAAACAGGCACCACCCCCTTACCTATCTACATGTATATTCAAAATGCAGCCTGACAAAACTGGATTAAAACATGGAGGTTGCATGTTCTTCCTGTGCCTGTGTGCATTTCCTCTGGTAATCTGGTTTCCTCTCATGCGTCCAAGACATGCTGGTTAATTGGCTCCTCTCTTAATTGGGCCTAGTATGTGTATGTGTGAATGTGAGTTAGATGATGTCCTTAGATAGTATGCTCCTTGAGGGAAGTATACAATATACACTATATAAGTACCTGTACTAAATACAGAATAAATACATAAAAGCATTTTCTTAGGCAATTCACATCTATCCAAAACTTTTGCCACCTCATCTATACATTTTGTGTAGGTATTACAGGTTATAAAACACTGTCCCCCATGCTCACCCTGTTTTAAATGACTGTTAAGTAGACCCCTAATATGGCTCAACCCGAACTAAAAAAGTTGTTAATTTTTTATTACTGGCAGCCAAACTCTGCATATTATGCATTTGGCTGATACCGATTGCTCTGGATATAAAATACATAATTCACACTCTCCAAAAAAGGTATGGATGCAGATGAATAAACATACATGCAGATTATTATTTTTTTATTTTTTTAATATCTCAATCAGAACAGGTATATAGCAGAGTAACTCCTATAACACACACACACCTAACATTCCTGCAAGTCAAAAGGAGCTGTTAAATGAATTAGGTTCTCAAGCCAAAGTCTATCATATATCTACATCTAGCTAGGTTAACCCCTTACCAACAGCAGTATTTCATACACACTAATCTTATTCCTTATTCTAGAATATATATATATATATATATATATATATATATATATATATATGTAGCACAGGCTTAGTATTGCCTCTGTAATATATGCAGAATATTGCTCTCTGAAACATTGCATTGCATTATCTGGCTAAGCTGATTGGGTCCTGCTGTAGCTAAGAAAGAAGCCCACCCCTAACAACAAAAACAATGAAAGACAGGATTGGATAGCTACTCAGGAGAGCTGTGATTGGGGGAGAGGGAGGAGGACACAGGAGGAGAGACAGACTGGCATGGTGGCAGGCAGACAGAAGAAAGGATTCCATGTGTCTATCTCTTGAACGCTGGCAGAGCCTGTGACTCTCCTAAGGAAGGTGCACACTTGAGAGGGGAGTTTGCAGTGTGTTATTCTGCATGATTACTGAAGATGTGCTAACAGTGCAGAGAAATCTAGAGACCAGTTTCAGTGCTGCAGCAATCATCATCATTATCCTGTTTGGAGGCTTCTGTGGCCTGTGTTGCTCACATCACCATCCAGTCAACTGAGACAGCAATCAATCTACCAATTGCTGGAAGGAGGATATATCAAGTGCATCTAATGGTGAGAGATCTTCTGCCATTCTTGTGTATGTGGATCTAGCTGCTAGCTTATATTTACTGTTAATGCAACTTTATCTGAAGGTGGATCTCCACATCTGTTAATCTTTGTGACACTTTGTGAAGATACCCCTTTCCATTCTGTGGATTACAAATTTACTTCACAAAAGTCTGAGTACTCAAACACAGGATTTAAAGGGCCCCAACGCTGGCAGACTCTGTGTGTGTGTGTGTGTGAATAGAATTCCCACTGGCCAGTGGTTAGCTAGAACCTGCAAGACTTAGGTAGGATCTTATAGTCAGTAATATCACTTTTGGGAAATTATTGAACGTTATTCTTTGTATTGTGTTGTACAGTCTGTTCACCACTTGTTCAGTGCATTTCAGGCAAGGCCTCCCACTGGCGGTTAAAGTGAATGAACACAAATCCTGTTTCCTTTACTGAGAAGTTGTAGTATATTATTGTACTTAATATTTGTATTCTGTTAATCAGTTTATCTCTTTTCAGGGCTTTTTTTGCTAGTTCTAATAAAGCCCAGCTAAAAGTTTAAACAGTGTTTTGGTGTTACTGAGATCCTGGGGAGGGTGAGCCATTACTGGTGTGGGACAGAAGACCTGTATATTACAGTGGCCCTTGCGGGGGTGGCGCTACATATATATATATATATATATATACAGTGGTGTGAAAAAGTGTTTGCCCCCTTCCTCATTTCCTGTTCCTTTGCATGTTTGTCACACTTAAGTGTTTCGGAACATCAAACCAATTTAAACAATAGTCAAGGACAACACAAGTAAACACAAAATGCAATTTGTAAATGAAGGTGTTTATTATTAAAGGTGAAAAAAAATCCAAACCATCATGGCCCTGTGTGAAAAAGTGATTGCCCCCCTTGTTAAAACATACTATAACTGTGGTTGTCCACACCTGAGTTCAATTTCTCTAGCCACACCCAGGCCTGATTATTGCCACACCTGTTCACAATCAAGGCATCACTTAAATAGGAGCTGCTTGACACAGTAAGGTCCACCAGAAGATCCTTAAAAGCTACACATCATGCCGAGACCCAAAGAAATTCAGGAACAATTGAGAAAGAAAGTAATTGAGATCTATCAGTCTGGAAAGGGTTATAAAGCCATTTCCAAAGCTTTGGGAATCCAGCGAACCACAGTGAGAGCCATTATCCACAAATGGCGAAGACATTGAACAGTGGTGAACCTTCCCAGGAGTGGCTGGCCGCCCAAAATTACCCCAAGAGCGCAGCGGCGACTCATCCAAGAGGTCACAAAAGACCCCACAACAACGTCCAAGGAACTGCAGGCCTCACTTGCCTCAGTTAAGGTCAGCGTTCAGGCCTCCACCATCAGGAAAAGACTGGGCAAAAATGGCCTGCATGGCAGAGTTCCAAGGAGAAAACCACTGCTGAGCAAAAAGAACACCAAAGCTCGTCTCAATTTCTCCACAACACATCTTGATGATCCCCAAGACTTTTGGGACAACATTCTGTGGACCGATGAGACAAAAGTGGAACTCTTTGGAAGGTGTGTGTCCAAGTATATCTGGCGTAGAAGGAACACTGCATTTCATAAAAAGAACATTATACCAACAGTAAAATATGGTGGTGGTAGTGTGATGGTCTGGGGCTGTTTTGCTGCTTCAGGACCTGGAAGACTTGCCGTGATAAAAGGAACTATGAATTCTGCTGTCTACCAAGAGATCCTGAAGGAGAATGTCCGACCATCTGTTCGTGTACTCAAGCTGAAACGAACTTGGGTTCTGCAGCAGGACAATGATCCTAAACACACCAGCAAGTCCACCACCGAATGGCTGAAGAAAAACAAAATGAAGACTTTGGAGTGGCCTAGCCAAAGTCCTGACCTGAATCATATTGAGATGTTGTGGTATGACCTTAAAAAGGCCGTTCATGCTCGAAAACCCTCTAATGTAACTGAATTAGGACAATTCTGCAAAGATGAGTGGGCCAAAATTCCTCCAGGATGCTGTAAAAGCCTCATTGCACGTTATCGCAAACGCTTGGTTGCAGTTGTTGCTGCTAAGGGTGGCCCAACCAGTTATTAGGTTTAGGGGGCAATCACTTTTTCACACAGGGCCATGATGGTTTGGATTTTTTTTCACCTTTAACCCTTTCATGACTAAGCCTATTTTTGGAATTTGGTGTTTACAAGTTAAAATCCATATTTTTTGCTAGAAAATTACTTGGAACCCCCAAACATTATATATATTTTTTTAGCAGAGGCTCTAGAGAATAAAACGGCGATTGTTGCAATATTTTATGTCACACGGTATTTGCGCAGTGGTGTTTTAAACGCAACTTTTTGGGAAAAGGGACACTTTCGTGAATAAAAAAAAAAAAAAACAGTAAAATTAGCCCAATTTTTTTGTGAAATGTGAAAGATAATGTTACGCCGAGTAAATAGATACCAAACATGTCACACTTTATAATTGCGCGCACTTGTAGATTGACGACAAAGTACGGTACCTAAAAATCTCAATAGGCGACGCTTTAAAAATTTTTTACGGTTACCAGGTTAGCGTTACAGAGGAGGTCTACTGCTAGAATTATTGCTCTCGCTCTGACGATCGCGGCGATACCTCACATGTGTGATTTGAACACCGTTTACATACGCGGGCGCGACTTCCGTATGCGTTTTCTTTGCTTCGCGAGCTCGCGGGGACGGCGGGCGCTTTGAAATTTTTTATTTTTATTTTTTTATTTATTTTATTTATTTTTAAATGACAAAATTGTTTAAAAAATAAATAAAAAATTTGATCACTTTTATTGCTGTCACAAGGAATGTAAACATCCCTTGTGACAGTAATAGGTAGTGACAGGTACTCTTTATGGATGGATCGGAGGTCTAAAAGACCCCCCACCCCTCCTTTACACTTCAATGTATTCAGATCGCCGAAAACGGCGATTCTGAATACCGGATATTTTTTTAAAACCGGCGCCATTGGCAGCCGAGTAAACGGGAAGTGACGTCATGACGTCGCTTCCGTGTTTACGATGAGGAGACTGGAACGAAGCCGATTACGGCTTCGTTCCAGTTCCTCCCCAGCAGCCAGAGCCGACGGATCTCTAATCGGTGCTCCCGATCGAGCGGGAGCACCGGTAACAGCGGCGAGAGGCGGCGGGAGGGGGGACGTCCCCTCCCGCTCCTCCGGCATAACAGCCGAGTGGCTTTTAGCCGCATCGGTTGTTATGCCTGGATAGCCAATCGCCTGCTGTAAAAAACGGTACCGGGATGATGCCTGCAGGTGCGGGCATCATCCCGGTATAACCCCCGGAAGCCGAGTACGCAGATGTGCGTACGCTCGGCGGGAAAGGGTTAATAATAAACACCTTCATTTACAAATTGCATTTTGTGTTTACTTGTGTTGTCCTTGACTATTGTTTAAATTGGTTTGATGTTCCGAAACACTTAAGTGTGACAAACATGCAAAGGAACAGGAAATGAGGAAGGGGGCAAACACTTTTTCACACCACTGTATATATATATATATATATATATATATATATATATATATATA
Organism: Lithobates pipiens; assembly: GCF_037356315.1. Lineage (NCBI taxonomy): Eukaryota > Metazoa > Chordata > Amphibia > Anura > Ranidae > Lithobates > Lithobates pipiens. The sequence continues at coordinate 201,814,233 of NW_027507784.1, read as the reverse complement.
TATATATATATATATATATATACACAAATATTTCCAGCTGCTAATGGAGATTACTCATAAACTCCTCATAAGGCAACACTATTATGGCCAATAAAAGGCTTTTATGATCATAGGAGATAGTTATATTACCGTACATAAAATATAACATGTTTTGGTGGGGCTGTGCGGAAATTAGTCACATTGGTACAGCAATGTTTTTATACATGGACCTCTAAGTATTTATATTATAAATGTAGTGTTTAAAATTTGTCACTATATACTGATGAATACTCTGATTGTTCTTTGAAAAGGTGACTCAACACAAGTTTAGTGCTGAAAAATGTTTCTGTGAACTGTATACATATATGGATGTGTAGTGTGTGTGTGTGTGTGTAAACTATACTGTGATATGTTGTTTCTATTACCATTCCAGAGTGTTGAGCTCTCCCATCTAATAATCACATTACATGACATCAGTGCCTAAAACACTATTTATTCTTAGATCAGCATTTTAGGTGCTGAATCCAGGTGGATTATGTTAAATAAAATTGAAGTTTAGGCCTTTGAGCCTCTGCAGCAGAATATAGTATTTACTAAAGATAGACCAATATTTTTTTTTTATCAAATACTGATAGAGGTCAAACCTGTATGACTGAAGCTGTGATATATCTACTATTGTGGATTCCAGCAATCATATATTCATAGAACTGTAATACCAAACTCTTGGTAAAGATAACAACTAAGGATGAGATTCAGGTTCAATGGTATCACATGTTAATTCCACTAGAGGGCACAGATTTTTTTACTCCAGGAAAGGGCACTCAATTAGGTAAACAAATGGAAAATATACAATTAAAAGATATAACTTTACGCGGTAATTTGATGTTAAAACAAGATATACTCAAGAAGTACGGATGGAAAAATTTAAAGGAATGGGCTTATGTACAGATTCAACATTTTGTTAGTTCAATTCCAAAACCCATAAGAGACGAGAATACTTTAACACCTATAGAAAAATGATGTAATTCAAAAGCAAAAGTAAAGCACTGTATGTCAAGAGTGTATGAATTTCTGTCGGAAATTGAGGCACAAGATGGTATACCAGCAATAGAAAAATGGGAAGTGGACATGGGTATCAAATTAGAGGAGAGGCAGATGATGGAGTCAGTATATAGGCAGGTATCAGATACAACGTCTAGAGAGGTTAACTACAAGTGCATGATGAGATGGCAGTTAACTCCTGTTACACTGCACAAAATAGATCCCTCTAGATCTATGTACTGTTGGAGGGAGTGTAAATCCCCTGGAACAGCATTTCACATTTGGTGGGAATGTCCAAAAATAAAACTATATTGGCAGGAGATCTTAGCCTATATAGAAATAATAACCGGAGAAAAAATACCATGCTGCCCATTGAAATGTTTGTTCCATGGAGTAGAGGATGCAAGTAGTATTTCACAAACGGAAAATAATAAAGGTAAAAATAAAAAAATGTATACGTTGGTAGTTTTTTTGCTTAATGCAGCAAAAGCCTTGATACCGGTAAACTGGACACAAGTTAAAAAACCCACTATTAGAGAATGGGTGCAGAGAATTGAACATATTAACAATATGGAATATTTAATTAAAATGGAGAATAACCAAATGAACAAATACTGGGCAGTATGGAAAAAATGGAGATCATTCAAAAGGACTGAAACCTACATCCGGGTATTAATAGAATAAATTGAGGAGGAAGGGCCAACAAATATGGGGGGAGGATGGGTGGGGGGTTAGGGTATATCTTGGGAAAGCGGCGGGGAGGGAAGATAGGAAATATAAGGAAAGTAAGTAAGATAAAAGGACACAGATTCTATTGTAAAGAACATTGGTTTTGTATGCTTGTTCTTTTTATTTTATTTTTATTTTTTTATTCATTGAATTTGTGGCTTGTCTTGTATATGTATTATATCATTTTCCTTTTCGTTACTCTCCCTGTTTGTTTATTTTTATTTTTTTCTTTAATTGTAAAATCCAATAAAATTTAAATAAAAAAAAAAAACGGTATCACATGTTGAAGGCAATCCCTGAGATTTCAAGTTTTTTAGTCCGGGTAAAATAATGTAAAATTTTGGGAGAATTTTTTGTAAATTATAATGCACTGGCATTAAATTATGGCCAGAAGTCTTAAATGGGCCAATCAATGAGCTTTTCGTTAAGCAAGCCTCCTCACTATAAAAGGAGGTGAGGGGGGTGGGGTAAAGGGAGCAGCGATAATACCAGTGATTTGGAAGCTGTTGGATTGAAAGCAGAATCCACCCCTTTGCTGCTCCTGCTGCTTTTTTTGTGTGCACTTTTTATTAATGGGGACATTTTGTCTTTCATTTTATTTTGTTGTTGATTTGATATCAGAAACAAAATAAAAGGTCTGCAGTCACCAGTGATACACCTCCATCCCTATATACATATACAAAAAAGGAGAGTGGCCCTGGGACTTTAAATGAGGTGGTCACAGTTAGCCACTGAGTAACAAGAGTAATAGTAGTTTAAATGTTTATTGAATGTACATACGTGGATAATATAGCATATTAGCTCAGCCAATGGATTAATAATAAGAGAATAAATAAAGTTGATACAAACATCATACAATGCAGTATATACAAAATGCACGACGCGCATTTTGCAAGATCATTGCAAGATCATTAGGGGTGGATGTGGATGAAATGTATCTAAAGAGACAAAAAGATGTGTAAGGCCGCGTACACACTCGGGGACTGTTCGCTCAACTTTGTCCGCTGAACAGTGTTTCGGCGGACAGTCCGCTCGTGTGTGGGCTTTCAGCGGACAGTTTCAGCGGACAGTCTGCTGAACAAAGTTTTTCGGAAATTCCGAAAAACTGTCCGCTGAAACTTTGTTTCAGCGAACAGTCCCCTCGTGTGTAGGCTTGTTCGTCAAACTAAGTTCCGCGCATGCTCAGAAAGGATTTACACGCCAAAGTTTGCATTGCAGTGTATAGGACGTCGTTTTCTAGTCCCGTCGTATGTGCCGTTCACGTCATCGCGCACGGTTTCAGCGGACTGTTCGTTCGTCGTGTGTGGGCAAGTCCGTCCATGCTAATTTTGAGCGGACTGTCCGCTGAAACTGTTTGACGGACAAAGTTGAGCGAACAGTCCCCGCGTGTGTACGCGGCCTCACAGTGATAAATGTAAGAACAATGGCAGAATGGGCCCAAGCAAAACGGCCCAATACTTACCAATGAACTAAACCAGAGTTTCCATCCCTGAACCCCCAAATGGACGGCAGCAGCCAGAGTATGGCATGGGATCTGAGGGGAAGATGAACATGTGTACCCCCAAGGGGAATGCCAAGTGGCAGAGACATGGCATAGGTGAAGTTGAATGGTCCTAATTGTCTCAGTATGTAACTTGATAGATATCAGCTGTAAACATAGATGTCTATGTCTCAATGATTTGCCAAATTTAGTAAGATGAACAACAAGTTATATAATGTAGTAATATTTTGTATGAGAGCATGTATACTCTAGCATAAGTATATATGTTCCCTCTGATAGCAAATAGCATTTTGTGTGTGGGAGGGGAGGGGGGGGGGACATTCCCTTGAAAAGTGAACAGTCTATTTGCCTTCAGCAAAAAAACTTTGGATTTGGTTTGTGAGCTATTTGTCAAAACTCATCATGATGCCTAAAAATTGCAAAATACAATACAAACCCCTTTTGAAGTCTTGACATTTTGCACAGCAATATGCAAGGGGCTATCAAAAAAGGGCATAGGGGACAGGGCATTGTCATGAGAGATGCATTTACACTGTATGTGGTGTTATGGAACAATACAATTCTCATGGACAGCATCAGCAACACAATATTCTAGTACCACATATTTTTTCCCTTATAATTGTTTTTTTTTTTTTTTTTTTTTTTACTGTTACAGTATATCATTGCTTGATTTAAATCCAGCAGCAACATTGCAATCTGGTTTATTATAACTTTAAAATAGACCTTTTTTAAAACAAATTTTGGCTATGACACCTGATTTAAGTCCCCTACTTCATATAAATTGACTAGTGGCACAACAGTTTAATCTTATAATTATTGAGCTTAATTTTTAAAGTACCACTCTGAATTGCCTTAAAAGTTTAATACAACATCAAAACAGAGTAAAAACACCTCAAAACTATATAGATTTCAGGTATGTGTTTGTCAGAACAGTACATGAGCTTTTGAATGGACATGAAATAGAAATAGCTATACAGTGTGGGTCTTTACTAATGTATCTGCTACCATCAGTACTTTTGGGGTCTACATCATCCATTCTTATCATCCAAAGAAAAATTACCAGACATTTTGGTACTACTTGCATGAAGAAACACATTGTGGGATCAACACCTCACTGATACACATCAGCAACAGGCATGCCCTCATCTGCCTCAGTGGCACATAGAGAGCACTTTCTTTTATAATGCTGTAAATGTACCCTTTCTCCCTTCTCCTCAATGGTGCATATCAGCCATTTTTGTTGGGCCTTCTAAGGTACACGTTTCCTACTCCTCTAACTCAAGGGTGCATAGGCAAGTTTTTTGCACTGCTACCCCTCCCATATAATCTAGCAGAAAGTTTACCGGTTCATCCTCCTTCTTAGGCGTGAATAGCAGCATTTTTTCTCTGCTTATGGGCCTTTTTCCTCATCTTTCTCAAAGGCACATAGCAGCCATTTTTTGGGGGGCTACAATTGTGCCGTTTTCTTCCTCCTCCTCAGAGGCAAAGGGCATTTACATGTTTTACTGTGCTGCTCATGTACGCTCCCTCTCCTCATAATGCAGCCACTTTTTTTTGTTACTCAAGCTCTTTTCCTCCTACTCCTCATCTGCAGCTAATCCCACATTATTCTTGCAAACTGTCTATAAGAAATTGAGGGACATTTGTCTATGCTACCCCCAAGGCTAGTCCACAGACTTATAAAGTGCTTCCACAGAAGTGGAAGTAAAATATTTCCCCAAATCACCCCTATGCCGAGATTCAATGCTGCAATAGGTACTGTATATATACATTGCACCTTTGAATTGGTTTACTGGGTTATGGCTAATGCTATCAGCCATAACCCCAGTATTTTTTTTTCAGCCGATGGCTGGCTTCCTCATGGAAGTGTTCCAAGTGACTCATGAGCCGCTGAAATGCTTTCAGAGTTGGTGGGAGGGAAGGTCCCCCCTCACACAGCTCGCCAATGATTCTCTGGCTTCTGTTTCTACCAGCGCACCCAACAAATGATCAGACGGTTCAGCCAGCTGGCCACAGAGGTCATAAAAGACCAGATCATCTTTAATCGCCTCTATGGTCTGGGAGGACCAGAGTGACATCATGATGTCACTTCTGGTACAGGGTGGAAGTAAACAATTTTTTTTTTAAGCAAAAGATCAGAAAAACATGTTTTCCTGTTTTTTTTAATCTTTTGCTTTTAAAGGTAAAGGAGAAATTTGCAACATATACTATTCTATTCCCTATGGTGTCTGCTAAAACCCTAGCAAAAAATACTGATTTAAACTTGTAAACAAAAAGTACCAGAAAAGGCTTGGCCTGCCAGCTTTGCCAAACATCCCATTTATGCTTTATTGTGGCCTGTGTGACACAGCGTCAGGTGCTTAGCTGTCATTATTTTGCCAAGAAGATGACACGCCAGCCACCATTAGTTTGCACTAAAGACCATCCCTGCCCTCTACCATCATGCGAAATGATATGAGGCAGCAGAAGGTAGATAAGGAATACGAGAAGGAGGAGAGTTGGGGTGCTGATGGAGAGGGGAAGAGGAGGATTGGGGTGCACACAGTAAGGTATAGGAGTGTTGGAGTGCTAGTGGTGAGGAGGAGTGTTCGGGTGCTGACAGTAAGAAGCAAGATAGGTGTGCTAACGGGGAGGAGCATGATGAGATTTGTGGTGCAGGCAGAAAGGAAGGGGAGTGTTGAGGTGCAGGTGGTAAGGAGGTGGATAATTGTTGGGGTGCTGGCAGCAAAACCTAGGAGGTTTGAGGTGCTGTTGTGAGGAGGACATTGGGGGAGGCTTTGCTCCCTGATACAAGGGTAGAATTGGGAGCTCCACTGACACCAACATTCTTCAGTTTGAGGATGTGGTCTGCGACAGCTTCTTTTTATGTATTTTCTAATGATGTGAAGATCCCAGTTATTGGAGGTATAGCTGCAGTGGAAAAACCTATGGCTATATGCCTGGCTTCTTTTTAAAATGAAGGGGAAAAGATCAGGCAACAGCAACAATTCAGTGTAAAATCTTAAGGCCATAGACTGCTCACCTTTCCCCGAATTAGGATGTCTACTGTATTTTGTGGAGGCATATTTTACATAATAGTAATGTTCAGGGTTTTGGGTTACAAAGTGTGGACTATGGAATGTACCTCCTGTATTCACTGTGCTGTATTGTATTGGGTCTCATTACTTGTAATTGCTTTGCAGTGGTTTACATATTATTGTGTACCACCCTTTGTTTTCACAGTGAATAGGCCCAACAGTCCCTTTTAAGACTACATTTTTGTGTGTATCATGAGAAAGAGGGGGTTTACTGAGGTCTCAGTACAGTGGGTGGCAACAAATACCTGGATAAACAATAAGTACCACATCTCTACAGCTGATGCTAATAAATACACTTTTTCTTTGGAAATAGCTATAAGTCTGCCAATATTACCACTCATAATGCCTTTACTGCCCTATTCCATTTATCTGGCTCAGTCAAGGTGCCACACATTGAATTTGAGGATGATTTACTAAAGACAAATATACTGTGCACTGCAAGTGCAGCCATAAGTGCACCCACAAGTGCCACACATAATGTTTTAGCAGTTGATCTTCTGCAAACTTTGGGTCATTTTTTCTGCAGGTCACTTGCACTTGGGCAAAAAAATTAAATACTTATCTGAATACAGTTACATTGTTAACTATGGAACAATGCACAGATCTATTCAAGGGTCAGTAATATAGCAAAGAGTTCAGAGCTGTAAAATAAAAATAGAAAATTTTACATTTGAGTGCAGTAATTTGCTCACATACACCTGTTATTGTGTGTATAATGCAACAACGGAAACTTGAAGAGAGTGAGGAAGAATTTTACGCATGTACACACATACACATGTTTATGTGACTATACACATGTATACACAAGGGGGTTATTTATGAAAAGTAAATCCACTTTGCACTCTAAGTGCACTTGGAAGTGTAGTCACTCTAAATCTAAGGGGTAGATCTGAAATGAGTGGAAGCTCTGCTGATTTTAACATCCAATCATGTGCAAGCTAAAATGATGTTTTTTATTTTCCTTGCTTTTAATCCTCGGATCTACAGTGACTTTACTTCCAAGTGCACTTGCAGTGCAAAGTGGATTTGCCTTTACTAAATAACCCCCAAGGTTTTTATGGAACATTTTACTCAGTATTTTTTTCTGCCAGCAAGATCCTACATATAAACAACAGTAAATTATTATGTCATTGTGCAAGATGTCTTATAGTGTATGAAACACAGTTTATTGTGTATATTTGTCCTTAACAGCTGCTTGTGTCATGGCAGCTTTAGGAAATTGAAATCCATAGGCTTTACAATGCTGTGTTCCTAAACCTTAAAGTATCCAGGTACCTATCCCAAAATGACTTACAATAATCCCACAAGAGGAAAAAAGGGGGAAGGTTGGTGGGACTATACAGAACCAAACAAGAGGGAGGGGGAGACAGAAAAGAGAAAAAGTAATAAGGTATAATAATAAATGAAAAAGACTGAGAAATGCAAACTAAAAATTACAATATTTTATTGACTTTAAGATTAAAAACTCCTTGCAAGGTGGGAAACGTGGTAGCTATCACAAAAGGTTTACACTAAAAACAATGCAGAAAGCCACAAATTGCCTGCTTGGAAACACAATGAATAAATATATAACGAACAGTAGACGCAAGGAACCCCAACGTGCTTCATTGTTTCACTGACAGTAACAAAAAGAGTTGTCTTCTATGCTGGTTAGTAGCTATGCTGTTTAGTAGCTGTCATTAGCAGGTATGTACCCAATAGTGTGCAGAGCTTAGTCAGTACATGTCTGATGCCGAGACCGTGCAAATGCACACTTGGCCCAACTTGCTGCCTATATTCGGAAGCACCCAGTATATCTCAACTATGTATATTTTCATATGCTCCTTTATCATTTGAACGCGAGTGTGTAAAATTGTTTCATGAAATATACTTGTGGTTTTGTCTATATACAGTATCTCACAAAAGTGAGTACACCCCTCACATTATTGTAAATATTTTATTATATCTTTTCATGTGACATGTAGCAAGTAATGACACTTTGCTACAATATAAAGTACTGAGTGTACAGCTAGTATAACCATGTAAATTTGCTGTCCCCTCAAAATAACTCAACACACAGCCATTAATGTCTAAACCGCTGGCAACAAAAGTGAGTACATCCCTAAGTGAAAATGTCCAAATTAGACCCAAAGCTTTGAACATCTCACAAAGCACTGTTCAATCAATTATCCGAAAATTTAAAAATTTAAAAAAAGTATGGCACAACTGCAAACCTACCAAGACATGGCCATCTACCTAAACTGACAGGCCGGGCAAGGGGAGCATTAATCAGAGAAGCAGCCCTCTTGACTCTTGCCCATGTTAACTCTGAAGGAGCTGCAGACATCCACAGCTCAGATGGGAGAATCTGTGCACAGGACAACTATTAGTCATGCACTCCACAAATCCGGCCTTTATGGAAGAGTGGCAAGAAGAAAGTCATTGTTGATATAAAGCCATAAGAAGTCCCGTTTGCAGTTTGCCAAAAAGCCATGTGGTGGACACAGAATACATGTGGAAGAAGCTGCTTTGGTCAGATGATACCAAAATTGAACTTTTTGGCCTAAAAGCAAAACGCTATGCGTGGCGGAAAACTAACACTGCACATCAGGTTGAACACACCACCCCCACCATGGCATCATTATGTTGTGGGAATGCTTTACTTCAGCAGGGACAGGGAAGCTGGTCAGAGTTGATGAGAAGATAGATGGAGCCAAATACAGGGCAATCTTAGAAGAAAACCTGTTAGAGTCTGCAAAGTCTTGAGACTGGGGCAGAGGTTCACCTTCCAGCAGGACAATGACCCTAAACATACAGCCAGAGCTACAATTGAATGGTTTAGATCAAAGCATATTTATGTGTTAGAATGGCCCAGTCAAAGTCCAGACCTAAATCCAATTAAGAACTTGTGGCAAGATTTGAAAATTGCTGTTCACAGACCCTCTCCATCCAATCTCACAGAGCTTGAGCTATTTTGCAAAGAAGAATGGGCAAAAATGTCACTAGATGTGCGAAGCTGGTAGAGACATGCCCAAAAAAGACTTGTAGCTCTAATAGTAGTGAAAGGTGGTTCTACAAAGTATTGACTCAGGGGGGCTGAATACAAATGAACACCACACTTTTAACATAATTATTTGTAAAAAAAAAATAAAAACCATTTATCATTTTCCTTACATTGGTTGTAACATGACAGAATGTGGAAAATTTTAATGGGTATGAATATTTTTTCAAGGCACTGTATATACTGTACTGTATTTATCTGTATGCTCAAGTACAAGTATGTACAGCACATGGTTACATAATGTTTATGTGATAAGACAAGTTTTACCTCCAGAATTTGATTAATTTCTGTATTTTAGCTTGCTTCCTGTCACCAAAATGTAATCGTTAAAGGAAGGAGTGAGATTTATTTCCCCCTCTGGGGAAAGGAAGAACAGTGAAGCACAAGGAGGAAGACACAATTGATTAGTGAAACAATAGACTATGGCTGATTTAATTATTTCCTGAGTGGTGGTAATTTATATCTTTGTAATCAGAGCATATTTCTAGGTTTTGCTGCTTTAAGTGCAAATAAACTTAATACATGGATTGGCTTGATTAAAATATTATTAACATTTTTCTTTTTTAAAACAATGTCAGCAGACTATTATAACTATTGTTGTAAATAACATTATTATTATATGGAAGAGTATGTTACTATTGTTTTTCTACTATCATTTTTTAAATAAATAAAATAAATGTAAATGTAAAGTAAGCATTTGCTTCAATGTAAAATTGTTCACAACACAGCATAAGAGACTCATTTTCCAGTACTCACAATACTGACATTTTCACAGAACAAATGACAATACCTGAGAAAGGGAGGGTTGCACGTGCTCAAGGCACTATCAGAGAAAGCCATAAAGATGAATTAGATAGTACTGTATGTTTTAGTGTGGATACTGTATGGAAACAGTTAGATAATTTCTTAGAGCCTCAAGCTAGCTTAGGAAAGATACCCAGTACTAAAAAAATGCACATCTTTGGGCCTAGTGCTGTTTTAAAAGCCAGAATGCAAAATAAAAGTCATGTGCAATTATATGCCACTATTGTTCTACACAATCATGGAGCTTGGATTGGACAAGGTTACAAGGCAAAATACATACTTCTCCAACTCTTAGACATATAAGACAGCAAAATCATCAAATAAAACTAATTTAAATGTTAGAAAAGTTTTTTAAACATTTTTAAATCCATGGACAAGGCACTGTATCCTCATGTTGACTGTAGGCTCTTATTTAACCACCACCTGCCTGCGCTATAGCTGAATGATGGCTACAGGGCGGGCCTTAATTGCAGAGAGGTCATCTATAGACGTCCTCCTGAGCATGCCCTGTGGGGTGCATGCAGTGTGCTCTACGATCACCGAGTCTATGACAATGACTGAGAACCTCAGCCAATGACAGCTGATCACGTGATGTAAACAAAAGATCGTCGCTCACCAGCTTCCGTCAGAGGGACATCATTCCCTCACACGGAGAGCCACTGCTGCCTTGTCTGTGCCCACCAGTGCCACCTGTCAGTGCCCACCAGCGCCTACTATCAGTACCCACCAGTGCCACCTACCAGTGCCCGCCAATCAATTCCCAATTCCCATCAGTGCCTCATCATCAGTGCCACTGATCAGTGCTGCCTATCAGTGTCACATACCAGTGCCTACCAGTGCCCATCAGTGTCAACCTTCAGTGCCGCCTTCAGTGCCACCCATCAGTGTCAACAATCAGTGCCAACCATCAGTGCCACCTCTCTGTACCCATTAGTGCCACCTCATCAGTGCCCAACAATGCCACCTTATCAGAACCTATCAGTGCAGCCTATCAGTGCCCATCAGTGTAGCCCCTAGTGCCCATCAGTGCAGCCGCATTAATGCACATCAATGAAGGAGAAAAATTACCTATTTTCAAAATTTTATAACAAACTATGAAACTTTTTTTTCCAGTCTTTTTTTGATTTTTAAGAAAAAAAAAACCCAGTGGTGATTTTTTTTAGCAAAAAAATAAGAAAAACCCAGGGGTGATTAACCACCTAAGCCCCAGAAGGATTTTCCCCCTTAATGACCAGGCCATTTTTTGCAATATAGTACTGTGTCATTTTAACTGATAATTGCGCACTCATGCGATGCTTGTGCTATAAACAAAAGAAGACCGTACATTTTTTAAAAACACAATATTTTTCACTTTTTGCTATGCTAAATATCCCAATTTAAAAAAACAAAAAACAATCCTTTATCATTTTAGGCCAATATGTATTCTTCTACATATTTTTGGCAAAAAATCGCAATAAGTGTATATTGAGTGGTTTGCACAAACGTTATAGCGTCTAAAAAATAGAGGATATATTTGTGACATTTTTGTTATTTTTTTTACTAGTAATGGCAGTGATCATAGATTTTTCTCAGGACTGCGACATTGCGGTGGACAGATTGGACACTTTTGACACTTTTTTGGGACCATTGACATTTGTACAGTGATCAGAGCTAAAAATAGCCACTGATTACTGTATAAATGTCATTGGCAGGGAATGGGTTAGCACTAGGGGGTGATCAGAGGGTTAAATGTGTGTTCTAGGGAGTGATTCTAATTGTGGGGGGGATGGGACTGCCCGGAGGAATAGACCGATCATTGTTCATACTTAGTATGAACAGCATATTTGTCTCTTCTCTCGTAACAGAACAGAGATCTATCTGTTTACATTGACAGACCTCTGTTCTGTCTCTCTTAGGAGCAATTGCAGGTGCCCTGTGGACATCACAGCTGCTGGGCACACACATTGGCTCCATCTATTCCATCATATATTAAAGTACTTACAGATCATATGTTGGACATACCTGTCCTCTAGCTTTTCTAATGCTGCTTTTCTACTACAAAATTCAGTAATATTTGAAATCTGAGGGACCACCTCCCTGTATCCATGCTATGAATATCCAACATATGATCTGTAAGTACTTTAATATGTAAGCAACTACCTGTTCTCTGCCATAAAATGCATTTGCTATGACTATAATGTAAATATTTTGTTAGATTTATTTTTCTCTTGTACTTATATACGCACATCTATATCTCTCAATAGAACAACACCAATATGCTACCTTTTAACCCTTGAGGAAGGACTTGGATATGCCACCAATTTTGACTTGTGGTTGTATTCTCCGAAACATGTCGGGATTTGTTGTGATTAGTACCAACTTCTGACTTGATGTCGGATAGTTTTGTATATTTCAACATTTTGGTAGCTACTGTATTCTGTGTTTTATTGTATACTCTATGATTTTGGATGTGTATGTTATTATTAAGTTATTTCAATCATTTTTTTTTCATTGTTTTTTATACATTGTATACAAATTACTACTTTTTCAGAATGCTATAATTCCTTTTGCCCACAAAATCCCTGGGCAACCCTTTTCCAGTTTTCACGAACATAGACCTTTGTCGCAGGATAACCAAGAATTATTTTAATGCATATTTAAAAACATTGAAAATAAATATTAAAATGACACATATTATGGCTTATATGAGATTGTATTGGGTTTAGCCTATGTATTTGTTGCTTCATTTATTACAAGCTTTAATATTGTTCTGTTTCAAATGACACTTAACACAACTAAACATGCCTACTGATACCCAGTCTGTGCATACGATATGGCAACTTGACTTCACAATACTTACAGGCAGTGTCAACTTACCAAAAAGGCTGAGAGTGACATACAAGGTAGTTTAGTTCAAGCTTGGCAGTAGAGTTGAGCTTTGGGTTCCGGTAAATAGAACTCTAACTATTCAAGGTTTTCCAAATAATGTGATTTATTTAGTGGAAGTATTTTTACCTAGTAAATGAGCTGACAGGTATCCCAGGTGATGTCATTGACCAAATCTGGTCATACCCATTTTTGGTTGATAGTATCAGCCAGAATCACCTGTAAGGTCAAATGTCTGATCAAAAATACAATTAAAATTAATTCCTGTGTTGTCAGCTGCAGCTGAGGTGACTCCACTATATTTTTGGTGTGTGCTAATGAGTATATATATAAACACACCGCTCCTTCACCGCTCCAAAGAAGGTGTGTGTGTGTGTGTGTGTGTGTGTGTGTGTCGCTACTCATTGAGACATAGTGATGCAACACATACATCATATCCTGTCCCTTGGTAACTCCACATCTGAGGAATAAAACGCACACTGGCTTATTTGAATGCAGCAATGTGACTGCTACAGATACTAATTGCTGGATAGACTTAGTGCCAATCAGAGGACACTTTTACATTGGATGTTTTTATCAATTGAATAAATATGTTGCGCACTGGGGGCATTTTCTTATTTTATGACTAAGTGAAAGTGGAGACCATAATAGTGGACATAGGATCCCTGGTGGACTGAATGATCACATTTATATCTGATGGTTATCTGGTGAGAATCCTGAATGGTGGATGGATGAGCTTTGAGTTTGAATCAGGGGGAAATCTAAAGTGCTAATTTTAAAGTCTTATATGCAAGTTATTGTCATAAAAAGTGTTTGGGGACCAGGGTCCTGCCCCAGGGGACATGTAACAATGCAATATTGTTTTTTTTAAATGCCGTTTTTTCAGGAGCAGTGATTTTAATAATGCTTAAAGTGAAACAATAAAAGTAAAATATTCCGTTCAATTTTGTACCTGGGGGGTGTGTATAGTATGCCTGTAAAGTACTAAAATAGTGCATTATTAAAATCACTGCTCCCGAAAAAAATTTCCTTTTTTAAATCTTTTTTTTGCATTGATACATGTCTCCTGGGGCAGGACCCAGGTCCCCAAACACTTTTTTGACAATAACTTGCATATAAGCCTTTAAAATTAGCATTTTATTGCCTGTTCGCATGTTCTGAAACAAACCGAACTGGGGGGTGTTCAGCTCATCCCTAGTGGAGACATAAACACTGGATTTGCCTTGGACAGCATGCACAAGTTTAGTGAGTGTGGTGAAGCTATAGTTTGTAAAGAATATCCAATCAGGTGCATTTTTGCTTGCAGATGATTGGATGATGGAAATCAGCAGAGTTTCACGACATTCATTAAGCTCTGAGAAAAATTACTGCAACTGCGCTTGCAGAGTCCACAGTATATTTAACATTAGTAAATAAACCCCATTGATTGCTATGAATTTAGAGAAGGACCTCAAGTAAAAAAGCCAATGAAAATGTAAATAAATGCACTCACACTGTAAAAACTCTTTATATAAAAAAAGTCCCAAAGTATTATTCCTTTATAAATCACATTGTCTGGTGATGTAGACCCATCATGAATCCCAAGAAAACATGATGACCCACACCAACAATCTTCTCCCCATGGACTCCTGCCACAAAGACAGCTCACTAGCTGGCTGCTCACTAAAAAAAATTACCAGTGATGCCAACTGACATTATTAATCCCATGCGGTCAATGACCTCACCAGAAATCTCTCACGCACTTTGTTTACAAAGATAAATCATTAGGGAAGAATCTGCCATTCAGTGTTAATGGTTTTTAACCACTTCAGCCCCGGACTAATTGTCAGCCTAAGGACAAGAGGTCTTTTTACAATTTCGCACTGCACTGCTTTAACTGGTAATTGCGCGGTCATGCAATGTTGTACCCAAACGAAATTTGCGTCCTTTTCTTCCCACAAATAGAGCTTTCTTTTGATGGTATTTGATTGCCTCTGAGATTTTTATTTTTTGCGATATAAATGGAAAAAGACCGAAAATTTCAAGAAAAAAAGATATTTTCTACTTTTTGTTATAAGAAAAATCGAATAAACTCAATTTTAGTCATACATTTAGCGCAAAATTTATTCAGCCACATGTGATTAGTAAAAAAAATGTCAATAAGCGTATATTTATTGGTTTGCGCAAAAGTTATAGCGTCTACAAACTAGAGTACATTTTCTGGAATTTACACAGCTTTTAATTTATGACTGCCTATCTCATTTCTTGAGGTGCTAAAACGGCAGGGCAGTACAAACCCCCCCAAATGACCCCATTTTGGAAAGTAGACACCCCAAGGAAATTGCTCAGGGGCATGTTGAGCCCATTGAATATTTTTTTTTTGTCCCAAGTGATTGAATAATGACACACAAAAAAAAAGTTTACAAAAAGTTGTCACTAAATGATATATTGCTCACACATACCATAGTTATATGTGGAATTGCACCCCAAAATATATTCTGCTGCTTCTCCTGAGTACGAGGATATCCCATATGTGGGACTTTTTGGGAGCCTAGCCGTGTACGGGACCCCGAAAACCAATCACTGCCTTCAGGATTTCTAAGGGTGCAAATTTTTGATTTCACTCCTCACTACCTATCACAGTTCCGAAGGCCATAAAATGCCAAAATAACACAAACCCCCCCCCCCCCAAATGACCCCATTTTGGAAAGTAGACACCCCAAGCTATTTACTGAGAGGCATGTTGAGTTCATGAAATATTTTATATTTTGCCACAAGTTGCAGGATTATTACAATTTTTTTTTTTTTTTGCACAAAGTTGTCACTAAATGATATATTGCTCACACATGCTATGGGCATAAGTGAAATTACACCTCAAAATAAATTCTGCTGCTTCTCCCGAGTACGGGGATACCACTTGTGGGGGACTTTTTGGGAGCCTAGCCACGTACGTGACCCCAAAAACCAAGCACTGCCTTCCGGATTTAAATATAAAACGCTACTAAAAAAAACTGTTTGCGATTGCAGGGATCAGGCCTGACTCTGCGAACGCTGCAGTTATGTGTTTAGTGTTTTGTAAGTGACAGTGATCGATTGATACTGCACTTGGGTGGGCTGGGCGGAGGGGCAAAATGCAGGTGATAGCAGGTATCTGGGATGATCCTGCTAACAATGCTTTTTTTGGAACCCTAAACTGCTGGGGACGCTAGTATAGATCTGATCAGATCAGATATTGATCTGTTCAGATTCTATACCACTACGGGAGGTTTATGCTTTGCGCGTGGGTGTTAGCGGTACTGGCACTAACCTAGCACTGCCTGGGGCGATGCAGACCCTGACCCTAAAACCTAATTGATATCAACCGCCGGGTGATCAGGGGGTTAAACCTTTATTGGGTAATAAATGGTGGGTGCCCTGATGCTATAAAAAGCAAACTAACTAACCAGAGTCACCCGTAACACTTATACAGTGATCACTGGTGAAAGGGTTAACTAGGGACAATCAGGGGGTTCAAATTTTTATTAGGTAGTATATGGGGTCCCTGGCGCTATATAAAAACCTGACGGGGAACCTAAATAACTAACTGGCTAACCAGCGTCACCAGTGACACTTATACGGTGATCGCTGGTGAAAGGGTTAACTAGGGGCAATCAGGGTGTTAAAACCTTTATTGGGTAGTATATGGGGGTACCTATCGCTATAAAAACCTGGCAGTGAACCTAAAAAAAAACTAGCTACCTAGCGGCACTAGTGACACTAATGCAGCGATCAGAAAAATGATCGCTTAGTGATACTGGCAAAAGGGGGTGAAAGGGTTAACTAGGGGCAATCAGGGGGTTAAAAATGTTATTGGGTAGTATGTTGGGGTACCTAGCGCTATAAAAACCTGGCAATGAACCTAAAAAAATAACTAGCTACCTAGCGACACTAGTGACACTAATGCAGCAATCAGAAAAATGATCGCTTAGTGACACTGGCAAAATGGGGTGAAAGGGTTAACTAGGGGCAATCAGGGGGTTAAAACCATTATTGGGTAGTATATCGGGGTACCTAGCGCTATAAAAACCTGGCGGTGAACCTAAAAAAATAACTAGCTACTTAGCGGCACCAGTGACACTAATGCAGCGATCAGAAAAACAATCACTTAGTGACACTGGCAAAAGGGGGTGAAAGGGTTAACTAGGGGCAATCAGGGGGTTACAACCATTATTGGGTAGTATATCGGGGTACCTAGCGCTATAAAAACCTGGGGGTGAACCTAAAAAAATAACTAGCTACTTAGCGGCACCAGTGACACTAATGCAGCGATCAGAAAAACGATTGCTTAAAGACACTGGCAAAAGGGGGTGAAAGGGTTAACTCTAGGGGCAATCAGGGGGTTAAACCTTTATTGGGGGGGTAGGGGGCTACCCTGGACCTAACACTAACTGCCCTGATAGTTTTTACTGTCACAACTGACACTAAATGCAGTGATCAGTAAATAAATGATCACTGCAATCAGTGACACTGTGATTGGGAGGGGGAGGGGGGCGGATCGGGGGGCGATCGGGGGAATTTGTGTGCCTATGTGTGCCTACATGTCAGTGTAGTGTTGGTGCACACTTACTTTCTGTGTTCTCCTCGTAGTCCGGTCAAAAAGACCGCCCCGAGGAGAATGACATCACTTCCTCCCTGCCTGTGTTTACTATACACAGCTGTGGAAGCTTCTCATTAACCAGGAGCGATCGAGAGGGGATGGCCAGAAACCAACGGCCATCACCTCATCCCGGATCGCTCCTGCAGCGAAACGGACCGCCACATCCAGCGGGAGGGGGTCCGATCGGACCCCCCACCTGCTGGAAAGCGAGCACGTACATGTACGTGCTTGTGCCTGTCGGTTAAGAGGTTAAGGTAACTTTTGCTGTAGTATCCGAAGAATTTTTTTGCCTCCTGGCCACAGCAACATTAAGGTTAGTGTTCCTGTGACATGGAAAGAGTACATTCTGCATGTGTGGCTTAGAACAAGGGGGAGTATTTACTCCTGTGCTGATGTTAGCTTTTCAGAAAGACTTTGGGATGACCTGCTGATATCGGCACTTACATTTTTGCATCAATATATTTCAGTGCTCACCTTCTAGGGCCATTGTTCACTTTTGGCCCAAAGGTAAATTTGATCTTTTAAGTAGACATGCTAGATACAATGCTGATCTTAGCTGGTTTAGGGATTTAAAACTGAATAATGCTCCACCTGTTCTGCAGGTGATAAAAGTTATACTTCTCTTTATCATTTTGTAATAAAATACTTTAAGAAATACTATATGGTCTCTCATTCTCAGATTAAATTATGTAAACTGCATTTTTACTATGATTTGTTTTTTTTTTTGTTTTTTTTTTATTCTTTTTATGGAATTAAGTACTTGTGGCCCTTAGTAGACATAATGTTTCCCATTAAAGATTATTGCATTCAACTTTGTTGACTGTCTTATTTGAGTTTGACCTGCCTAATGGAAATACCACTAACATAATTATTCTTTCAAATTGCATAATTCATTAACATGTACATCTGTCTGCCTGTTATTTACTGCTGGTGACCATTGAGGACTGTGATAAAAATTACCGTTCAGCTGATGCTTCACTTTCTCAGAAAAACAGTAAATATAGAGTTGTTATGAAATATATATATATATTTATTTTACGTACAATTATATCATCTGCTGTGTTTAAAATAAATATTTAAATAAATAGAGATAGTTAAATCCCTCGCCCACATCAACATCATATTTAAAAAAAAAAAAACATCACTTTAATGCTGAGATAAAATTGATTACATAACAATCTACCATAGGAAAATACTTTTCCAGAGCTATATTCAAAATGCATTTTTAATGGGAAATTAATGACCCTAGACATAAAAATGCATTCTCAGCAGGATATATGCAGATTTTTTCATTGCAGATAGTCTTAGCATTTAATTTCAGATTGCCTAAAATACAGGGCAAACTTTAAGCTTGGCAGGCTGTCTAGACAAAAGCTAATCTGTTTTGTTAGGTTAAAAAAAATGATTTTTAAATAGTATAATGTAGAAGAACATATGCCACAGAGTTTAACATTATATATTTTGCAGAGATTGCTTGCCTTGTGTATTTTCCCCTTGGAATATGGTTAGTATACCTATGTTACATAGTTATATAGTTGGTGCAGTTGAAAAAAGACACCATCGACTATATATTTATGTCCATAGGGCTAATTCCAGAAATAATATCTACAAAAATTATTCCCATCCCATGGTCTGATCATAGTGCAGGCTACATTACTGTTGCCTCTATAATTCCCCCCAAAAAAAGATCCAACATGGATATTAAGAGATTTCCTACTCAAAAATCCAGCTCATAAAAATAATATTGAAATTGCGCTCAAAGATTATATAAAATATAACTCCACACCTGACGTCTCTCCGAATACATTATGGGAAGCACACAAACCTGTTCTCCGTGGCATATGTCTACAGCAAGCAAACATATTCAACAGAGAGCGGAAAATCCTTTGTCAGACTTTAGAAACAAATTTCAATAAATGTCACACAGCATTCCAAAATAACCCTTCTTCTTTATCTAAAATAAATCTTGACAAAGCTAAATTGGAATTTGATCTATTCCTTACTGAAGCAGCGGATAAAACCATCAAGAGATCACAACACAATTTCTATATCAATGCGAATAAACCTCACACACTATTAGCCAGGGCATTAAAATCCTGCCAGAACCCAACAAAACCGATACGTCTGAAAATCTCTAGGGGGGTATACACAAATAATCCTTTAAAAATATTACAAAAATTCAAAACACAATTAAAAAATGTATACTCTTCTAATAATGAGTTGGACCCTTCTAGAGCAAATGATTTTTTCTCTCATATATCTCTACCGACACTATCTAAAACACAAATGGAAATGATGGAGGAACCAGTGTCAATTATAGAGGTATCTGAAGTTATCAAAAATCTGAAACGAAATAAAAGGCCAGGTCCTGATGGTTTTTCTGCACTGTATTACAAAACGTTTGTAGACACCCTATCTCCAGTCTTGACAAACACTTTTAATTCCCTTTTGGAAGGTCATTCTTTTAGAAGAGAAACCCTAACTGCAATTATCTGTTGGCTCCCTAAACCTCACACAGACGATTCAATAAGGTCTAATTATCGCCCTATTTCGTTATTAAATTTGGACATATAAATCTTAGCCAAAATAATAGCTAACAGATTAAATACTATTATAGGCAATCTAATACATCGTGATCAAGTGGGCTTCATTCCATTACGTCAAGTAGGAGATAATATTAGACGTGCAACACTCCTGTCACATGCCGCTAAAAAAAGACGTATTCCCACTTGTTTTCTTTCTTTAGATATTATGAACGCTTTTGACACAGTATCTTGGTCATATATGAACTATACCCTTTCCAAATGGGGATTCGGCCCTCATTTTTTACGATGGATCTCTAGTTTGTATCAAGATCCCAAAGCTTATATCAGATATGCAGGGTACAAATCGGACGAGTTTAATATACTGAGGGGGACTCGTCAAGGATGTCCACTTTCGCCATTATTATTTGCTTTACTCATTGAACCTTTAGCACAAAGAATTAGGATGGAACCCACTATAACAGGTATTGAAATGGGTGGCTTTCATCATAAGCTCTGTTTATTCGCAGACGATATTCTCCTTTTTCTATCTTCTCCACATGTTTCGGCCCCAAATCTTATGGTTGTACTACAAGAATTCTCATTTATTTCGGGCCTTAAGGTCAATATTCAAAAATCTTCAGCATTAAACATTTCACTTGTCGAAAAAGATAAACAATCTTTACAAAATTCACTACCCTTTAAGTGGGTAGATCATAGCCTCCCATATCTGGGTGTGCAGTTTACTCCTAACCCCTCCGATTTATTTGCAGCTAATTACCCAGCTCTATTAAAAAATATTACAAGGTCGTTATCTAATTGGTCATCAATGCCGAAATCATGGTTTGGGAAAATCAATATCATAAAAATGTCTGTTCTTTCGAAATTTTTATATTTATTCAGAACTCTCCCGATTCATATTCCTGCATATTTTCTTAGGCTGATTCAACAAAAAGTAACCAAATTTACTTGGGGGAAAATAAAACCTAGACTTCACAAAAAAACACTTGTTCTCCCCAAAGCTTTGGGTGGTTTGGGATTCCCAGACTTTAACATATATTATAAGGCAGCTCAATTATCTCAATTAACAAAATATCACTCTTCTACAGAGATTCCTTTATGGGTCCTCATTGAAGCTGTAGACTGTGATCCTCTTCCTATAAACAATATATTATGGTTACAACCTGCGGATCGTAAGTCTATAAATAACCCCATTTCTAAGCACTCTCTATCTATATGGGATAGGTATAGAAATTCACATGGTCTGCAATCTCCACAAAATCCGCTATTATCTTTCCACAAGAATCCGACTTTTTACCCAGCCTGGAAATATCCCAAAACCTTTAAAGCTTGGTCTAAGGCTGGTATCACTTGTCTATATAATTTAACTTCAACTACATCAATAAAATCTTTTACAGATCTATGTGAATTATATAAGCTTCCACAATCAGAAATATTCAGATATCTCCAAATCAAAGATTTTTATACTCCTCTTCTCAATTTAAATGTAAACTTACATAATATTTCTCAATTTGAAAGATTTTGTCTCAAGGAACCACATGCTAAAGGTCGTATTACATCATTGTATACACAATTGATATCTAATTCTAATACTGTTATACCTAAATATGTGGCCAAGTGGGAAAAAGATTTGGATTGTACGATCGATTCTAGGTCTTGGTCCAACATATGGTCTTTCACAAAATCTTCCTCTATAAATATATTGGCGTCTGAATCATCATATAAAGTTCTCACACGCTGGTATTTGGTTCCTGCGAGAATCGCCTCAATTTTCACAACAGACAACACTGGCCTCTGCTTTCGTGGCTGTCCAGAAAAAGGTACCTATATACATACCTGGTGGCATTGCTCAATTGTACAATCATTTTGGAAAAAGATCTTTCTGATAATTACAAAATTTTTTGATCGTCCAATTTTTCCAGACCCAATTATAGCGCTCCTTAATTTAAAACCAGCCTTTCTGAATCAGAAACAATTCAAATTAGTTCTTACACTCCTGATAGCCGCAAAGCAGACTATAGCCAATGCGTGGAAAACAGATGTGGTGAATATTGCAGAAACCAAACGTAGAATTAATCAATCTTTCATCCATGCTAAAATGGACGCTATAGATAAAAACCAGATGACAAAGTTTGATATCATATGGAAACCCTGGATTAAATATTATACGTCAGATAATATTGATAACCGAGTTTTATTGTTATGGTGATTAAGATTTTTTATAGAATTACAACATTAGATGATATATAAAACCTCCTCGCAGAATTATTCCCTCCCCTTCCCCTCCTATATACCTTTTATGTTCTTCCCTTACTATATAATACTTACTATAAACATACTTTAGAAGTTATGGTCAAAACTTTAAAATCATATATTTTCTTTTAGACATATTTATATTTTCTTAGGATTAAAATGTTTAAAACTCAGCTATAAGAATGTTTTCAAATTCTAAAATATATAAAGGCCATTTATTGTCATTCCCATGAGAATATCTTGAAATTCTTCTTTGCTTTGTATCATTCGTACTTCAATATGTCTACTTTTTATTTCTGGTATCACATAATTTGTCTTATATTCTGTACATGTAATTTATTTTAACATAAAATAAAAAATTTTGAACGAGAAAAAAGACACCATCAAAAGTCCATCAAGTCCAACCTGTGTGCCTTTGCTTTTATATCAATATTACATTGTATATTCCTGTATGTTGTGGTCGTTTAGGTGCCTATCTAATAGTAATCTAATAATTTTTTGAAATTATCTATGCTTCCTGCTGAAACCACTACTTGTGGAAGAGAATTCTACATTCTTACCATAAAGAACCCTCTATGTAATTTCCGGTTAAATCACTTTTCTTCTAATTTTAGTGAATGGCTTTTTAAATGCTCTTTCACGGAAAAGTTTTATCCCTATTGTGGGGTCACCAGTACAGTATTTGCATGTTGAAATCATATTCCCTCTCAAACGTCTCTTCTTCAGAGAGAATAAGTTCAGTGCTTGTAATCTTACAATCTCTGGAGTTAATTCCCTTTTTAAAGCATGCCAATATTCTATTGGCTTCGCTTTCAGCAGCTTAGCATTGCATACCGTTGCTGAGCATGTCATCTACTAGGGCCCCCAGGTCCTTTTTCCTCCTATATCCCCCCAGAGGCTCTTCCCCTAGTGAGTAGATTGCATCCATGTTTTCTACATTAAACCTAATTTGCCATGTAGTTGCCCACCACATTATATTGTTCAGATCTTCTTGCAAGGTTTCCACATCCTGTGGAGAAATATTTGCCCTGTTTAGCTTAGTATTGTCCACAAATACTGAGATTGAGTTGTTTATCCCATCCTCCGGGTTGTTTAAGAATAAATTAAATAGGATTGCTCCCAAGACAGTACCCTGGGGGACTCCACTTTCTACACCAGACCATTCCGAGTACTCCCCATTTATCACCACCCTCTGGACTCACCCCTGTAGCCAGTTTTCAATCCATGTACTCACCCTTTGGTCCAATGTTTCTTTAATAAAATTAAAGACTTAAGACTGTAAGATATATTATTTAAACCAGGCTGTGCCAGTATATTAAGTTAAAGCCCCCCCCCCCCCATTCCCTATTTGGAGAGTTGTATTACTAACCAGGGCTTGAAATGAATGGGCTGCCCTAACATGATGTGTAGAACCACATCAAAATGCATGCATGGTCCATCACACCTGCTAAGTGTCAACAGAGCCTTAAGCCAAATTCCAGGAGTTGTCAGTAAGTCCTGTGGGACAGTTTGGGTAAACACAATCATCTATAATTATAGCTATGCCTGTATGTCTGCTTGGGACTTTGCAATACACTTTAGTAGCATTTGTTGCTGTGTGTTCTTTTGGAGAGGCAGGACCAACTTTTCTGCTGGAAATATAAGTGAGTCAGGCACCCCCATACATCCACCACTCAGGAACTGCCTTGCATTTTTGCCATTAACTACTAGAAATACTCTGAGTGGCTGAGGTGAGAAGAGGAGCAGATGATGTCACTGCCTAGTATTCATTAACAAAATATATAGGGCTGTTAATGATGAAGGAGGAATGGGAGCCCTTTGCTCTCTCATGTTTCTGGTAGCAGAGGAATGTTGCCCCTACAGATCTCATGTCATAATACATCTGCTTCATTGTGGACTATGGGATTGATTTAGGCAAATAGTTGCACCATAGCTTATTAAATGAGCAGAAGCTCTGCTTTTATATCAATCAAACATTTGCAAGCAAAAATGCATTTTTTTTAATTTTCCTTGTATGTGATTAGGGATTAGGCCTCCACAGCAAAGCCACCTCTGACAGCTCAGCATGGAGACCGGACCGGAGCAGATTCAGAAAAGGTATATACAGTGATTTCCTCTTTATGGGATTAGATAGGTTAGTCTTAGATCATGGATACCTGTAGATGTAGAGATTTTAGTGTTAGGGTATACTTCCCCTTTAAGATGTGTTAGTAGCCCAGCAATAAACATGGGTGCCAAGCTTATTGTCTTTACTATCTCTACACATTTTTATATGGCAAGTTAATATATTATTTGTAAAATTGTAGGTGTTTAAGTATTTTCTTTTATGCCTGTGTACAATCTTGAATTCAGTGAGTGTTCAGCTAATGATGTAAATAAATATAGGACACATAAAGGTGATATACAGTAATTATGTATAATTTTCTATTAGAAGGAAGTCACATGTCTACAACTAATAAGAATATAAATTCTGCTTTCTGTGTGCTTGCAAAAACTCTGTAGGGGATTTGGAAGAGATTTGCTGTAAACCTTATTTGCAAACAGATAAAAGTACACAAATTCCGCTGGATCTGAGGAGAGTCAAAAGAAAATGGCATCCATGTTGGCAAGGCAACATGGATCAACTGTCATCCACAGAGACTATTTCAAAGCTACTCGATCAATTTGCTTGAATCTGCACTGTACTTATGGGGCATGAAAGAAAAAAAGAAAGTCTACAAAGAAAAAAAGGATGAAATTACAGAGCATAGACTATCATTACCTCTCTTAACCATCATGTTATGCTTTGATTTAAATACTGAATTATATTTTTGTATTAATTAATCACAAACATTGCTATTCAATTATGGTGTTAAATTATTAAATCATTAATTGGTGTATTCATTGCATAATCATAGTTTCCAAAATAAAAAATAAAAATTATACATAGTAAATATTTTAAAACCATGGCACTAATGAATTGTAAGAAAATACAAAAACAAAACTATTGTGGATGTGGAAAGAAGGAAAACAGCAATCACATGACCCTAAATTAACATCAGTCCTTTATTTCTTTCTTTAATATATATGAACTCCAATGCTCATTTAGAGCACATGGCATGTTACCTGCTGGAGAGCAATCTGACACAGCTTTTTACCAAATTACTGTACTCAGTAGTGACCATTTTTAACAAAGTCATCATGGATTTGGCTGTTAAGAATTACCTTGATCTATTTCAATATGCAATATATATATATAATGTACCTAAACCTGTTGGTAGCGTAAAACAGAGTTACAAAGGCAAGGCTATACAGGAAAACGTGTTATTTTTGCCAGATATTAAACAATAACAAAATAGCCTGCGCTAGTATCAAGTCTATTCACTCCAGCCACCAACAAAACAAGGGTACCTGTGTACCTGTATGAAGCGAAAATACTACTGCCACCAAAACCCCAGGTGAAACCTGCACTCACTGCACGAAACAGATCAATATACATGGATGATTTTAACTTATTAATAAAATGAGAGATATACTATTTGAGCTTCCTTTCCACTTTTCCTTTCATGTCAACAGTTTTGGAATGGAGGAGGTTTTGAAGATCTGAGACCCTCATCCTCCAACCAGGAGGATCATTTCTGAATGCATATAGACCTCTTTAATGCAGTAAGGCACTTCTTTCCGATGCGTTTTCACATGGGGTTTGGTGGTAGGGGGGATTTTCAAGTTCCTGTCACAAGTGCTACATGATCAGAGGTTGCATCCCATTTTTATTTTTGAAAGTGTTTGATGGAAATCACAGTCTCAGTTTCAGTACAGCAAATTACACTTTGAGATTTTGAGATATTAAAATGTATAGCAACATTTTCAAAATATCTATACACAGAAATCCTGGTCAGGCATAATGTTTATATTCATACATTTTTTTCCCCAAGTTTGGGGCTACAAGGGTGATCTTAAAACTACCTAAATTGAACAAATAGACCCTATAGTGTATGCCACACAAATAACATGTAGAAGCTTGCATATATTGCATAGAATGTAGTATTTCATGTTCATGCAATATTCATTTTGCTACATACCATTTCTGAAGGTAACACACTAGGAATAATTTTCCTATATCATTATGAGTATCACTAACTACTATAATTGATCAATCATACATGTTTTGTAATAGTATGTTTGAGATACTAAAATTCCCTGTTTAGCTGTAGACCAGTTCATTATATTCATTATATTCTGGGCCATCAGATTTTTTGTAATTTTTGTAAAGCATTAGGAATATAAAATTGCATTTTGTACTGAATATATTTAAAAAAACTTTACTGCAATGGAAATTTATTATGAATGCAATGTTTTATCAATTCTAATTCTTCTTTAGTCAGGGCTGCTGTTAGAAATCACAAGGCCCCATACTACCTACCTGATAGCCCCCCACCCCGAGAATATTGAAACAATATTTTTTCAAAAAATATACTAAAATCATTATTAGCAGACACCAATACAACAAGTTGCATAGTTCTGGTTAAATATAAAAAAATAAAACTGTATTAAAATCATACATAAATATCAGCATGTGAATGAGGTCTGTATCGTTATCGCCGACAGCCTGTTCTACAAAATGATGGCCACAATTTCCATATTTTTGCTGACTATTCACAGGAATTATCACGCAAATAAAAAGCTTTTGCTCCTATCTGTTACATACTATTTCATAATCGTATCAAGTTCATGCTTGCCTACCCTGCCATTCTGCAATTAATCACTCAAGAAGCAGAGCAACATTCATTTCATTCATCTACGGAAGCTGAACAATTTCTCCAATCGACTCAACTCTCAATGCCCATGGATAACTCTTCCGCCCGCAAGGATTTCCTTTCCCGCAAATAACAAAGCACCTATAGTTTAACAGTTGTTATTTGATTTCTTGCTCTGCCCTGCCATATGACTGTGTCGATTCTTATCAAACCTGGCAGAGCAGACTGTATCTGCCTGTGCCGTTTATTATGGTATATTCGTAGACTGTATTGTGGCGGAGGGATGTGGCGATTGATGTTCTAGTTTTGTGGGGGAGTTGGCTTCTTTCTTATCAGGCTTGTTGGGAGCCTAGGATGTATTTGGCCCTTATGTGAAGCCCATGTCACCCACACTTTTGTTTATTGGTTTATGTTTGGTCTACTTGTTTTGCTACCAATTTTCTAGTAAGATTCACTCACTTTACGTTCTCTTGCATTTTTTTGTTACTTATGCACTGCTTTGTATATTATATTTTCTAGCTTGAGAGAAACACTCATATGGCTCATGTCACTTTTTGGTTTAGGCTCCACCTTTCCATTCCATTTTAATAGACCAAGAAACTTGTCTCCTGGAACATTAAGGGGTAGTGTCATGACCGTCCTGGTGATCCGGTCGCACATGGGAGATCTGCTCGCAGGGGCCCGTTGCTGAGAACTTGTCGGTACCCTTTGGTGCGTGTTAACGCGAACGGACGCACGCGGGTGTGCGTTGGTACGATCAGGCGCACGCAGGTGCGCGATGGTGCGAACGAGCGCACGCGGGTGCGTGGGGTCACGAACAGGCGCACGGTTACTCGCGGGGGCACGCAGACTCGCCGTGCGACCGCTTTGGCGCCCTAAAGGCTACTTAAGGACTCTGCCTCTGTTTCCTTCTTGCTGTCCAGTCTACAGTGTGTCCGGTGATTCTGTTACCCGCTATCTGTTGCCTTGATTCCTGTTACCCGGCCTGTTCCTGACTACGTTCATTTGCTGCCTGCCACCGACCTCTTGCCTGTCTGACTATGTCTCCGTCTCTTCCCGTGTACCGTTGTTGTCCGCCTGTTACCGACCCGGCCTGTACCCGACTCTGCCGTTTACCTCCTGCTGCTCCGATCGGATACCCAATACCTGTTGCCACCAGCTGTCTACCATCTGCTGTTCCAGTCCGACTGCCTGAGCCTGCTGTCACCTGCTGACGACCATCTGCTGTTCCAGTCCGACTGCCTGTGCCTGCTGTCACCTGCTGACGACCTTCTGCTGTTCCAGTCTGACTGCCTGTGCCTGCTGTCACCTGCTGACGACCTTCTGCTGTTCCAGTCCGACTGCCTGTGCCTGCTGTCACCTGCCGACTGTCTTCAGCCGTTCTTATCTGCTACCTGTGCTTGCTGATGACGATCCGGATCTGCCTTACACCAGCCAGGCACTTGTGCCCTCTGAACTTTTGAATCCCTGTTACCACCCTCAGGGGTTCTCGAGCCAGAGGCTACGAGAGGCCGCTCCCTGCATTCTGGGCTCACCTACCAGGTATGTGACAGTACTGGACAGCCATGTCCGAGCCCACGCAGGGAGCCTCCCCTATGGACAAGCTCTGCCGCCATCTTGCCTGCCTTACCCAGGAGGTGAAGAACCTGCAGGAAGGTTACGGCAGACTGGAAGAACAAGTCCAAGCCCTATCTGCTACTTCGCCAGCCATCTCCGGGTCCTCTGCCCCACCATCGGTGGTGATGATGCCGCCCGAACCTAGGGTCCCTATTCCGGAACGGTTCTCTGGCAACCGGAATAAGTTCAGAGCCTTTCGTAACTCCTGCGAACTCTTTTTTGCCTTGCAACCAAGGACCTTCTCCCTCGAGGCAACCAAAGTAGGATTTGTCATTTCCCTATTGGCGGACTAACCTCAGGCCTGGGCACACCGCCTCTTGGAGCGGAAGGATCCATCTCTAGATACCCTGAATACCTTGTTCCTGGCAATGTCAAGGTTATATGAGGACCCTCAACTTGCTGCTACCGCAGAGGCAGCCTTACACACTCTGCAACAAGGTCGCAGGCCTGTGGAGGAGTATGTGTCAGAATTCAGACGCTGGAGCTCCGACATGGACTGGAACAACGCAGCTCTTCGATACTAGTTTCGTATGGGCCTCTCAGAGTCTCTGAAAGACGAACTGGCCTGAGTAGGTACCCCCGAGACTCTGGAAGCCCTCATAGACCTTTCGGTCCAAATCGACAGACGCTTAAGAGAGCGTCGTCAGGAGCGTTCCTCCACAACCACTCGCCCCGTCTGGATGATGCCACGTGTGCCAAGCTCCACTCATTCGGCCCCTTCTGCTCCTGCCACGGCACCGGACCTTTCGGAACCCATGCAGCTGGGGTTACTCCGACCATCCCTGACACCCGAGGAACGCCAACACCGCCGGGCTGGCAACCTTTGCCTTTATTGCGGAGAACCGGGACATTTTGTTCGCACTTGCCCTGCTAAGATGCGTAAGTGCCTTTTCATCCCTCCTGCTTCCTCGCCCGTTTTGTCTAATAACACCTCTCACTTGGCTGTTCCTATTCTTTTGCAGCTTCCAGGAAGGACTATCCAAACCCACGCAATTATTGATTCCGGGGCGTGTAGTGGCTTTGTGGATTCATCCTTTGCCCTAAGGAACAATATTCCTCTTCGGCCTAGGGAGAAAGGACTTTCAGTATTTCTGGCCGATGAGTCTGGACCAGTGACTCAGGAGACTTCCCCACTGTCCGCTATCATTGCCGGGGTTCACCAGGAGTTTTTATGCCTAGACGTCATCAAGTCTCCGTTGTTTCCTGTCATTCTAGGCATGCCTTGGTTGAGGGCACACAACCCACGCATCAATTGGGCCACAGGAAGAATTGAGTTCCCCTCAGCCTACTACCTCCAGCATTGTTTCCCGGTTGACAACAAGGACTCTTCTTCCCTCCTCTGCTTGGAAACAGACGCTGAGATCCGACAAGCCGTACCTAAGGATTATCATGACTTCCTGGACGTATTCAGTAAAAAGGGTGCCGAAACCTTACCTCCCCATAGGCCATACGACTGTCCTATAGAATTGCTGCCCGGGGCAGAGATTCCTTTCGGAAGAATCTTCCCTTTATCTGAGACTGAGTTGAGTACCCTGAGATCCTACCTGGATGACAACCTGGAGAAAGGATTCATCCGACCTTCCACCTCCCCGGCGGGTGCAGGGATCTTCTTTGTTGAAAAGAAAGACCATTCCCTACGCCCATGTGTGGACTATCGGGCACTGAACAAGATTACTATTAAGAACCGTTACCCCCTGCCATTAGTACCCAAACTATTTCAGAGACTAGGATCTGCTAAAGTATTCACCAAGTTGAATCTTCGGGGTGCCTACAACCTCGTCCGTATTCGGAGGGGTGACGAATGGAAGACTGCCTTCCGTACCCGCTTCGGGCACTTTGAATATCTAGTTATGCCTTTTGGTTTGTGCAATGCCCCTGCCACATTCCAACACTTTGTAAATGATATTTTTAGAGACTACCTTGACCTGTTTGTAATAATCTATCTTGATGACATCCTGATTTTTTCCTCCACTTTAGCTGATCACCGAGAACATGTCAAGAATGTCTTAGCTCGTCTCCATCTTCACGGCCTGTATGCCAAGCCTGAAAAGTACGTCTTCGAGCAACGAAGCATCCAGTTCCTCGGTCTGATCATCTCAGTAAAAGGGATTGAGATGGACCCCCAGAAAATTTCTGCTATCCAGGACTGGCCTGCCCCTTCTGACAAAAAAGGGGTCCAGCGATTTGTGGGATTCGCAAATTTCTACAGAAAATTTATTAAGGGATTTTCCTCTATCATTTCCCCATCACCGGACTGACCAAACAGGGTCAGAGGTTCCAATGGACCCCCAAGGCGCAGGAGGCCTTTAAGATCTTGAAAGACTGGTTTGTATCAGCTTCAGTCCTAAAACACCCCGACTCAACTCTGCCATATATCCTAGAGGTGGATGCTTCAGAAATAGCGGTTGGGGCGGTGCTTTTCCAGAGACAGGGGCCAAAGTCTCTTCTCCACCCGGTCGCCTTCTTCTCCCGCAAGCTATCTGAGGCGGAAAAGAATTACGATGTCGGTGATCGTGAGCTACTGGCAATAAAGGCGGCACTCGAGGAATGGCGCTATCTTCTTGAGGGCGCCACCCACCCGATCCTGGTTTATACAGACCATAAAAATTTAGAATATCTTAAATCTGCTAAAAGACTGAAACCACGTCAGGCCAGGTGGGCGCTCTTCTTCTCCAGATTTTCATTCCATATTACCTACCGTCCAGGATCCAAGAACACCAAACCTGACGCCCTGTCTCGCATGTATAGTCAACCAGA
The DNA here is from genome assembly GCF_037356315.1 of Lithobates pipiens. NCBI lineage: Eukaryota > Metazoa > Chordata > Amphibia > Anura > Ranidae > Lithobates > Lithobates pipiens. The sequence goes on along the minus strand of NW_027507784.1, from coordinate 201,782,676 downwards.
AAGCCCTTCGTCTCCGGATACCATCCTCTCCGCAGGGAACTTCCTCTTGCTCCAGGGAGATTTACTGTCCCAAATTAAGCAGGCCTACATAGGCACTGCCTCTCCACCCGACATCCCGCTATTACCCAGTGATGATCTCCTTTGGTACAAGGATAAGATCTTTGTTCCTCAGGAAGTACGAATTTTAGTTCTGAGCTCCTGTCACGACCATTTGTTGGCCGGCCATTTTGAGGTACATAAGACCTTGGAGTTACTTCGACGTACGTTCTGGTGGCCACAGATAAAGGAAGACTGCAGGAAATATGTGGAGGCTTGTACCACCTGCATTCGGAGCAAGGGCAGTAAGTCGAGAGCCTGGGGTCTGCTGAAGCCACTGCCCGTTCCCGATAGACCATGGAGGATGATCTCCATGAACTTTATCGTCGAGTTACCGCCTTCGGAGGATTATTCTACAATTGTCGAGGTGGTAGATAGGCTCACCAAGATGGCTCACTTTTTGCCCATGAGGGGCACTCCTTCTGCCACAGAGACGGCCAAGACCTTCATTAGGGAGATTGTGAGGCTCCACTGCATCCCCGCTAATATCACATCGGATAGGGGGGTGCAGTTCACCTCTAGGTTCTGGAGAGCGCTCTGCGGGGCCCTGAAAATTGAACTCTGCTTCTCCTCGGCATATCATCCTCAGACCAACGGCCAGACCGAAAGGACGAATCAGACGCTGGAGCAGTAACTGCGTTGCTTCTCTTCCTTTTCTCAAAACGACTGGGCCTCGCTTCTGCCCTTGGCTGAGTTTGCCTACAACAACTCTGTTCACTCTGCCACCAAGCAATCCCCGTTTTTTGCGAATTTCGGCTTTCACCCGCTATTTCTATCTAGCAATCTCCCTGAATGTCCGGTACCGGCGGTGCAGGAGAACCTCAATTTCTTCACGACAAACAATAAGCTTCTGCAAGAGACTTTGACCAAAACACAGGAGTACAATAAAGAAGTGTTTGATAGGAAGAGAAAGGGGGAACTGGATCTCAAGGTCGGGGATCAGGTCTGGTTGTCCACCCTGAATCTAAAACTGGCTTGCCCATCTAAGAAATTGGGCCCAAAATTTGTGGGTCCCTTTCCGATCGTGAGGAAGTTGAATAGCGTGGCATTCGAATTGAAGCTTCCAGAATCTTTTCGGATCCACCCAGTTTTCCACGTATCTCTACTCAAGCCTGCAGTTCTGGATTCTTTTGCCAACCGAAATGCCAGTCCTCCGGAACCCGTGATTATCGATGGAGAAATCGAATACGAGGTTGAATCCATTCTAGACTGTAGGAAGAGACGGAACCAGACTCAATTCCTGGTTAAATGGAAAGGATATGGGCCTGAGGAAAATTCCTGGGAACCGGAATCCAACATCTATGCGAAGAGACTAATCCTTGCCTTTAAAAGGTCCCATCCGGGTAAGATGGCACAATTGGGCATCCGAAGGCTGCCCCTTGGGGGGGGGCAATGTCATGACCGTCCTGGTGATCCGATCGCACATGGGAGATCTGCTCGCAGGGGCCCGTTGCTGAGAACTTGTCGGTACCCTTTTGTGCGCGTTAACGCGAACGGACGCACGCGGGTGCGCGTTGGTCCGATCGGGCGCACGCAGGTGCGTGATGGTGCGAACGAGCGCACGCGGGTCACGAACGGGCGCACGGTTACTCGCGGGGGCACGCAGACTCGCCGTGCGACCGCTTTGGCGCCCTAAAGGCTACTTAAGGACTCTGCCTGTTTCCTTCTTGCTGTCCAGTCTACAGCGTGTCCGGTGATTCTGTTACCCGCTATCTGTTGCCTTGATTCCTGTTACCCGGCCTGTTCCTGACTACGTTCGTTTGCTGCCTGCCACCAACCTCTTGCCTGTCTGACTACGTCTCCATCTCTTCCCGTGTACCGTTGTTGCCCGCCTGTTACCGACCCGGCCTGTACCCGACTCTGCCGTTTACCTCCTGCTGCTCCGATCGGATACCCAATACCTGTTGCCACCAGCTGTCTACCATCTGCTGTTCCAGTCTGACTGCCTGAGCCTGCTGTCACCTGCTGACGACCTTCTGCTGTTCCAGTCCGACTGCCTGTGCCTGCTGTCACCTGCTGACGACCTTCTGCTGTTCCAGTCTGACTGCCTGTGCCTGCTGTCACCTGCTGACGACCTTCTGCTGTTCCAGTCCGACTGCCTGTGCCTGCTGTCACCTGCCGACTGTCTTCAGCCGTTCTTATCTGCTACCTGTGCTTGCTGCTGACGATCCGGATCTGCCTTATACCAGCCAGGCACTTGTGCCCTCTGAACTTTTGAATCCCTGTTACCACCCTCAGGGGTTCTCGAGCCAGAGGCTACGAGAGGCCGCTCCCTGCATTCTGGGCTCACCTACCAGGTACGTGACAGGTAGCATTCACCTATGAAGTGAATGATGGTGCTCCAACATTTAAAGCTCCTCGGGTCAGATATCGCATTGCTGAAGGAATGACATTTAGTGGAGGTGGACTTCCACCATATGCGTAAACTGGCAGGATTATTTATCCTGCTTCACAAGCTCCTCCCATATATCATTCAATCTGTTGTTCAGGATGACATAGACTGTGAAATATCACTGTGTTTACACTTAGCATCTTGTACTAGCAAGATAAGCAACATGTATGCTCCCAATACCCCCGTGTAATTCTTTCTTCACTGAAATCCCTGCATAGATTTTACATGACCCTGATACTCTTCATATTGTTAGGAGTAATCTTAAATTGGTGGTGCATTCGGCCAAAGATTGGAAATTTTGTCAATGGCCAGTCTCTGTGCCTTCTCTACATACTGAACACCCTCCCACCCCTCTTTTCCACCCTTCTCTTCCACATGATCTCGGCACTTCAATTTATTCTCCATCCCAGGATTCTTTTGCCAGGTTAGACTATTCCCATTTCGCATGGAACCCTTTCTTTCCAGCGTTCAAGACACCACCATTCATGACCTGGTTATTTCAAATCATAACCCTATTTCCCTCATGTTGCTGAATTTGGTTGCTAAACTATGGCAATATCTTGCTTATTTGAACCAAAAGGAAGATTGTCTCAATGTCCTGCATTCTGCCTGATGGGAATACAAAGATAATAATGCAGAACATGCCCATGATCACAATTTGTTCTGAGAGGTGGGTAAGGCCTTTATCCTCAGAAAAATCATAGCCTACATCTCTTCACTTAAAGATGTTTCCATGGAGAACTACCGTAAAGCCAGTGATGCATTACATGCTGCTCACATATTGTTCTCTTCTATCCCTACGCTAGCTCACAAGTCGACCTGGCATGTGGCGAAGTGTGAGTTTGACCTATGGGCAGAACACCAGGAACAATTTAAACATACATATTTTGATTTCCAGCTTTACAAATCTGGTAATAAAACCAGGAAACTCCTTGCACATTTAAGTAAGGCCCCTTTTTAACCATCCCACATTTTAGCTTTAAAAGATGACATGGGGACCACAAAACTTCTCCACAGAGTATATTATAGATCTTTGAGACTCATTATGAGAAATTATACTCTCATGACCCTATAGATCAGGCTACCACCAAGCTCTTTTAGATCAGCTAAAACTAAGTTCCAATCCCATCTTTGGAATCTCTCTAGGCTCTAATTATGGCTATTAAATACTCTGTGAATGGCAAGGACCCTGGCCACAATAACTATACAGTAGATTTGTACATGGTGAACTGTGATATCATCATTCCATCCCTTCTCTCAGTGTATAATATAATATGGAATGGCAGGGCTTATCTACTGACTGGAACCCAAGATTTTATTAGTGTGTTAGAACAGAGGGTCTGAGTGTTTGGAAGTCACTAGCACCACACCCCTGGGGAATATAGAATATGCAAATAGAAAAAGAGTGGAGCTTTTTGTTTGGTGCAATATACAACAGACAGTAATTTTATTAATACAAAATAGTATAACATTAATAAAATAAAGTTTTTACATGTATTTTGGCAGTTTATGCAGTTTACTCAACATGTTTCCCTACAAAAATAGCTTCTTCAGGAAAAAATTTTATGGATGTTGTACATGTAAGCTACAATGAAGATTACAATTAGTCATTGAGCGATGATTACAAACAAAACAATGAAGTTGAAAAAACAAATATGTATACACAGTCTTACTGCGACAGAATGGCACGGCTGGGCGAAAGATGTTACCTTATGTTGCTTCACCTTTTAGCCACTGGGGGTGCACACGCAATGACTGCTGGGCTTCCATGATCGCTTGTGACAGAGTGACAATCGGGATCTGTGTGTAAACACACAGATCCTGGTTCTCTCAGGGGAGCAGAGACAGATTGTGCTTTCATACTATGTATGAACACCGATCTCCCTCTCTTCCGAGACAGTCCCATCACCTCTACAGTTATAACACAGTGAGGGAACACAGTTAACCCCTTGAGCGCCCCCTAGTGTTAACCCCTTCCTTGCCAGTGGCACTGCCTCTGACGATATCCCTCTAGGATGAAATATGTAACGCTGACTGATGCAAGCATGCTGGATATGAAATTCTGACGATCTTTATTGCCATTTTTATGCCCGTATGTAACTTCATTCTTGTAAGTGTACTACAATAAAGTTTTTTACATTTTTATAAGCGGGCTTTACTATGTTTTGTTGCTTCACCTCTTGCCTTGCATGGTATGTGTAAACTATCTGGAACGCTGGAGCCTGAAGGGTTTTGATTGCTGCTTTTTTCAATCAATGTATGGTGATTGAGGAGGATTGACATCAATTTGAATAGACCACATCCTAGTGATCATCTTTCTATCTGAGAGAAAGTAGAAGTTGTGCTGCCAAAAAATGTTTTTCATGCTCTACTCTATTTGCGACCTGGTAAGCGGATTTGACACACATAGGTGTTGTGTGATCTTTCCTGCACTCCTCAGAAAAGGGGGAGGTCTCCTCACTATTATTAATTATTCCTTACATTGGTTTCTTCAATGATGGAATGTGTATAAGCACTGCAACTTGGACTATATATTTTTAAGTTTGATGATCAATGAACTGTGCTAGCCGCTAGTGTTTTTTCTTTGTGTTATTTTAGCGCTGTTACCTCACCTTCTTTCTATAGGTATTACTGATGGGCACTAATTGGCATAATATGTGAGCACACATTCGCATCATATGTGGCCACAGATTGTCGTCCCTGGTGGCCATGGGTGGCATACCTGATGGTCATCAGTGGTGGCCATCACTGGTGGTCCTGGTGGCATCCCTGGTGGTCCTGAGTGGGCATCCTCAGGGGGGGCTGTGCTGATAATCAATCAGTACAGCCCCCCATCAAGAGAGCAGTCAACCAGCTCTCCTCTACTCGCGTCTGCCAGACATGAGTGAGGAGATGCCGATACACGGCTCTTCCTATTTGCAAAGGGATCAGCTGTGATTGGACACAGCTGATCACATGGTAAAGAGTCTCCATAATAGACTCTTTATTGAGAACTGTGTTGTGGTGTGTCAGGCTGACACACACCACCACCGATCGGCGTGCTGCCTGCCCCCATGGGCACGTGCAAGCTTGTTATCCTGACCATGTCATATGACATCCGGTCAGGATAACAGAACCCTTTTCCCAATGTCATTTTGCTATATGGCAGGTGGTAAGTGGTTAAAAGCAATATATGATAATAATATGTATATTACTTACTTGATTAACCACTTGCCACCCAGGCCAATTCTAACACTTCTCTCCTACATGTAAAAACCATCATTTTTTTGCTTAAAAAAATTACTCATAAGCCCCAAACATTAGATATTATTTTTTAGCAGACACCCTAGGGAATAAAATGGCGGTCGTTGCAACTTCTTATGTTACACAGTATTTGTGCAGCAATTTGTTAAATGTGCTTCATGAATTAAAAAAAAAAAAAACAATAAAGTTAGCCTTTTTTTGTACAATGTGAAAGATGATGTTATGCCGAGTAAAAAAATACCTAACATGTCACTTTTGGAAATTGTACACGCTTGCGGAATGGCGGCAAAGTTTGGTACTTAAAAATCTCCATAGGCGATGCTTTCAATTTTTTTACAGGTTACATGTTTAGAGTTACAGGGGAGGTCTAGTGCTAAAATTATTGCTCTCGCTCTAATTTTCACGGTGTATGTAACCTGTGTGTGTATCTGGCTCTAATACTTAGCCAGTGCCTCACCAGCCACTGACCTCCCTGCATGTCCCTGATTCACATATAGAACAAGCTGAAAATGGCCTGTGATGTTCCCATATTCTTCAAAATTCTTATAATCCAAGGGGTTGATTGATAACAGTGAGAAGATATTGCTATCCACTCTTCATTATGAAAACAGTATTTCTTAGTACTGTGGCCTGCATTTGTGCCCCATTCATAAAATGCTGACTGTGGTATTAAGTCTGCAGTGCTTAACATGGAAGAGAGAACCCTGTAATTGAAAAAGAGATGATTATGTGACTTTGACGGGTCCACACAGCTTTTTTCTTTTTAGCCCAGTTCTTTCTTTTTTTTTTTGCTCTCCGCTAGTCAATGAGAATGGGTGGTTGTTAAAGAACTATAACAAAAAACACTTTAGATCATGTCAAAAAACATTTGCAAATAGTCAAACATTTTTTATGTATCCACATAGAGTTAACTATTGTGCTCTACATCACATTCTGGGTATCTTTAAAAAAAAAAAAATCAGTTTGGACAGTGTAAACACATTTCATGCACATCGTACCAATGCTCCTAACTATAATCCCATGACATTTATTCATATAATGCAGACAACACTGAAGCCAATAATAATATAAAGGGAGATAGATTTCTGTTGCTCTAATGCTGCTCCTATAATCTGTATGTACCATATGTCTAATGTATGTATATATATTTAATGAAGTACACATGCATTTAATTAACATATTTGTGATAGAGTGAATATGCTTTGATGCACTAATTGCCGTGGAAGCTGTGGGCTGGTAACCTAGCAACATTTGTATCCTTAGGCAACAGTATATACGAGGTTTTGGAAGGCATAGTCAGGGCTCAAATAAAATTTTGCTGCTATTTGTGTTTTGCGTTTTTTAATCTTCCCAACAAGGAATTGGACAAAAGAAAACATAAAAAAGCCAAAACACATAATGTATTAAAAATCTGTGAAAAATGCGTATGCAAAAACGCACTGCAAAAACCACTGCAGTAACAAATAAAAAGCAAACTGCAGAGGTGTCAACCAGGCCTTAGAGGCAGCAAACCCAAAGCAGAATTAAAGCCATCGATTTAACAGTTTCAAAAAACACTTACATTCCCAGCACGACAGGAATGTAACTGTCAAACTGGATGTGCTCTTAAACTAACTGTCAAACCTTTAAATGGCTGGCATCATTACTGATCACATGTGCAGCATCATGACAGTTGCAGATCAAAAAGAGGCCAAGATGGCAGCTTCCTTGGCTGAAACAATAGGGGGGTTTAGTTCCGCTTTAAGGGAGAAGGAGAAGTGGTCCCTACATTGCCCCATCACAATCCCCCTTAAGGCAAAGCTCCACACAAAAAGTGAAGCTCCACTTGTTTGACTCTCCCTCAGCTCCACTGCCACATATGGTGTGAACTAGGCCTTAGAGGAAGCATACCCAAAAGGGAACTAAACCCATCAATTTAACAGTTTAAAACAACACTTACATTCCCAGCACATGACAGAAATGTAACTGTCACATTGGCTGTGTTCTCAAACAAACTGTCAAACATTTAAATGACTGGTATCATTAGTTGCAGACATTTCCTCCACTACCTCATTTGGCACCTTTCGGGGGGGGGGGGGGGCGAGTACTTGGTTTTGATAGGTACCCACTCCCACTTCCGGCTGCCTTTGCCATGGTAATCTCAGCCAGAAGTTCAGCCTCCCTCCTCCTTGCCCCGCCGGCAGGCCATTCACAAAGCACAGCACACTTCGCGCATGCACAGTAGGGAACTGGCTGTGAAGCGGCAAAGCTTCACTGCCAGTTTCCCTTAGCCAAGATGGTGGCAGCAGCATTGAAAGCCGATTAAAAAATCAGCTTAGCTGAAGACACCACTGGATTCGTGGACAGGTAAGTGTCCTAATATTTAAAATCTTTTGGAAGGAGCCTGGAGTTCCACTTTAAGGTGAATGGAATTAGAGGCACAGCATGAAATGTTCAAACTAAAGTCAGATACTGCTGGGGGCAAACAATTAATCTCCTTGTTACAGTAGTGGACCAATGAATGCTTAAAGAATGCTTCAAAAATCTCATGTTTGAGAAAGGGGAAGTTCATGACTGATGAGCATATAAGAAACAGAAATAGCCCCCTTATATTGTAACATGATGGAAGTCTGTGCATTTTCTTGCTGTATAGTGAATGCACTTCTGTAACTTTATATTGATAGCCTTCCCAAGGATTAAAAATAGCTTTTTATTAGGGTTGGCACCCAGCTGGTGTTTTCCTAGTCTGGCCAGTACAAAGAACAACTCTAGCCAATATTTATACATGAAAAAGAAAAAAAGGCCCAGAAAAGGTTGCAACTCTAATTCATCAAGAAGTACTACATGCTAATATCAGTTATACATTTTCGTACACCATTTACAATAATATAAAGTGGGAGTATCTTTGTCTTTCAGCAACCTTTTTTAATCTTTGTTAATCTCTTTTCCACATCATTTTAATGCTGCAACACATCTCCAGCCGTCACCTTCAACGATTTCAAGTATAGTGGAGTGTAATGGTACGATCTGAGCACACCATTTGTTTTCACTAATGGTGGTCTGCAGCTGTTTGGGCTGAATTAAAATATGGATTTGTCACATTATAAAAGCCTATAGACACATTGAGAGCAGATTTTACAATGACCGTTTTCTATGTTCTCTTGTTATTTTTTGAGCTTAATGCGAAGCTCAGACTACACTGGATATTCAATAGTTTTAGGGCCCTGAGAACACACTTTATATTGTAATAAAAGTATAAAGTAGAAACAGGCAATAGACAGTAAAAATCCTAACTGCAATATTACTTTCATACATTGTAGTCTCTGCCAGATAGGAACATACTAAAATACTACTAAGGCAATTACTAGTATGTACAGTAGCTAAATAATAAGTTCACATTTAAAAAATATACTAAAGTGCATTTTTTTTCAGGAACTATCTGGAATAGAACTATCTGCTGATAGCAGGTGCAATGTCAGGCTTCTGCAGAATCCCAGTACAGCCTGCCTGCACCCCCTGTATAGGCAGACATTTAATGAGGAGCAGGAAGAATCAATGAACTATGAGAGTGCTCCCCAATGTCTTCACAGTTCACGAAGAACTACAAGCAGTCTGACATGATGTGGACGGTATTTGCAGTGTATTAATTCACAGAACTCTGTGATTGAATGGATGACACTTCTGTATGGGCAGAGCCCCACACATACTCTCTGCTTTTAAAATGTGACAGCTGTCATAGGGAGGGATCGAGGGGTGTGGGCATATGCTCTTCAGTAACATGTGTGACCCTAAATAAGGGGATACCATGTTACTAAAGGTGAACTTATCCTTTAACCAAAAATAAATGAGACTAGTCACAATACCGCATCATGTTTTGTTTAAAGCAGACCTTTCATTAAAATTAACTTTCCCCACTGTATTCTTCCCTCTCCACAATCTTTTGCATGTGTTTACCTGCCCCTTGGTTTTATTCTTGCCTGGGATGAGAATGAACCCTGCACCTGGAATCTCCTGAGATGGTTACATCACATATCCCAGGAGGGTTCAGATTCTACACAGCTCTAGCCACTTGCTTACTGGGCACTTAAACCCCCCTCAGTCCCAGACCAATTTTCAGCTTTCAGCGCTGATGCACTTTGAATGACAATTGCGCGGGCATACAACACTGTACCCAAATGAAATTTTTATCGTTTTTTCCCACAAATAGAGCTTTCTTTTGGTGGTATTTAATTACAGCTCGGAGTTTTATTTTTTGCTAAACAAACCAAAAAAGATGCAAAAAAAAAAAAAATCATGTTTAATATTTTGTTATAAAATTTTGCAAACAGGTCATTTTTCTCCTTCATTGAAGTGCGCTGATGAGGCGGCACTGACAGGCTGCACTGGTGGGCACTGATGGGCTGCATTGGTGGGCACTGATAGGCTGCACTGGTGGGCACTAATAGGCATAGTTAAGGCGGCACTAATAGGCACAGATAAGGCGGCACCGATGGGCACAGATAAGGCGGCACTGATGGGCAAAGATGGGCACAGATAAGATGCCACGGATGGGTGGCACAGATGGGTGGCACGGATGGGTGGCACGGATGGGCACTGATAAGTACCACTGATAGATGGGACTGATGGGCACTGATAGGTGGCACTGATAGGTGGCTCTGATAGGTGGCACTGCTGGGCACTGATGGGTGGCACTGCTGGGCACTGGTAGATGACACTGATGGGCACGGATATGTGGCACTGGGGTGCAGCACATTTGTTAAGGCAGATTGTGGGCACTGCTGGGTGGCACTGTGGGCACTGCTGGGTGGCACTGCTGGGTGGCACTGTGGGCACTGCTGGGTGGCACTGGGCACTGCTGGGTGGCACTATGGGCACTGCTGGGTGGCACTGACGGGGGGCACTTACTTTTTATTAATGTGGCACTGGCAGGGGGCAGGTGGGCACTGTCAGGGGGCAGGTGGGCACTAGCAGGGCTGGCCGTGATTGGGACTGATATCCCGATCACGGCCGCCGGTGATCGGCTTTTTTTTTTCTCCTCGCGCTGACAGCACAAGGAGGAATAATAGCCGATTACCGGCTCCGTTATATCACATGATCAGCTGTCATTGGCTGACAGCTGATCACGTGATAAGGGGTCGGGATCGACCCCTTGCACGGATCGGTGATCAGGCGAGTCTCGTAGACTCGCCGATCACAGAGCGCGCCGCGCGCGCCCCTCAGGGGGCGCGCAGGCCGCTCATGCACGGGACTATGTCAATAGACGTAGTCCCGGAAAAGGAGATCCGCGATGTAGCCGTCATTCGGCTATAGCGCGGTTCTCAAGTGGTTAAAAGAAGAGAAGAAGTATGCTTCAAGAGGTTGGCTGCAAGAACCTAGAAGAGACAGATGACTTCCGATGGGGTAAGTTAGAAAATGGTGTGGGACCCAGCAGTCGGCAGTGGAAAGATGAAATACAGCGGGACTGAGCTGAATTCACTTGGTGGGTAAGTATTTTTGTGAAAGCCAAACTTTACCTCCACTCTTAACACTTTTGATCGTTTTGTTTTTGACAGGTACCCAATCCCACTTCTCAAAATCTCACCTGGGCAAGAATGATATGTGCTTAGGCATGCCGTCTGCCCCCACCCATGCAGCTTCCTGGGACCAATGAGATGTCTCAATGATGCTAGCTCAGTCCAACAGCACCATGCAATCTTTTGCATGGACAATAGTGATCTGACTGTGGTTCCTCAGGAAGTCACAGCTGGCTGAACTCCAGGCACTGGTAAGTACCTTTTTTTGTAGCAGTTAAAGTTTATTAATTCATTTTTTTAAAGACTTCCTTAATATTAAAGGGTCAGAATTTAATTAACAAAAAAAAAAAAAAAAGATCACAGAAGGTTTTCGCTTTAAATACATCTTAATAGGTTAATCTACACTACTAATGTAGTCAGGTAGATTTTCTGATCCTCAAATGTGGTCTTCTTTTATGGGATTTAAAAAAAATATTGATTTACAATTCTTAGCACTTATGAATTCTTACTAAACAAAAAGCTGAGTGTTATCTAAATTTCAGATCTAGGAGATTCTTAGAATTGCACTGACTTACAGCATTGGCTCTAAGAATGTTCACGTATTTTAACTATGCTCAAAAGAGGGGCCAGAATAGTATTGGAAAGCCACAACTGCAGCACTTCAGTGTTAGACAAAAGTATACAGTATATCTTTCCCGAGATGAAGCTTGCAGGCAGTCCCTGTTGCAAGCTGAAACATTTATGAAAAAATTGAAAAATCCACTAATAGAAATGAATTTCATATATCCATGTGTTTAAATTGTTTCCCCTAGCATTGAGTCAGATTAAATTACATTGTTGTGTAGATTCAATTGTTAACCATGACCAGGACAATTTTTGCTATTCAATGTTGTACTACTTTAACTGCACAGTCATGTACACTAATTAAATGTATGTCATTTTTTTTCACACAAATAGAGCTGTATTTTGGTGTTATTTTATCACCTCTGGGCTTTTTATTTTTTTATATATAAATGAAAAAAGACCAAACATTTAGAAAAAAAATGTATTTTCTACTTTCTGGTATAAAACATATCCAATAAAAAAAATTGTGATTGGACACAGCGGGAGCCAATCAGCAGGTCCGGCGGGCCATGATGGCAGCCGGACACCCACGATCGTTCGTAAGAGAGGCAGAACAGCAGCCTGCCTATGTAAACAAGGCAGACTGTTGTTCTGTTAGGAAGAGAGAGATCTTGTGTTCCTGTTAATTAGGAACACAGATGTCTCTCTTCATCTAGTGCATCCATCCCCCATACAGTTAGAAATCATTCCCTAGGAGCACACTTAACTCTTTGATTGCCTCTGATGTTAACCTCTTCCATGCCAGTATCATTTATACATTAACAGTGCATTTTTTAGCACTGATCACTGTATTGGTGTCACTGATCCCCAAAAAGTGTCACTTAGAGTCAGATTTGTCTGCTGCAATGTTGCAGTCTCACTAAAAATCACTGATTGCTGCCATTACTAGTAAAAACAATAAAAATAAATAAAACATGCATAAATCTATCACATAGTTTGTAGACACTATAACTTTTATGCAAACCAATCAATATATGCTTTTTGTTTTACCAAAAAATATGTAGCAGCATACAAATTGGCCTAAATTGATAAGGACATTAGATTTTTTAAATTTTTTTATTGGATATGTTTTATAGCATAATGGAAAAAATAGTAAAAAATATTGTTTTTGTTTTTAAAGTTGTCAATCGTTCTTTATTTATAGAGCAAAAAAACAAACAAAAACAAAAACATAGAGGTGATCAAATACCACCAAAAGAAAGCTGTATTTGTGGGGAAAAAAGGACATCCATTTTATTTGGGTACAACATCGCATGAACATGCAATTGTCAGTTAAAGCAACACAGTGCTGTATCGCAAAAAATGGCCTGGTCAGGAAGGGGGTAAAACCTTTTGGGGCTGAATTGGTTAAGGACTTGGTGGCCAGCTTCCCGGCCCACTCCTTAACAATCAGCTATTCTACACAGAATTTGGATCAATCCACCTATATGGATTTGAATCATTCTGAAAGTTTGGAATTTGTTAGAAAGTGATTAAACAGAAATTAACAGAGGGACACAGAGTTCTAAATGTTTGTAAACACAGAACTTTGTGTGTGATTGGACACAGCTAATCATCTGATTTCAAAATCATTGGCTGAAATAATTTGCCAAACTCATGTTGTGTTCAATCACAGCAGGGGAGCATGCACATGCGTACCCCAAACCCAGAAGACAGGCAGAGATGTTCAGGTACATAGTCCAGCCTGCCTGTGCCACCCATCCTCAGTAAATCTACTGTGGGTGGTTGGTAAGTAGTATAAGGAAGTATAATCTGGGTTACAACACTTTCCCTTTTCTTATTTCTGAATGGATGAGACTCTCAATATGAGTCTGTGTGATCTTGTAGATGCAACAGTTGCTAACATTTTGAAAAAATAAAAAGACAAACACTACTATTAAGTATCAAGTATTTTTAGTATCTTACAATTTCATAATAAATTAGATTTTCAATAAATTCCACACATGTATTGCTTTGCTACAAAACTGAGATACTCCCAGTAGTTGGAGATGTTATATAGGGAGGCAACTTCCTGTTTAGGGTGTGCCAGTGTCCAGCACCTGAAGGTGGACTATAACCAACATAGTAATTACTATGGCTGTGTCCCGTGATGTACTTCAAAAGAAAAGGATTTTATAGCTGTTATAAAAATCCTATTATGTTCAGTTTGATGTTTTCTGTAAGTCTGAAATCCAGGAAAATATTAAAAACATAATTGAATCCACTAGATAGGAAACATCTGCTACACACTGGTAGAATCACTTCCATCAGCAAGATTTATTGCACAAATAGTACAGCTTGGGTGCCTCCAGCTAAAGGACTGCCCATCTAGAGTGATTGTCCTTCAGGTGGGGGAGATGCATTTTTCTATAAAGTACTTTAGTCCAACATGGTCCTTTCTTGCTTAAAGTGGGGCTGCACACAAAAAAAATATTCCTAAAAAAAATAAAATAAAAACATTTGTAATTTTTTTTAAACTCAATTCTAAATGGCTGTTGCTAGGGCGTCCCTCGTAGTCTGCGTCCTTCAGTGCCTGGGCTGGTGACACCACTTTTCCTCTGGAAAGGCAGGGCTCAGCTCTGCCCCCTCCCTCTTGTCAATCATCTGGGACATGTGACAGGTCCCACATGATTGTGTGGCCACTCATGGCGTGTGGTGCCACTTGCGCATGCGCAGTGGGTGCCTGGCTGTGAAGCCACAGCCGGGCGCCCACAGTTACAATGCCGGCGCCGCCGAATGGAGGGGGGACCAGCGGGGCTTCGATACCCTGCCTCGCTGGACCCTGGGATAGGTAAGTGTCCGATTATTAAAAGTCAGCAGCTGCAGTATTTGTAGCTGCTGACTTTTTTTTTTTAATGGGCACACCACTTTAAACTCTGTTGCAACATTTACAGACAACGTTTACTTTTCAATTATAACAATATATATTGTATGCACGTTGTTTATTGTAACTATAATAATAAATGTAAATGTTTATTTTACAGCTTTTCATTTAGCTTTTTTTACATTTAGCTTTTGGCCAAGAAATCTCCTGGTGTAGAGCTAAATAAGGTAGGGGATACAGTCGTGTGCGGGAAGCTGTCACATATATAGCAGCTTCCTTGCACAGACACAGCCAGCTAATGTATCTCTGTACGCCAGCTTAGAGTTTGTTGAATTCCAGAAAATTGGTGGTCATTTTTTTATATATTTGTTGCTGACTTAGTGGCAGTAGTAAGAACTACCAGCATTTGATATACCCACACAGGGATGGATGGATGGATGGATGGATGGACACACACACAGGGATGGATGGACGGACACACACACAGGGATGGACGGACACACAGGGATGGACAGCCATGTCTCACCCTCGGCTTATACACGAGTCAATAAGTTTTCCAGTTTTTTGGGGGTAAATTGGGGGCCTCGGCTTATATTCGGGTCGGCCTATACTCGAGTATATACGGTATGTGTCAGTAATATTATTTAAACTGGCACAAATTCTTTCCTCAATTAAGCCCAGGAAGTTCTTAAATGAACTAGCTCCAGAAATCTTTTTAACATATAGTTTTTAACTATATGATAAACATTTTTTAACTAAATGTAGTTCTTCTGCTACCATCGTACTGGTCGATTGCTGCCACGTCAGCGACATCTCTCAGCGCATGAGCGGCAGCCAGCGGTCGGACCGGCATGCGTCATCTCCACCTGGACCTGACGGACTTCCAGTGGGGATGGATATAACACGCACAGTAGTTCATGCTGTCCGCAGATGCTGATAGGCTTCCAATTTATGTATTCTGTCTCCACGATCTGGTTCTACTACTCCTGAGGTAACCGATTAACTTTTTTCTTTTTGCACACCGCTAGCTTTATTAAATGTATTCATGGAATAGTTTCTCTACTTCATACTAAATTGAAAACCCCTTTGTTTACATTGTAGGTTACATATTTATTTTAGTTCCTGTTCTGCCTCTCTATATGATTACCTAAACAGACCATACAACCATATCCATACTGGGGTACCATACAACCATATCCATACTGGTGTAAATGCTACACTGCTGTCGGTTTGCCTCTGGATAGACCCAGACAACTTTGATTACAAGCGAACTAGTATACTACGTATCCTGCATTACTTTACATTATTACTGCATGGTAAGCTGTCAGCCCTGTTTTACCTATTCTTGTTTCTTTATATTTAGGATCAAATTCAAATTAGCCTTTCTGGTGCGGTTCACCCTTGATCAGTGTATAGTCCTATCCAACCAATACCTTTTTACATAGTAATCATTTTTTATATGTATTTTCAATTATTATTTACTACCGTATATTCATTTGATTGTGATATACATAGTTTGGCATTGTTGGCAAGCTCTAGAATTAGGCTATATTTACAATGAAATATTATATGTCTTAAATTTTCTTACCATACTACATTATACGTCCCAACTACCTGACTAATGAAATCTCTTTGTGTTCATTTTCTTCTTTTTTTATATGTTAATAATATTGTATATTTATTTATTTTTCTTCCTTTTTTTCTGATGTATGTTTAATCGAATTTGTTATGCTCCTGAAGAAGCGTATCTCTACGTGCAACATGTGGAGCAATTAAAAGGACATGTATACCCGGATTCACATTCTGATCCACAAGCCCGTCTATTTACACTTGTAACAGGAATATTATTATTGGAAGTTTGATTCCTAGTAGTCTGGTTATACCACTATTTTTCTGTATTGTACGTCATTTTTTAAAAAAATTTGATGCGGGTTTCCCCTTACTATCCATACCAGACCTGAAGGGCCTGGTAATTGAATTTGGGGGAACCCCACACTTTTTCTTTTTATCAATGACTTTCAATGACTGTCCTCTGTTTTACGGGGAGTCGACAATTCATTACAGCCACGAGTGATTTTAAATGACTTTTTTTCCTGCAGAAATTACACTTTGTGCAGGGACAGTTCTAAGCATGGGAAACTTGCGCCCCTTTACAGGCATACTATACACACCCACCATGTATGAAATTTAAAGAAATATTACACTTTTATTGTTTCACTTTAAGCATTATTAAAATCACTGCTCCCAAAAAAACTGCCATTTTTAAAACTTTTTTTTGCATTGATACATGTCCCCAGGGGCAGGACCCAGGTCCCCAAACACTTTTTAGGACAATAACTTGCATATTAGCCTTTAAAATTAGCACTTTAGATTTCTACCATAGACTTGCACAGGGTGTTCCGCGGCTTTTCGAATTTGCAGCGAACACCCCAAATTGTTCACTGTTCGCCAAACAGGCGAGCAGGCAATGTTCGAGTCGAACATGAGTTTGACTCAAACTCGAAGCTCATCCCTAATGTCAAGCAATGTTATGTGTATAACTACTTTATTTGCTGTGATGCATGCTGCATAGGCACAGTTTAACAGGAAAAAGCATGCATGGTCTGGGCAATCCTCAAATAGCATTATTTGCAAGAACAAGTTAACATATTAATTAAAGTAGACCCAAAGCCAAAACCTTTTTTCCCATTTTATCACCCCTATCAGGTTTTTGTTTGTTTATTTTTTATTTTTTGCTATCTATATCTCATTGGAGATATTTCCCATGTCTTCTTGTCAAAAACAGAAAGAGAGAGAACATCCCTGGTTTTCACCAGGGTCACCAGAACTAGTATTCTGATTGAAAGAGTTGCCCTTTATTCCTGTTCTGGTGACAACCCAAACATTGAGATTTTCATTCACTTTCAGTGTTGGTGATAATGGTAACAGGATAAAGGGTTGGGCATATCTCCCTATCAGGCATAGACTGTAATAAAAAAATTGCATGTTTTGTAATTCCTTTCCACTTTATCCATAAATAATGTAACAAAAATAGCTTTTAGTTATACTTTGATAAAGTGTACTTGGCTTATTGCACACTTGATAGAACATAAGTACTTATACACACTAGGCTAGAGCAGTGGTTCTCAACCCTGTCCTCACGTACCCCCAACAGGCCATGTTTGCAGGTTTTCCTTTATCTTGCACAGGTGCTTTAATCATAGTCAGTGGTATTTTGGACAGCTATTTTTTCTAAGAGAAATTCCCAAAACTTGGCCTGTTGGGGGTACTTGAGGACAGTGCTGAGAACCACAGAGCTAGAGCATTGTTATGACCCATACACACGGTCGGACATTCCGGCAACAAAATCCACCGGATTTTTTCCGACTGATTTTAGCCCAAACTTGTCTTGCATACACATGGTTGCACAAAGCTGACGGAAAATCTGATCGTTCAGAACGCAGTGACATAGAACACGTACGACAGGATTATAAAGAGGGCAGTAGCCAATAGCTTTCCTCTCGTAATTTATTCTAAGCATGATTGACACTTTGTCTGTTGGAATTGTCTACACATGATCTGATTTCAATTATCGGATTTTGTTGTCGGAAAATTTTAGATCCTGTTCTCAAACTTTGTGTGTCGGGAATTCCGATGGAAAAAGTCCAATGGAGCCCACACACGATTGGATTTTCCGAAAACAAGATCCGATCGCACATTTTCCTTTGGAAAGTCCGACCGTGTGTACAGGGCATTAGAAATCTTTTACCCAAGCTATAAAAGTATTAAAATTTGAATGCAACTCATTGCTATAGAGTAGTGTAGTGTATGCATTGTTTATGCAATAACATTTATTGGCTTCCATTTTCATCCAATATTATATAAAGAAGTTAGTGTGTATGACCTGCTCATTTTTCTCATGTTGATAATCATCATTAGTGCACATAATTTTATTGAATATAGTGCATGACCTGAAAATTCAAATACGGCAGAAGTGTAACCTTTGGCAGTCAGGTGCACTTAGTTTGACTAGGCTTTCATCTCCATTGAAGGATTTCACACACATAATAATTAGGCTACTTCTTACCAGTTTCTTATTAATGGTTATTTAGTGTGAATAAGGTTAATGGAAGTCTTTTAGAATGACTTAAGAGGATTTCTGGGATTTTTTTGGGATCGGTTGCAAATGTTTTTACTAAAAATATTTTGAACAACGCATAGGTAGTACTTGAATTTTGTAAGTATCATATGTATTTGTAACTAAACGAATTATGGGAAACATTGACCCAAAGGGCTTTTGGAAAATTATAGCCAAAGAAATTGACCTGTAGATCATATTATACCCTAGAACTAAAGTTGGCCCCATGGGTATGGCTATCAACAGCATAGCAGTACAGAAAGCACAATATACATACAAATATTAGTGTACATATGTTTTTAGAAGAGCAAAATATAAATTTCTGTTTTGACTTACTGTAGCTGTGCCAGAGACAGTTTGTGCATTTGTATCTGTGACACTCTGTTCAGAGTGTGTCTGCACCGAAGGGTACATACTTAACGTGTGCTCTGGAACTGTGGACTGTCCTGTATAGTCTGGAGCCTGATGGGGATGTGGAGTTGTATATTCTGCTGGAATACCATTTTGGGTTGCGGCAAACTGAGCAGAGGCATATGGTTGAGCCATTGTGTCTGGAGGTGCTGTAGCTTCCTGATTACCCTGAGAAAAAAAAAAGGAAAAAGTGATAAGCATGGTCTGGTCAATAGAAAAAAAATTGTACCTAACAATGTATTCAGAACACATAGAGAAATCAAATAACACTAAAAATAATGAACATAATGTTTAAACAGCTAGTGCTGTCTATACTCCTGTCCCTTCTGTATTGAACTGTATTGTGATTGTGCTGCCCCCCCTCCCTATATTGTAAAGCTCTGCGCAAACTGTTGGCGCTATATAAATCCTGTATAATATTAACAAAAATAATAATATATACAAGAATGCTGAATGAAGTAAAATATAAGTGGGGACATACTGTACATGAATACTGGTGCATGGGAAATAATGTTGTCAAAAAAAAATTTGTGGATCACACATCAGGTAAGGTGTAGATGTTAAAGTGGTTGTAAACCCTTACAAACCCATTTGACCTAAATGTAAGCCTAGATTAAGGCTTACCTGTAGGTCCAAGAAATATCTCCCAAACCTATACGGTTTAGGAGATATTTGTCCGAAGACGGGCACCGCTGTCTACGGCGCATGAGCCGTAGACAGTGGCGCACAGGTGCACTGAGCGCGGCATCGTCGATGACAAAGATGCCGCGCAATGCCGCGCGTCTCGGCTCCCGTGCGCATGCGTGGGAGTGACGTCATCGCTGCTCTGGCGAATCACAGTGCCGGAGCAACCAGACCCACGGAGACCCACTAAGAAGATGGACGCTCAGAACTACAGGGGACAGCAGTGACTTTGCTGGCTCCTGTGTCAAGTAAGTGACACATAATGGGCTACTATGGCAAAAGCCAGAGTAAATATATGCAGCCTTTTCTTTTTTCTCACAAATGTACACACACATACACAGACACCAGAAAAGTTACACATGCAAATATAAATAAAAAAAAATTGTTATAAGTGGATGTAAGCATTTTATCATTTAAAAAGTTAACCTTTGGGTGCAAATATTTAAAATGCATTTTAAGTCGTTGGCTGAAAAGCCACACACACCTTCACTGCTCAATTTTTAAGCTGTATTACAATAGGGAGCAAGCAACTGATTCCTTCTCATGGGCAACATAGACAGTTTTTGTTCCTGTTTCCTAAATCAAGTCATAGAGTGAATATGAATGTTTCTAGTCCATTTACAGAAGAACATTGCACATCAAAAATTGGATAAGAATTGTTTAGTTTCACAGATATCAGTCATAACAAAAATTGTACTCCTATGGGAGCAATGCTCTATTCTTTGTGAACATGTATGTAATTAGCTACTATCACAATCAATGTGTTTTTAAGATTTACATTTTTAAATCAATACAGATTGGCAACATTTGTGCACATTAATATTACTTTATATTGTTTTTTGGGTATGTTTTCTTGCAAACCAATTCAACAGCACTTACTTGAATAGAGCTCACATAACTACATATTCCCATGCAGTGGAAATCCCAATAAAATTCACTAGACACTAGAAATGCTTTAAAAGTCTCAAAATACAAATTCCATTTTAGAGTCGCAGTATGGGATTTAACTCATTAGAATATGTTCATTTGACTTTAGGTAAAGATCAGTCTATTTCCACTGCACATTTTGAATTCCTGAATACATCTCTGTGTCTTTTGTAAGTAAATAGGGTAGGTGGGTTGTGTGCCAGGTGGCAGCCCTAAAGTAACATCGGTACATTACAGTCTATTGCTGCAATAGCATGTGGCCTTTATGACTGTAGAAGAGAATTAAGCTCTAAACTCATAGATTATTTCTTTGGTAAACAAGTTGTTTTGTCTGTGAGTGAATAACCTGAAGCATGACATTTAAATGATTATAAAGATATTTCCAACACAACAGGGTTGTATCTTACTGACATGTGCTCTGCCAATGTTTCAAATTTTACTGCATATCATTTCCTGCATTCAAATACAAATTAACAATTCTGAAACAGCTGGTGAGGTTGTGTGCCCCTTATGTACATATATTTATATATATATATATAATATAAGTTTTTACATACTTTAAAAAAAATCTTTGGTTGCACATGACAGTCTATATCTATTTGTTCAGCATTAAAGGATAAACTTTCACCTTCCCCTTCTGACCATCTCTTACATCAATTATTTAAAATGTCAGACCTTATGTCAGATTTACAACCTTCATGAATGCTGCAGTCTATATAATACAATACTGTGTGTGCATTGCCTCCTGGCCAGACAGTAAAATGGACTTCCCATAATTACAAAAAAAGAAGCAAGAGGGAGATGAGATAGACTATCCAGTAAATACAATATATATATATATATATATGTATATATATATGTGTATATATATATATATATATATATATATATATATATATATATATATATATATATATATATATATATATATATATATATATATATATATATATATATATATATATATATATATATATATATATATATATATATACTGTATGTAAAAGAAAAAACTTCAACAATTGTATACTTTAATGCTTTTAGTTAACATGGGTGTTCACCTATTGTAGGTATATGGAAAATTGCCAAGTTAAATTATAAAAGACAATTTCATAACAGCTTAGCCAGCAATTCAACTGAATTGGCATGCAGTGGTGCAATATTTGACTTAATATACTGTATGTGTCTAAACTATAGGAGTTCTAATTTGGTCTTATCAAGAAAATATCCATTATCATACTTTCCTTAACTGAATAAATGTTTCAATTTGTGACATTCTGACAGGCAATCATTGTATTGCCTGTAATGAATTAATGGTGCATCTACCATGAGAGGAGTTAATGCTATCTAAAAGTATGTGTAGTATTATCACATGATCTTTCACTGCATATTTTCTAGCTAATTTCTATTTTCTGAACCAAAATTCATCACCTCTGTTAGACTGCCCATTAGTATAAACCCACACGCATTAGAAGCAAGTACCCATTGATAATGCTGTAGAAAAGAGAGGTTGCACTGATCAGGTATACAATGTCCCTTTATTCATAGAAACCATTTACTATTTAATTTCTTTAAAAAAATCAAGAACTTTAATTTTTGTACCCTACTGTTGTAAAAAGTGAACATTTTATGGGATTGGATTACTAAATATCTAGATGCTGTTCACTTCGCAAAATACATTTTAGTAAATAAGCTTATCCCTGTTCTAAGATTGAATGCCTAACTAGGTTCAAGAAAAGTTGTAAATTAAAAAGCCACATTCTTGCATTAAAAAACAGCTTTGCCTTAGTTACAAAGCTCACAGAACAATTACTTGCAAAGTGATCAATTTTTATTCCTTTAGTGCAGTTCATAAACTCTTTTGTGTTTATGAGGTTGGTGTTGTCTTGTTTGATTTAATGATCGTGTTACATTTCACACTGTTACATAATCTTTGTTGCTGCAATTACAATGTAGTTGTCTTTCTAAGTTCAGTCATATTCAAGTTAGTAGTTAAAAGACTAATTAGGAAGCAAATAAGGATTTTCCTACCATGTGATTAGATAAGAATTTTGCCTCAGGCTACCACTTCTCAGAGAAGGCCAACATTATTTTTACTTCACCTCATGAGCCTGCAATTCATTGCTAGATTAATAAAGCTCTGAGCTTGTGATGTAAAAATAGTGCATAGGCATGTACAGTCAATATATTAGCATAGCCTCTACTGTAAGTAGGAGTCTTCAGAATGGATGAGGCAATGGAGACACTGGTGGTAGGCTACATAATGTTTTGCTCTATGTGGCAATGGTGTTGAAATCACACCACATTCATTCAGACCTTGCTTGACCTACATCAAGGTAAATATCTTTGTAATATCCATTTTGTTAGACGATTTATTAACATTAAACCAACAGAAAAAGAAAGATATGTTAACAATCAAGTCTAAACTGTGCTTTTGCAGTGTTGTTACAGTCCACATTTTTTGGGGGTTTCTGAAGTCAAGCTGATGATCGTATTAAACAAACTTATATGGTTGTCAGATTGTATTAACTTAAAATGTACATGAAGAAACCTCTTCTTTTATTGGATTAAGTTGACTATTTTAAGATATTAAAAAAGTCTAATTTTGTAGAGTACAAATATATAGATGTTGGCATTAATTCAAAGATTCACCCAGTTACTGTACAGTATCTGCAGTGATAACTTCTTTAATACAATAATACAA